>NC_048219.1:103876251-104032966 GCF_002007445.2 Ailuropoda melanoleuca | reverse complement strand
CTGTGTGTGTGTGTGTGTGTGTGTGTGTGTGTGTGTGTGTATACCACATCTTCTTTATCCATTCATCTACTGATGGACATTTAGGCTGCTTCCATAATTTGGCTATTATAAATAATGTATAAATAATATACATAAGGGTTCATATATCTTTTTGAATTAGTGTTTTTGTATTCTTTGAGTAAATACCCAGTAGTGGAATTACTAGATCATATGGTATTTCTAATTTTGTGAGGAACCTCCATCCTCTTCCACAGGGGCCTCACCAGCTGCCATTCCCACCCACAGTGCACAAGTGTCCTTTTCTCCACATCCTCATCAACACTTGGTGATTCTTGTGTTTTTTATTTTAGTGATTCAGACATGTATGAGGCGACAACTCCTTATAGTTTTGTTGTGCATTTTCCTGATGATTAGTGATATTGAGCATCTTTTCATGGGCCTGTTGGCCATCTGTATGTCTTCTTTGGAGAAATGTCTGTTCATGCCTTCTACCCATTTTTAATTGGATCACTTGAATTTTTTTTTTCCTGGTGTTGAGTTGTATAAGTTATTTATTTTGAATACTAAACCTTTACCAGATATGCCATTTGCATATATTATCTTCCATTCAGTAGGTTGTCTTTTGGTTTTGTTGACTGTTTCCTTTGCTGTGAAGAAGATTTTTATTGTGATGTAGTCCCAATAGTTTATTTTTGCTTATTTCCTTTGCCTCAGGAGACTTATCTAGGAATTGCTACAGCTAACATCAGATAAATTATTGCTTGTTCTCTCTTCTAGGATTTTTATGGTTTCAGTTCTCACATTTAAGTCCTTAATCCATTTTGAGTTTATTTTTGTGTGTGGTGTAAGAAAGTGGTCCAGTTTCATTCTTCTGCATGTAGCTGTCCAGGTTTCTGAATACCATTTGTTTAAGAGACTGTTTTTCTCCCGTTGGATATTCTTGCCTCCTTTGTCAAAGATTAATTGACCATATAATTGTGAGTTTATTTCTGGGCTCTCTATTCTGTTCCTTTGATCTATGTGTCTATTTTTGTACCAGTATCGTATTGTTTTGATTACCACAACTTTGTAGTATATCTTGATACCCAGTCATTGTGATATTTCCAGTTTTCACCTTTTTCAGGATTGCATTGACTATTCAGGTCTTTTACGGCTCTGTACAAATATTAAGATTATTTGTTCTATTTCTGTGAAAATGCTGTTGGTATTTTGGTAGGGATTACATTAAATTTTTAGATTGCTTTGGGTAGTATGGACATTTTAACAATATTCATTCTTCCAATCCATGAGCATGGAATATCTTTGCATTTGTTTCTGCCATTTTTAATTTCTTTCATCAGTGTTTTATAATTTTCAGAGCATAGGTCTTTTACCTCCTTGGTTTAGTTTGTTCCTAGGTATTTTGTTATTTTTGATACAATTGTAAATGAGATTGTTTTCTTAATTTCTCTGCTTTTTTTTTATTAGGATCTAGAAATGCAATGATTTCTATGTATTATTTTCGTATCCTGCAACCTTACTGAGTTCATTGATCTGTTCTAGTAGTTTTTTGGTGGAGTCTTTAGGGTATTCTATATACAGTATCATGTCATATTCAAATAGTCAAAGTTTTACTTCTTGCTAACCAATTTGGATACCTTTTATTCCTTTTACTTGTCTGACTGCTATGGATAGGACTTCCAGTACTATGTTGAATAAAAGTGGTGAGTGTGGACATCCTTGTCTTATTCCTGATCTTACGGGAAAAGCTTTCAGTTTTTTCCCATTGAGGATGATGTTAGCTGTGGGTTTTTCATATATGGCCTTTATTATGTTGAGGTATGTTCCCTTGAAACCGAAGTTTTTAATGGTTTTTATCATGAATGGATATTGTACTTGGTCAAATGCTTTCTCTGCATCTACAGAAATGATCATATGGTTTTTATCCTTTCTCTTATTGATGAGATGAATCGTGTTGATTGATTTGTGAATATTGATCTACCCTTGCATCCTAGGAATAAATCCCAATTGATTGCAGTGAATGATTTTTTTAATGTATTGTTGCGTTCAGTTTGCTAATATTTTGTTGAGGATTTTTTCATCTATGTTCATCAAAGAAATTGGCCTGTAGTTCTCTTTTTCTGTAGTGTTCTTAGCTCATTTTGCTATCAGGTTAATGCTGCCCTCATAGAATGAAATAGAATGAATTTGGAAGGATTCCTTCTTCTATTTTTCAGAATATTTTTAGAAAAATGGGTATTAACTTTCTTTGAATCTTTGGTGGACTTCTGGGTGAGGGTTTTTATTCATCTTCTGTTTGCATTCAATCTCTTAATCTTTCTTGACCTCCAGCTTTATTTTGTTTTCTCTAGAGCAGCACTGTACGATGCCACATATATAGTAAGTAATTTAATCTCTAAAATCACTTTTTTAAAGAGTAAAAATAAGGAGGAATTAATTATAATGATATATTTTATTTAAGCCAATATGTTCAAATACTGTCATTTCAACATGTCACACTAGTACATTTTAAGTGTTCAATACTGACATGTGGCTGGTGGTCACTGTATTTACTGGATACAGCAACTCTAGAGTCTAATAACCACTGGATAACATCAGTGAGATCTGGGCATCACCATGTCTCTTGTTACAAAGAATGCTGACTTCCTTGATGGACGTTCCACTTTCTTCTCTCTCTCTCTCTCTTTTTTTAAAATTATTTTTTTATTTATTAGAGAGAGAATCTGTGTGTGTGGAGTCGGGAGGCTGATGTGGGGCTCAATCTCAAAACCCTGAGATCATGACCTGAGCTGAATCCGAGAGTCAGACTTAACAGAGTGAGCCACCCAGGTCCCCCCGGATGTTCCACTTTCTGGCAATAAGAAGTACATTCTCCTGTTAAGGATCTTCTTTTCTTGTTCTTCCTCTGTCTGCAGTGATCCAGGTGAGAAACCTGGCTTAGTTCTCAGCTCTTCCTTCCTTCCTCCAGTTGCTGCTGCCGCTGCCCAGCGAAAGATGAGGGCAGAGGCACACCTTGGAGGAGTTAGCACAGGTTTTGCAGACTTGGGGTTTGGACACAGAACATCCAGAGGGACCTGGATGGTGTTTAATTAGGATCACAGATAAGGAGAAAGAGGAAGGCAGCGGCAAGAGGATGTGGCAAACCTGAACAGAAGGACCCTCCTGCCCTTCTGGTCCCTCTCACTTCAGTGCTCCATTAATATCTGCCATATCCTGTTTGCCCGCATGGGGATGGTGCTGGCAGGTGGTGGGGTCAGAGAGTCAAGAGAAGAGAAGGAGTCTGATTTGGACATTTTCAATTTCACCACATAATTCTACTTAAATTTTGCATACAAGTTCTGAGTCAAGAAAAATTCTATTTTGGTGCTAGATGTGGAATTATTTGTCTCTAAGACATCCATTTACTTCAAAAGCATAGCCTCAGCATCTAAAGTTTGCCAAGGTCTTAGCCAAGAGCTGAGGATATAAGGAAAGGTATTCTGAAGGTGCTCTGTCACACACTAGCCAGGAAGTTTGTGGATGTCATCAGATTAAAACTTTTCAAATACATTTGTTCCTTCACTGATGAGATCTTTAGGGCAGAAGGACTACAGTTATTCTTGCCTTATTGTCTTATTTTTATTTGAATGTCATGCCTTCTTTAATTGCTTTTCGGGAAAGTTAGTTTCTGAATGAACAAACTGAATAGGAACAATTGTTCTGTAACCTAGGTAGAGTTGCCAAATGGTTGACCTTCTAATAGTGGAATTTCAAGCGTCACTAAACACACAGAAGGTGCCTTCAGGAGGACAGACTATCCTTCTCCTCTCTCAATTATATTATGACTATATATGAGAGCAACTGAGGTGTGTGGGTTGCACCAAGAACTGGCAATTAGAAGTAAAATGTCTCATTTCTCATGAAGTCACCAGCCCCTTGGATCTGGGCAGGTCCCAGCGCAGCCACTTTCCTTTTGATCTCTGACCAGTCACTTAAACTCACTTAGCCTTTAGTTTTCTCACCTCTAAAATGAAACCAATTATTTTATTTAGCTAGATATTTGTTAGGAAGAAATGAGATAAAAATCCGTATATGAAATACATCCCCTAGAATGTGTTTGGCATTTCAAAAGTAAATATAGATCATTTCACCCTCAAAATAAAAACCAAAGAGGCTTTATTCCCCATGTAGAATAAAATCCAATGCGTTTATCATGGTTTTGACCCTGCATACCCCAACCGTCTCCATCAATTCTCCACCTGTAGTCTAAACTTGTTCCTACCTTAAGCCCTGGAACTAGTCCTTCTTTAGTTTTGGAATGTTCCTCTACAAGACCTAAGGTCAACAACCTTTTACTCTAAAAGGTCAGATGGTAAATATTTCTATCTTTGGGGGCCATGTGGTCTCTGTTGCAACTATTCAACTCTGCTTGCTACTGTAGCAGAAAAACAGCCACAGGTAATACATAAATGGATGAGAATGGCTCTCTTTCTCTGTTCCAATAAAACTTTATTTACAAAAATAGGTAATGAGCTAGATTTTGTCCACCATAGTCTGCAACCCCAACCCTAGACCTTTCCACATCTGACTTTTTCTAGTCATTTTGGTTTTATATCAAGTAGAATCAGTCTGAGGCCTTCCTTGTCAACTCTATCGAAAGTCCTTCTGCACCACCTCTTAAATATGTTGCCTGTTTTATTTCCTTCCTAATATGTATTTATATCTTAAATTATCTAAAACGTATTCCTGTGTTTACTGGTTTAAGTGTCCATTTTCCATACTACCACAATCTTAGTTTCTAGAGCAAAGACTAGAACAGGGTGGATGGTAGGGTGGCTCAATAAGTATTTTATTGCCTACATGACTAAATAATTTATTGAAAGGAATGAAATTCCAGATGGAAAATTCCAAATTTTAGTGGTAAGAAATCAAGATCCTTTGGGGACAATCAGAGACGCATGAAGAGCAGGGGTTCCTGCAAATTATGAATCCCCCTACATGATCTTTCACAAACAAGACTACTAAAAAGCCAGACCTCTGTGAAACCACGTTATTTTTTTATTATTGATATCTGGGTACAATATAAACAGGATATCACTATTTTTTTCCTGGCTAAGAAATAAACACATTGGACATCACAGTCCGAATCCGAGGCATAAGTAATTCTAGCTCATTAACAGCCTGTGTGCACTGAAATGATTTTGATCAGGTTTTTTTTTTAAGGAATTTTAAAGATTTTATGTATTTATTTGAGAGAGAGAAAGTAAGTACAGAGGGAGAAGCTGACTCCCTGGTGAGTATGGAGACTGACTGGACTTGGGGCTCAATCCAAAGACCCCAAGACCATGACCTGAGCCGAAGGCAGACACTTAATGAACTGAGCCATCCAGGTGCCCCTTGATTAGGGTTTTAAAGGCAGGTTTTAATAAAACATGATAGTGTATACCCTATGCTACCAATCAGCATTTTCAGTCAAATGTCAAGTGCATGGCTTTGCAGTGGGTACAGAGGATCCTAGCAAAATGAGGCAGCCTTTTCCTTCTCTGCCATCAAGAATAATTTTTGTGGGATGCTTGGGTGGCTCAGTCTTTTAAGCATCTGCCTTTGGCTCAGGTCATGATTCCCGGGTCCTGATACCAAGTCCTGCATCAGGCTCCCTGCTCAGCGGGGAGCCTGCTTCTTCCTCTGCCTGCTCTGTCTGCTGCTCCCACTGCTTATACTCTCTCTTTCTCTCTCTCTCTCTCTCTTTGGCAAATAAATAAAATCTTTTTAAATAAGGAATGATTTTTGTAATGGGGGACAAAAATTAGACGCATAGTGATTGTGGAGTATCAAAGGTATTTCGGCAAGAAAAAAAGGACACATGCAAAAGGTTTAACCAAAGAGAAGTTAAGAAAGCTATGAGAGTACTACATACAGAAATGAGGACAAGGCTAAAGAAACCATCTAAGAAATGTGAGGCACTCAAGAACTCAACAACAGTTGGAAGTCATTCCCGCCCTTTAGCTGGAAAGATTTAGGGAAGAGACTTTTATTACCAGAGTCCAATGAGAGCTGGGGTCCTGAAAGAAAGGTCAGCCAATAGGAGCTCTGGCCATGGAGAAATGTGGTTCTTACAAGGACCTCAGCAAGGCAACCTTTCTGTCCTTTGACTTTGCCAAACCCAAGAGGAAGTCATAGAGGGTATGCGAGCTGGCATCGGCAGGCTATAGAAGCCAGGCTTCCCGGATACCAAGTAAGACAGAGAATAGATCTGACATTGGGAGCTGGAGACAGCAGAAGAATAATAGCTAGCATAGTAGGTTAAGGTAGGTAATCTACATGACAGGAGACTACAACTTAGAAATCTGTATTTTTTCTGTTGAATTTATTTACTCTGCAGTATGGGAATGCAACAGAAAATAAAAGCTCAAAGAAGCTTCATGGGTGCATATTTTTAATACTTAAGGAAGTAGGTCAGAATAGTTACAGGATTACTGGCACAGTTTGCCCAACTCAAGCCAACCCGTTTGAAGGCCACTGGTTTTGAGGGATTAGAAATTACCTTTCCACTCTGATGCCTGGGGAGGAAACATCCAGAACTAAGTATAATCTTTTGCCTGGGAGAAAGAAACCAGAGTAAAATGCTTCCTATACAGGACAGCACTGAATCTTCATTATTGACGAAAACAGAAAAGAAAGAGAGCTTACACATTCCTGGTAATGAGGGTTAATCACTTAGAAGCCATATTCTCTGCCTCTTTTTTTTTTTTTTTAATTATGATCAAGCAAAATGAAATGACTTTCTGTCTGCCAAAACAAACCTTATAAAACCAGGCATCCTAGGACTGGTATCTCTAACAAAAGGCCATTTTGCTTTAACATCTACTAGAATGAACACAAATTAGATGCTAATCCATCTCTTTTGCAGATTATATGCTTGCCTAGAGGATACATATCATGCTATTCCTATGAGTCTTGTCTACCATGTGCACCCTTCCTTCCTACTCCTCGTTATTATGCCAGTGCTATTTCTTAATAAGGGGAAGTACAATATTTTACATCTTCAACACCACAGTTCTTCAAGTAACTGTATTTTAAACGCTTACTATGAAATGATAAATTTGATTTTCCCAAATAACGAGTTGCTTTCTGAGCTGACGTAAGTGATATGTGTCCTAACCATGTTGCAAAGTTTTGTTTGATGCAAGTGGCTGCTGGAGAGAAGGAAAGGAAATGCGGGTTATTTCCTCAGTAGATTTCAGGAGCGCAGCTCTTTTCTACGAAGGTATTTATCTCTCGTGATTTCCGAGCTGTCTTCACATGATCCAAGCAACGTACTTTGTAATTCTCTCATCATAGATGTTATTAAGCTCTTTCTTAAAGAGAAATTTAGAAGAAAAAAGAATTTGTATGAAACTTTTTTCAACAGCTGTCTATTTGAGTTGAAGTTGATTTCATTGTTATGCTGGCTTAGCCACTAACTAACTTTGTGACCTTAGACAAGCCACTTACCCTCTGTGGTCCTCAGTTTTCTCATCTATAAAATGAGAGGGATGGGTTAAGAGGTCCCTAAAGCCCTTTATAATTCTAACAGACTGTGATTATGAGTCTATGTTATCCCTGAAAATATCATGAAAAATAAAAATAAAACTGATTGAGTTGAAAATGGTCCAACAATTACAAAGAAATAATTGACATTGTAATCATGAACTCACATCAGTTAGTCTTTTGGCTCTTTAACTTGGGAAGCAGATGCTTGATTGCTTGTTTAAAGCCTGTGTAAAAAGCCCAGCCTAGCCTTGTGAAAGCTCAAAACATTCTTAAGCAGGGATGTCAATTACATAATTTTCTAGACCTGACAGTTTGGTTGAAATTAACCCATAGCATATTTGAAAGCTTTTTTCTTTTGTGAGCATCTAGCGTATTCCCTATTGCTCTCCTCCTGGGTACCCATTTGTTATCAAAACCAGAAGCACAGTATGGCATCCAAATTGAAGTTCAGTGTCAGCTGAGGTTACTTTTCTACATTTCCCAGAAAAGGAACAACTATTGTCATAGGACAGGATTGATGTGTGGCCATTTAGGATCCTTATTATAATCTTTTCTTTAAGAATGAGGGATTGGAATGTTAATGCATTCAATAATCTATGAATTATAAAGGTAGCTATACTGCTCTGACCTTTTCAACATTTGGTATTTTGATTGAGTGGCCATTCTGAGCCCGTTCTTTTTAACAGCTCTATTACTCGGTGGGAAAGAGGAAGGCTAGCCAGGTTTTGAAAATACATTCATCTTGAAGCAAGAGTAGTAGGATTTAGTTTTAATGTGCCAAAGACAGTGCTGGGTGTTTATAGGACCTTCTCGAGAGTGTAATAACATCACTTATGAGATAGTATTATTATCAGATGAAGATACTGAATGAAGCACAGAAAAATGGCTACAGTAACGCAAAAGTAAAAGGGGAAAAAAGGCAGCAATAATCTCAGGACTGTGTGATGCCAGGATCTATGCACTTTCTAGAGTACCCCCGTATTTAAGTTTTGAAAATTGCCCGTATATCTAGTGCGCAGTAAACACAAGTAAACATCCTATAATCTTGTCTTATTCTAAACTGAGCTTTTAGCATTGGTATCTCCTAAGAATGTCTAAGTGCCAGGTACTCTTCTGTGGCTGGTAGAGTGATGAACAGGACTAAAATCCCGACCCTCAAGGAGATTACAGCCAAGGAGTTTAACTCAGGGTTAAGGGAACACACAAGGAATGATGAGGCACCCAGGGACAAGCAATTTAGGGGCACTGGTACCTAACCTTTCTGCCCAGATCTTATCAGATAAAGGAACAAAGTAGTGTTACTGGAGCCTAGTGATAAATGAAAGTGGATGAAGGGCTACCCGGTTGGTAGAATATTTCTGGAGGGCAAAATGAAATGCTATGGCCAGGAGAGAGGGACTAAAAAAAATACCCCATTCTCTCTTTCCTCTGTTCTCCTGCCCGTGCCTTCCATTAGCTGAAACCAACCAAAGAGCATCCATCACAAAAACCCAGTCTGTAAAGGACAGCCTCTGGTAACTCAGAGCAGACGAGCAACATGGAAAGTAGACGAGCAACATGGAAAGTAGACGAGCAACATGGAAAGTAGACTAGCAACATGGAAAGAAGCATGTGGGATGACCAATGAGATTGCTTTCCAAAGCAAAGGAAGAATGTGGCTCACAGATAAACTCATGTCTCCATTTCTTTCAAAACAGAGTTACTACCTGTAGTTTTTAACTGATGTCATTTCTCAGCTTCTCACATCGAAAATCTCTGTGGAGTTTTAGCTAGAACACCCTTACCTGTAGTATGCTGAGGAGATAAAGTGGGACTAGGGATAATGGGATGAACTCAAATCAATCTGTGCTTATGACCTAGGTGTTAAGAGTGAGAAATGAAAGAAATATTGTCCTTCCTCATTTTGTTGTAGAGATTCTAATCCTACAGTCTTCTTCAATTACCGAGATAACAGCATATAACTGATGATGAATTCGCAGATAACACTGGGGGCTGTGTGCCTTTGAAAGATTGAAAGACTCATGATATTGATAACCCATCAGAACTGAAGATGAGATTTCAAAATGACAGTGGTAATGAGGGTTCTTTATTGGCTCCTGCTTTGGTTCAGTTCTATATGAGGCAAAGAAATAAATACATGATTCCCTTGAGTGAAGTTCAGGCAAAAGCTGATTCTGTGACATTTTCAGATTGCTTTCACAATCCATGCATTCAGTCAGTTTTAGTCTTTCAGGATATTTGATAGACTACAGTTTTATGTTAGTTTTTTAAATTTATTTTAGTAATTATTAGAAACAAGCTTACTAGAATACTGGCCAATAAAAAGAATATTAGGGATTATGTTATTGCTAGGAAGGCCCGGAAATATTATTAATAGGTTAAAAAAATGAATCATTGTCTGAGGA
The DNA here is from genome assembly GCF_002007445.2 of Ailuropoda melanoleuca. Lineage (NCBI taxonomy): Eukaryota > Metazoa > Chordata > Mammalia > Carnivora > Ursidae > Ailuropoda > Ailuropoda melanoleuca. Next base: position 104,023,049 of record NC_048219.1, on the reverse strand, counting down.
ACCTCGACTTTTAGCACTCATAAACCCAAATGCCAGAAAAATATTTTTAAAAGGCTTAATTAATAACATTTCAGAAGACCAGGGGAATATAGCCATATGAGAGAGCTCTATATCCTCTCTCATAGACATGCTATTGTAGATAAAGGAGAGATGTGTTCCAATAATAAGAAAAAAAAAGTGAAATCTTGGTAAACATTCTGCAGTGATATTCTCCAGCAAATAGTCCTGAGCGTAGGTTTTGGTTTGATTTACTCAATATGTGTTCATTTAGAATCTTCTCTATGCTGTTAACTCGATGCTATGGAAGGTATAAAAGTTATCATCAGATCAATAGTAGACTTATGAAGAGGGATGCAGTTAACAAGCACTTCAAAAAAGTGCACTTTCTGCTGTGAGCCTTGGTAACCTCATCTGTTGGCATAGAATCTATCAGGAGTCTTCCCAGTAGGCTCTAAGCGTGACTGCCTGTCTCTCCATCCAAAGCATTTATCCAGGATTATAATTGGTTTTGCATTTAATATCTGAGACTTCCTCACAAGCAGAAAATGTCATGAAAGAGGAACGTACTGGGAGCTAGGAAGAGGATGATATAAAAGTTGGAAGGGATACGTTTAGCCAGCTTTGCCTTGGATATGAATTGTATGCCTGCAACTGCTGTTTCCTTTGTGTTCACAGGCTGGCTGAGCCATTGGCCAACTGGGACTCAGGGTGACTAGCCAACCAGGTATACTTATTTCCCACTAGATATGTGGTTGTCCTAGGATTTTCTTGGATTACGGAATATTTTCTGAACATAAAGAAGTTAGCTCTCTACTTTTCCCCTAAAGCATTACTTTCTTATCAGCTTTGACATAAACAGAAGGCATGCTCAGTGATATGTTGCCTAAAAGAATGATTCATTGAAGCATTTTGTGAATTTTATGTTCTCTCCACCCAAAACACAGACCCAGGATTTGAGATGAGTGGTTGTATGCAGTTTAATATGGTTTTGGCTTTTTTTCATAGGTAGTGAGTCTGAAGGAATAGATGTTCAGTTCAGTATGTAGTGGCAAGTACGGACAGTTTATATGTGCTGCTGCATAGCCGAAATAATGAAGGATATAAAGAGGAAAAGGAAAAGGAAAAAGAAAAGGAAAAGGAAAAGGAAAGGGGAGGAGGGAGGAAGGAAGGAGGAAGGGAAGGAGGGAAAGAGGGAGGGTGGGAGGGAGGGTAGAGGAGGGGAAAGAAAAATGTACAATTGTGATCCCTTCTACTGGTAAGGAAAGGAGATGATTTCTAATGTAGCAAAGAAATTATCATGGTGTTTCTACTATCTATGGAGCTCTTTTTGGCTTCAAATTCAAATTTAATCTTTCTTCTCAAAGAAATGGGGTACAAAATGCCTTGCAATTGTGGCAGTCATGCAGACAAATTCAGAATATTCAGAAATGAGCAGAATCACCAAGGTAGGCCCTTGGTGATTCAAAATTCTGTCTTTTAAAAATGGGATAACATTTTCAATTAACAAGTATCTGCTGTCCAGCATTTTGCAGCATATGAAAGGGATGGAGTGAAACTTTGCACTGAGTAATTAAGAAGAGAGATTGCAAAGGCCATAGAAATTGTCACTGAACCTTAGTGTTTAAAGTCTGAACTTTGTAAAATTGCAGACAAGAGACAGAGAAGTCGAAGTGGCAACATGTGATCAACTGTGAACAGAAGTGTCCTGGGGAAGTAAATTCAAAGAGCCCTGATAGTGAAATAAGTGAATTAAGCTTGGTTAATATATTGGAAAAGTAATTTATTTACAGTGTTGATGAATGATGTTTCAGAGCATTTGGTAGGCATGGAGAATGTTAAAATAGAGGTAAATATGTAGAAGCACCCATACTTAATGGACCAGCGAGTATTTTTCCTCAAAGCGTCAAGGAATAAGTGCTTTTGTGTGTATACTTTGGGAAATTTTTTATAGGATGCGTATCTGACCCAGGTAAACTCTAACCGGTAAGCATCATGGTTCCTCGAAGGGATGGGCTAGGTAAATGGCATCCCTTCCAGAAATGTATTTGAACATGTTTGATTCACATGAGGAGCACGTTTAATTAAATTGAATGTGCTCTAAAAATAGAAACCTGATCTTCATTGAACTGATTTAAACAAAAGCTTATAAAACCAATACAAATAAGGGTTCAGTCATCAAAAGTGGAACCATGGAAAGACCGCAGGGAACAAGAAGGTGAGCAGGCCATGGTAATCTGTAGAAGTGTGTAATCATTAATGTGGAATTAGACCACCCAAACCATCATCAGTGCCAGTGACGTCACAAGAGATGTTTTTTGGGAAAAGATTCAGTAAAGTTTCAATTGTTGAATCTCTATATAAGAGAAAAGCAATTATAAGGTACTAATTTGTCTGTGAATGTATTAAAGAAGTTGGGGCCCTACCTTGGTGATTCTGATGAGTGGGGACAAGGCCACAGTTACAGTGCTACATATAATTATGGCTAAAGTCCATCAGCTGGTTAACAGTTGTCTATAGACAGTAAATATATTTACTATACCTGACTGTGGGGAGTCTCCCCAAACCACTTTTGTTGGTCTACTTAGTTATTAATTTAATTTTTTGGTGTGTGTGCGTGTGTATGCACTCACATGCTCACAAGTGTTTAATCCATTCACGTCTCTGAGCATATCACATTTTGTTTGTTTTGTTTGTTTTTGTAAAAAGATATGCAGTTGTTTAGCTGGGAGTGGGGAGGGGTGCAGAGAATACGCACAAGCCTACAATTTGGTGAGCTCTCAAAGCACTCAGCAGTTTTCTTTCCTGGTAAATCTTTCTGCCTTTCAAAGGCCAGCATGCAACTTTATTTTTTCCCCTTTCTGGTTTCTTTCAAATATGAATTTTTTTTTACCTCGGCTTTCATCATTTTCTTATTGTACAATAATAAAAAGCATATTTTTATTCACAGATACAGTGGCTTTGTTTTTTTCACTTTGTGGAAAAAGCTGCATTTATTTATTCATCTTTTTTATTGTCACAGTCAGAATGAAATTTGCTTTTTTTCTGTTTACTTCGACCTTTCAATGCTGATGTGCTATTTCTGAAAAAACAAGTGGCGATATTCTGTGCATGGTACTTTTAGAGACACAAGAGAGAAACCACGAAGAATAGTGCAAGTCCCGTCCTTTGATAGTGGTCAGATAGTCTCAGAAAGCTAGTTGTATGGAAAAGTTCTATTTAAGAGGGACAGAACATAAATTTTATGTACAATCATATGACTCCACATAGGTTAATTACAATCAACTTATTGTTATTAGTAATTCTTTCTGTCATTGTTACCTATGGAAACTTATAGTGATACAATTAAATATATACATTCATAGTATGTATAACTACATATATATATACGGCTTCATCTTTTATCTTTTAACTATATATAGCTAACTATATATATAATTAAAATATATCTATATAACTATATATATAGTTAAATGATAAACTGAGGAATATTAAAATTTTTAAGAGCTTATTTCAACAAATCCTATTTGAGTGAGGCAGTGTCCAATCTAGCAGATAGAATAGCGTTCTGAGGAGTTACACACAAGAAGAGACATTTATAGACAGAAGGGAACAGGAGCGAGGAAGTTATACTAGGCAAAAAAGTGAGTGAGTTATTGTAAAATTACTTTAGGGAAGGGCAGGGGCCTAGCAGGCAGATGACCTCACTAGTGCTAATCGTGACTCCTGAATGATGGGGTTTAAGAGTCCATTTCTGGGAGAGCCAACACCANCAGGAGCAAGGAAGTTATACTAGGCAAAAAAGTGAGTGAGTTATTGTAAAATTACTTTAGGGAAGGGCAGGGGCCTAGCAGGCAGATGACCTCACTAGTGCTAATCGTGACTCCTGAATGATGGGGTTTAAGAGTCCATTTCTGGGAGAGCCAACACCATAATTAAGTCTTAGTTTGGTGATGTGGGGCTTAGCATAAGTGATTCCACTCTGAACTTTTTGTCTTGCTTTTAACTATGTATATACACACATACACATACACACACACATATATACATACATATGTGTATATATGTGTTTATACTTATATATATAATTTTATCTATACATATGTATAGATATATATACAGTTCATATGTATTCGTATATATCTAAACTGAAGTTTTATACATGCACATGAATAGAGCGTCAGTATTTATTAAGAATCTACTAACTTGTTTGTGCTTGGACCACAAAGATGTGTCATACCCAATTTTTCTCTCGGTGATCTGTTCTTTAGATGGAGGTGCCTTAAACTACACATCAGATTCCCAGAATAGTGCCTTCCATGAACAGGGAACTAACTCAGTGAGTATTTGTGAAATAAATTAATGCATAAAACTGCACAAGTACAAAGCAGTGTGTGTTATCTGGCAAGCTAAAAAAGACCTAGAAAGTTCAAGAGTTTTTTTTTTTTTTTTTAAGTGGAAGAAACCTGAAGAAGATTGCAACCATTGATGTCTTCACAGGGAAGTTAGCCATTGAAATGCTCAAGGTCAAGCTGGATGGGGCGCATGAACGGCAGTGCAGTTCTGTAGGTTGGGGCAGGGAGGTTGAGCACAGAAGGATGAGGACGAAGTTTGTTGGTTAATTTGTTCTTTTACGAGAGAGCGAAATGAATAAATAATCCAGGGCATAGAAACTTTTGTGCAGGGGGTGAAGAAAATATGTTCAGGGGAAAACAATAAAGAAACTTGAAAACAATAGGGAGTTTGTAGATGGAAGAAATCAGACTATAAAAATGTACATGTCTGAGGTCATCCCTAGAAATAGACTGATTGCTTATGTGTTCAGCCATTTACAAATTGATACATGGGACATTCTTGTTGAGAGAACAATAGGAGTCAAGATGTTTGTCTTCTCAAATACAGAAGTGTATTTTATTTTCTGCAAAACGTTTAATATATTTTAAATGTTTCGAAAATAGGTGAGGTTTCTACCTTGTTCTCTATTAAAAAATATTGAAATAGTGACTGTGTCTTTCCTCAACAAAAATATCTATTTCAGGAATGCTTGGGTGGCTCAGTCGGTTAAGCATCTGCCTTTGGCTCAGGTCATGATCCCAGGGTCCTGGGATCGAGTCCTGCATCGGGCTCCTTGCTCAGCAGGGAGCCTGCTTCTCCCTCTGTCTCTGCCTGCCACTCCCCCTCCTTGTGCTCTCTCTTTCTGACAAATAAATAAAATCTTTTCTTTTAAAGATTTTATTTATTTATTCAACAGAGATAGAGACAGCCAGCGAGAGAGGGAACACAAGCAGGGGGAGTGGGAGAGGAAGAAGCAGGCTCATAGCAGAAGAGCCTGATGTGAAGCTCGATCCCATAACGCCGGGATCACGCCCTGAGCGAAGGCAGACGCTTAACCTCTGCCACCCAGGCGCCCCAATAAATAAAATCTTAAAAAATATATATCTATTTCAGAATCCACATTATCTGGTCTTTTTCCTTTCCTCATCCCTACTTCTAAGCTATCAAGTTGAGTTCAGCTACTACTGCAACCAGTATTGAATCCACCCATTTTCCTCTTACCCCACCATCTTCGGCCTATGAACTACAGCCTCTCACTGCCTGTGAGTGCTGTCCTCTTCTGGGCTGTCTACTAAAAATGCCTCCTCTGTGATCTCTTCAATCCTGCTGGTCTCTGTTACCTCCTGTTGAGTTTCTGCAGCCATATCAGAATTTTCTTTATTAATGTTGATAGGACTACATAAGACCCCATGTTATAAGCTTTTACCACTCCTTCTTGCCCAGAAGATAGTGCCAAACTCCCTAGCGTGGTATTTATATGTGTTTTAACATGGCCATCGATCAGTCTCTCTTACACTATTTCCCATTATTTTATTCCATTTGCAATGAGATTTGCACTTAGTCCATGTGCTTCCCAGCATCTGTGCTGTTTGGTCATGGTTTTCTCTGCCTAGAACATTCTCCTTTTCTTCTTTTGGCTGGAAAATTCCTATTCACCTTTCAGGACTCAAGTAAAATGTCATATTCTATTTGGCCACTCACTGTATAATATTGTAACCTCCTAACTTTTCTTTTCCTATATATATACCACTTGCTACAGTGGGTTATTTACTTGGACATACCTCTCGCCCTTCTTGTTACACCCAGCACACATAATAATGCCTGGCACAGAGTACATTCTTTGAACTGCTGAATGGGATTGTTTTGAAATTGAGGCAGATGTAACAACTTCTTATTTGTTAAAACCACTTCTGTCTTTCGTCAATTTCTTCATGCTAATGGATATCTTTTCCAGTATCTCTGCCACAGGGAGAGAAAAGTTTATACATAGTTTATTAGGCCTAATAGAGAATTATTTTTATTATATTAACACAGAAACAAACTCAAACAACTTATTAAATTAGATGAGCAACTGATTTTAACATCGACTCTACAGATTGCATTAACAAAACTGGTTAGTCACTTTTTTTAAAGATTGTATTTATTTATTTTAGAGAGAGAGAGAAAGACTGAGGGCAGGGAGGGACAGAGTGGGAGGGAGAGGGACAAGAAGAATCTATGGAGCCCAATGTGGGGTCTGACAGGGGTTCGATCCTACCACCCAGGTCATGAATTGAGCTGAAACCAAGAGCTGGAGGCTTAACCAACTGAGCCACCCAGGTGCCCCAATCACTTTTAAATTTATAGTCAGTTCATCATTAAAAAAAAATCAGAAACAAAAAATGCTCATGTCTCTTGTTTAGTGTTAGGTGATTTGGATAGCTTTTAATGAAAAGTTTCAGTTTCAACCCATGGTGGAAAATCTAGATTATACGGAAAAAAAATTTTTTTTTCCTTTATTTTCCAAGGGCACCAGAAATCTTTTATTGGGGCACCTGGGTGGCTCAGTTGATTAAGGGTCTGTCTGCCTTCAGCTTAGGTCATGATCCCAGGACACTGGGATGGAGCCCTGTGCTGGGCTCACTGCTTAGCAGGGAGTCTGCTCTCCTTCTGCTCCTCCCCCTGATTGTGCTCTCTATCTCAATTAAATAAAATCTTAAAAAGAAATCTTTTATTAAAAAATAGGTGATATGGTAATAAAAGCAAATTTTATGTGGTAGAAGAAATGGGGAAGATAAGGTACTAATGTTTTAATTATAGCACTCCATTTCTCCACTTTCTCAACTTTTTATACTAAGAGTTCTTCAGTAGAATATACCTTTAAAAATAGTTCTCCTTCTAATAGGTTCAGATACTTGTGTCCCATATTTCACTCTAGGGGATGTTTGCAATATATTTTTGGAATGAGAAACAGGTCAAATATCCAGCAGTTCAACATTTCACATTTATGAACAGAGCCACCAAATTGAAAATTAGCTTTGGGTGTTTCATAACCTGGGACCAACTCAGAATAAAGGCTTTTGGAAAGCACATAATTATGACCCAATTTACAGGAGCCATGTTTTTTTTGTGTGTGGCAAAGAGGAGGTATCTATCTAAGTTTTAATTACAGGCATTGAGTGTCTGTAGCCCAAACCAGCAGTTCTGTAGTGTGTTAACATGAAAGATCATTTGGGAAAGTTCGGTTTGCAGAAAAAGAGTGAGGAAAAAAAGAAATTAGACGTATAGAGTTTGATATTCTGCACATAATTTGCAAAACCTTAAGCTCATCAAAAGGAGAGATCAGAATTCGATTTAATGGAACTGGAAATTAAGTTGCAGAGAAGTACCTTTTAGCTAAAATATCACATTGATACTTCAAATAGTTTATCAGCAGGAAGACTAAAGAAAAAAAAAAAAAGACTGGTTATGTGTCCGGATAAGGTTTGCTTTTCTCTTTATCTTTCTTTGGAAAAAAAAAAAAATCTCTGAATATACATAGGACTTTAGCCAAGGCAAAAAAAAAAAAAAAAATTAGAGGCTATCTTGATGCCCTTTGTTCTGTTCCCCTCCCCCCTCCTCTAAATGTATATTCATACTTAATATATTCTTATCCTCTCAAGATTAAAATTGTTTCAGAACCTCATTTGGACACATTTAAGTAAGTGACATTTTTTGCTTAAATGTGCTTTTCATGATTTCTTTCCCGTTTTTTCTGACTTTCCAGAACTGAGTCGTTCCTTGGTTATGGAACACCGATAGGAGTTCATGCAAGAGGATTTTGAAAGAGCTTTTTGGTTCACAATTAAAATTAAGTCACAGAAATGTATGTTCTTAAACAGAACAAAACTCTCTCAGACCCTCTCATAGTAAAACTTCAAAATACACCACATCACCCTCTCATTGCCAAAGTTTCTGGAAGAGAGGCTGGAAAAGATGTTTCCAGGTGTTTTACCACTTATGAATTACATCTGATCAATTATAACAAAACCTTATCCAACAGTAGCTGACATTATTTTTTTCCTTCTGTTGGTGATTCTGCCCAAGAGTGACGTGGTTTTAGGTAAGGCAGACCTCACCATAAATTTACCCTTAACGGAGCAATACCATTTAATGTTGGTATAAAATCTTTCATTAAAGTTGCACAACCTTCATGGGCAAATATTACTGTTTCTTATTTATAGAGATATCTTAAAAATTAAGCAAATATTCAAAGTCAAAATTACAATCCAAAGTACAAATGGATAGATGAATGGATAAATAGGGAGTAATCTAGAGCAGTTCTGAAATGCTGTGTCTATACATCTCAAGCAAACAAACAACCAAAATTGACATGAGTTAAGTCTATCTAAGCATGTTTCTGAGAAATTTCAAGTGATCTAAATATTCATACCTGACTAGCCATGATTACCATTTGGAAATGTAGCCTCACCAACAAAATATTTATACTGTGTGTACATGTATACAGCCCTGCCCCCAACCCCCACCTTACCTACGGTTTCACTTTACATAGTAGTTTCAGTTCCCAGTGATTAACCAGGGTCTGGGTCTGGGAGCAGATGCCCCTCCTTCTGATGAATGCTCAGAAGGTCAATTGTAAGCCTAACACTATGTCACTATTCCTGAGTCACTCACCTCACTTCATCTCATTAAGTAGGCATTTTATCATCTCACATCTTCATAAAAAGAAGGATGAGGGGCACCTGGGTGGCTCAGTCGCCTGAGTGACCGGTTCTTGATTTGGGTTCAGGTCATGATCTCAGGGTTGTGGGATTGAGCCCCATGTAGGGCTCTGCACTCAGCGAGGAGTCAGCTTCCGAATCTCTCTCTCCCTCTGACCCTCCCACACTGCTCCCTCTCTCTCTCAAATAAATAAATAAATCTTAAAAAAAAAGTTAAAAAGAAGGATAAGTACAGTATAGTAAGACATTTTGACAGAGGTTGATCACATGCCCTTTTATTACAGTATACGGCTATCATTGTTCTATTTTATTATTAGTTATTGTTAATTCCTTACTGTGCCTAATTTATAAATTAAACTTTATCATAGGTATATATGTATAGGAAAAAAAAACAGTACATATAGGGTTCAGTACTATCTGTGGTTTCAGGCATCTACTGGGGGTCTTGGACATAACCCTGTGGAAAGGGCAAGGGGCACTGTACATACATCTATACACGTGTGCACACGCACTCACACACATACACACCATGATTTATAATCTTGGGGAATACAATATTCTAATTGTAATTCTGGCCAAAATAACTAAAATTCACATATTCAATACTGCGGAAGCAAGGATGACTGTTTTTTGGACTTATCAGGGAAAATCTTGACATTCTTTTCCTCCAGCTGGATTTTTCTAAGGCATATTCATTTGGCATAATTATCTATAAATTTTGTAAAAACAACATATTAGCTACATGATTTACTAAGTCAACTGAAAGAAATTTTCGATATAATTTGTGGAAGAAATAATCTCTGATGTGACTGCTGTGTTGAAACATCCAAATAAGCTAATTGTTTAGGGGAAAAAACTATGGAAATTAATCAAGTTTTAAAAATATACCTACTTGCCTAAAATTTTTGGCTCTTTTCAATTAAATTATCTAGATGTTTCTCAGGTTTCACCGTCGATCTTTTTCTCAGTACATAACCTTTTATTTCATTAAATTCTTTCTCCTAAATAATGAAACATCTTTATTTAGCCGTGACCCCCCCAAACACACACACAAAAATAAAATAAGGAAAGCTCGAAAGCAGTGAGCATAGTTCTTTCTCTTTCATTCATATAGGTGGAGAGGATATAATATATAACATCATGGAATATACTGTGACATAATAACTTCGGGCACTGGATTTGGGTTACTTGTGGTATGTTCTCCAGAGTCAGGAGGCTGTAGGTTTGCCTTCTGACCCTGCCAGTGATCTCCCCAGGCCTTAGTTTTCCCATCAGCAAATGTGACCACTTTTCACATAATGAGATATCATTATGCTCCTATGAGGACTATATAACATGAGCTGCTGCGTATAACACATTTAGCTCAAAGCCTGACACATAATACATATCCAATAAAAGGTATCTATAGACAAAGCGACAGAAGGACAAGAATTGATGTGTTCAGAATCACAAATCCTCATTTGTGCTATGAAAGCCCATAGGCAAGGCATTTCTGTGACACATAATGATGCTTTTCCCTTGTTAGTGACCCAAAACTAATCTGTGAAAACACAGTGATTGAGTCCATAGAACTGCCACTGGGAGATGTATGTATGTATGCATATAAAGTACCCACACATATTTGTGTTTGTATATATATACACACATATGTATATATATATATACACATATACTTTTTCTGATTTTTTTATAACATTAGCTTTTTTAAAAAATTTTTTAATAATTATTTTTTATTATGTTATGTTAGTCACCATATCACATTAGCTTTTAACTAAATCACATTCATGACAAAAAAAAATATGTGCTTGCTTTATTACTCATTTGCTTAGTTCTTGCCAGCATATTCTGCCTTTCCTAGCAACAGGATGATCACTTGCTCCATAAATCTATCTAATCCAAGCTGTCCTGGAGGGACTCAGGCATGGTCCCAGGTGAGGTCAAGATCTTGTTTCCTAGTCACTGAGAGCAGATTTACTTTTACTGAACAGAGTATAGGAGCAGATTTATTTTACTTATTAAGAATAATAGTAAACTCCAGAAACACTTGTGAAAATCCATGTCAATCTGACAAATAACAAATACCTGTCATGTCCCCAATAGGCTATTAAACTCTAGGAGAAGAAATGTCGTCCCTGTCATTGAATTTACAATTCCATCAGAGGGAGAGGGAAAGAAAAGCAAAAAAGACTATATCTACTTATTACTCAGTTGTCCAATGAAGTATCTAACTAGAAAGCCTTTTACTTTGAATCCTGATAACTGAGAGAACCTTTTGATTGAGCGACTAGTAATTTTATTTCCTTTTGTCATTTTTCTTCTCTTCAGGATTAAAATGCAAAAAGATCTATGATCAGTCACTTATAGGTTTGGATACTTGTGGGTGGTGATATCTTCACTCTTACCAACAAAGCCCCTCTTCCATCCACCCCTAACTTTCCCCTAACTCTCTAACAGTCCCATGCAAGATGACCTCAAATATTCCTTCCCCCCAAAGAATTTCCTGACTCCCCACCTAGAAATAATCATCTTCTTTGCTTTCCATGGTACTATATGATTCTGCTCTATTTGTGACATGTGGTACATTCTGTTATAGTTCATCCATAATTATAGTGATTCTCCAGTTGTCCTTCTTGAAGGCAAGGTTCTTATCTTATCCCCACAAGAGTTAGCAGAGTCCTGAAGATAGCAGATATTTTAAAAAAAANGTCCTTCTTGAAGGCAAGGTTCTTATCTTATCCCCACAAGAGTTAGCAGAGTCCTGAAGATAGCAGATATTTTAAAAAATATATATTTGTGAGGGGCGCCTGGGTGGCACAGCGGTTAAGCATCTGCCTTCGGCTCAGGGCGTGATCCCAGCGTTATGGGATCGAGCCCCACGTCAGGCTCCTCTGCTATGAGCCTGCTTCTTCCTCTCCCTCTCCCCCTGCTTGTGTTCCCTCTCTCGCTGGCTGTCTCTATCTCTGTCGAATAAATAAATAAAATCTTTAAAAAAAATAAAAATAAAAAATAAAAAAATATATATTTGTGAATCCCTGAGTGCATTTCAATAATTTCGGTACTATTTTTAATTATTATTATGATATGTTAGTCACTATACAGTAAATCATTAGGTTTTGATGTAGTGTTCCATGATTCATTGTTTGCATATAACACCCAGTGCTCCATGCAACATGTGCCTTTCTTAATAATCATCACCGGGCTAGCCCATCCCCCCACCCCTCTCCCCTCTAAAACCCTCAGTTTGTTTCCCAGAGTCAATAGTCTCTCCTGGTTCATCTCCCCTTCCTATATACCCCCCTTCATTCTTCCCTTCCTTCTCCTACCAATCTCCCTGCTATTCCTTATGTTCCATGAATGAGTGAAACCATATGTTGTCTTTCTCTGCTTGACTTATTTAGCTTAGCATAATTNTAACACCCAGTGCTCCATGCAACATGTGCCTTTCTTAATAATCATCACCGGGCTAGCCCATCCCCCCACCCCTCTCCCCTCTAAAACCCTCAGTTTGTTTCCCAGAGTCAATAGTCTCTCCTGGTTCATCTCCCCTTCCTATATACCCCCCTTCATTCTTCCCTTCCTTCTCCTACCAATCTCCCTGCTATTCCTTATGTTCCATGAATGAGTGAAACCATATGTTAATTGTCTTTCTCTGCTTGACTTATTTAGCTTAGCATAATTTCCTCCAGTTCCATCTATGTTGATGCAAATATTGGGTAAGCTTCCTTTCTGATGGCTGAGTATTTATATATGGACCACATCTTCATTACGCATTCATCTGTTGAAGGGCATCTCAATTCCTTCCACTATTTGGCTATTGTGGACATTGCTGCTTTGAACTTTGGGGTGCATATGGTCCTTCTTTTCACTACATCTGTATCTTTAGGGTAAATACCCAGCAGTGCAATTGCTGGGTCATAGGGTAGCTCTAATTTCAACTTTTTGAGGAACCTCCACACTGTTTTCCAAAGTGGCTGTACCAACTTGCATTCCCACCAACAGTGTAAGGGGGCTTCCCTTTCTCCACATCCTCTCCAACATTTGTTGTTTCCTGCCTTGTCAATTTTTTACCGTTCTAACTGGTGTAAGGTGGTATCTCAATGTGATTTTGAATTTCCCTGGAGACTAATGATGTTGAACATTTTTTCATGTGTTTGTTAGCCATTTGTATGTCTTCATTGGAAAAGTGTCTGTTCATACCTTCTGCCCATTTTTTTATTTGATTAACACCCAACACCCAAAACACAAATAATTTGGATACTTCAATCTGGAATAGTAAATGCTTTAACTCAACCTGTGCAATGACAGCCTCTGTTTTCAGCCAAAAGAAGTGCAGACCTTGAAAAAAAAAGTGGGTACAATATTGAAACAGTAAGTAGCCATGTGTTAGATCAGACTAATCTATGCTGTGGCAACAAACAAACCCCTAAACCTCAGTGGCAGTTCATATTTATTTCTCACATGATCTGCTGCTCATATTATTGCAGGAGGCAATTTTACCAATGTTTATCATTCCATAAAATACCTGCTACTTTCCTAGCTTCTGATATCACTTTCCTCATCCCCCACTGCTCCACAATACCAGCTATTTGCAGGCTTTGGATGTAATAGCAGCTCACTTAAGGTATTAATTTATAGAATAAGCAGGGCTGTGATCATCAATTGGTGCTAAAATGTCACTGGCATAACAAATTAAATGTTATTTTCTTATTAATGTTAAGTCCAATGTGAGTGGCCAGTAGCTCTCCCCTATCTTATGGCTATGCCATCTGAAAATGTATCCTTAAGGTCACCACACTTAAGAAGAAGGAGAGCTGAAAGACCACGTGGAATACTTTTAAGGGCCACCCCACTTCTGCCAAATACATTGGCATGAATTTCAAGAAAAACTGGAGGAGCACGTAAGCAATAATATTGCAGTAAGCAATAAGAGCCCCTGGCCCTAGATCCTATAGTGACATTAGATGTTCACTTAATTCCTATGGCAAAGCTGATTTTAAAAATTACTGACAAGTGATTCCAGTTTCTCCCCAAGACTGTGTTTTATGTCAGCCCAGCAGATGCTGAAGGTGCCTTGCAGGGATTACCAGGGAGTGTCCTTGCATCTGATCACAGCAATTTCCTTCTGGGTCTTGGATCCTGTCATATCCCATCAGTGCTGACTGCTTCCCCCTCTCCATATCCCTATCTGGGTTTGGGTTGACCATTCCCTAACTCATACATTCTTAGCCTTTCCTTATGTCTCTTCATTTAATGTAGTTTTATGTTTTAACAAATATTTTAAGACTATTTTTGTTAATGTTAATTATATTTTACAATTGTACTTTGTGTTTTTTTAATGTCATGATATATGTTAATGCTTCAACAATGATCTCAATTCTAATAACAGAATTTTGATAAGTATACGATTGAAAATCATCTTCATAATTAACAGAGATATTACTTCATTTTACTGCAATTTAATCGTTGCTTGCTTTATCTTAGCAATTATATCTGGGATGGCAAAACTGTATAATCTGTGTTGCCACATGGGGAATATCTAGATAAATGGTAATTAAATATATCTTATTAAAAGACAGTGTGAGAGAGATGAAGTTAAGTTGGAAAATTGCTTCTTTGTGACCTTAGAGAGTTTCTAGGTTGATAATCGGATAAGTCTACAACAGATCCTATAGAAGGTAATATTAATTTAAGTGACTTTATTGAGCTAAACACATATAATATTTCCATGAGTTACTCCGTATATCAAATTCTATTAGCAATCGTCAAGAAAAGGTACTAAGACAAAAATAATAAGGCCATTTGAAAAGTAATTACTTCTCATTTGGAGTGAAAACAGCACAATGATGAAAATGAAATCCTTGAACTTAGGGATTTTTGCTAATTAACCAAAGATTTTCCTTTCGTGTCTTTCAAGGAAATTCTTAACGCTTATCAACTCTCATACATATTCACTTTCTTCTCAAACTACTTTATTCTACTGTCCTTTTGTAACAAAGTTGCCCCTTTTCTTCCTACTCATTTTTGTTTTCTTCTCTTTGTACCTATATTGAAAGAAAATCAGTTGTAGGGGAGGAAAACTTTACCCTTTTCCCTTCTGGATTCTTGGGCTGGTCTAATTAAATTGACATAAGACAGATTAACAGAAGGAAAAAATAATAGTTTTGTACATACAGAAACCCCAAGGCCTTTAGGCTCCCTGATAGTTAGGCAGTTAAATCTCTGCCATCCTGAGCCAAAGAGGAGGTAGGGTTCTGAGGCTTCAAAAGGGAGGAAGACAAGTCATAGCAAGATAGGAAGAGCAAATGTTTAGTAAACAAATGTTTGCATCTCATGTAGATACATTTTTCTGATATAAAAAGTTATCTCTGGTATTAGCTTTCTTCTTGGTACAGGCCCTTTCTAAATTCTTTTAGACAGTTAAGGGAGAAATTAAAAAACAACAGCAATGACAGAACTTTCTGAGTCTCTTAGGCCTTAATTGCCTTCAGCTCAAAATAATCTACATGTCAAATGGAATGTTTTGGGGTCACATATTCTGCTCCCCCTTAACTGTAAGATCAAAAGGGAAATTTTTGGAGGATTTAAAGTCCTTATTTGTGACAATTATTTAAGAAGAAAAGATGAAAAATTCTAATCAATCTAGGAGACTCAGAGAGGGTATAAGACTTTAAGAATTACCTTTAATAACTCTTGAGTAACTTTGCATATTCAGAACCCACCATTACAAAGAGAATCTGGGCAGTGTTTTGCATGAAAAATGCAAGAGAGATCTGCTGGTCTATGTAGTATTTCAGGAAATGTGGTGGTTCTCTCCAAGTTTAAAGTTGAATTAGAATAATATTTCTGCCCTCCATGAAAATCCTTCTTAGGCCTTCACATAAAGCTGTTAAATAACAAACCGATGTTTTTCTAAGTCTGTACCTAGTACCAGCTTTAATGAAATCCATTGAAAATATTCATAAAGCATATATAACTTGTGATCACGCTTGAAAAGTGGTTATGGATTGAATAGATGGAGAGAATTTTTTTTGTTTGGTTTGGTCTGGCTTGGTTTGGTTTACCCTAGCTGAGAGGATTAGTAAGAGCAATTTTTGAGAGGGGAAGGTAGTACTATCACTAAAATGGGAAGAGAAAGAAAACTTACTGGTCAAGAAGAGGCATACATACAGAGGGCAAGAGGAATTATATTCAACCAGTTGTCTTGGACTGGTTATTGTATTTGAGTCACTGAGCTGGGAATCAATTCAGAATTTCTGGTTCTCTGAACCATACTCTTCATTACGCTCCTTTAAAGCTAGCTAAATAGATTTCATATTTTGAAATAAACTCTATCCCCCCAAAACTTAAGATTTACTTCCTTTTCACCATTTAAAATAGGGAAACAAATGGGAAAAACAAACAACCCCCCCCCAAAAAAAACCCTCCTCTAAAATCCCATCATCCAAAACCTTCAGTTAGACATAATAGATTTACTCAAGAACAGTTGTCACTCTTCTCAGTTAGAGGTTGCCTATTGTTTTTCATCCTCTAACTGTATTTGATGCCAGCAGTCACAGACTATTTATGCTCTGTGGTTGTTTTTCCCTCACTAATCAAAATAAGGGAGAGGAACTTTATTGTCACACTATTAAACAACAACTTTGACAAGTTTGTGATTTTCCTGTGATTTTTCCTAAGCCTTATAAGTGACTCATTTAATTATAACTAGAATCCTGGGCAGATGGAATTTTTTTATCCATATCTGCATCTGCTGCATGGGCATACAAAATCAGCCCTACAAATAAAAATATATTACACTAACAAGACTCTACCAGACTGGAAGCTGCCATGGATAGGGTATGTGCCATGTTTATCCCTACATCCCAAAATGTACCTGGACACCACACAGTAGAGATTCAATAGTAAGTTTTAAATGTATATTGTGTTTCTTAAAACCACACTGAATTTGAGCTATGTCTGGTTGCATACCAAGAAGGGAAAAGTAATCAAAACAATTTTATGGGGTAGTTCTATTTTTAACATCTTGAGGAACCTCCATACTATTTTCCAGAGTGGCTGTACCAGCTTGCATTCCCACCAACAGTGTAAGAGGGTTCCCCTTTCTCCACATCCTAGCTGACATTTGTTGTTTCTTGCTTTGTTAATTTTTCCCATTCTGATTGGTGTAAGGTGGCATCTCATTGTGGTTTTGTTTTGTGTCTTCCTGATGGCTGGGTGTTATACATAAGTCATGAATCATTGAACACTACATCAAAAACTAATGATGTACTATACAGTGGCTAACTTAATATAAATAAATAAATAAATAAATAAATAAATAAATAAATAAAATCTTTAAAAAATTGTATAACTAAATTACACTTCTGATATCCCCCTCCTTTAAATTAGTTTGTAGCTTTGTTATCAGACTAGACATCATATTATTAAGATTCAGGCAAACTTATGTTTGGCAAGTTGAATCATTGACCAGGTAAATTTGGTAGCCTCCATCCCCCAAATATTGATCCAAATAAGACTAAGGAATCTAGGCAGTCCATTGAGGTTGGTTTTCAAGATTTGGGGGTAGCTTGTAGTCTGAGGCAGACCTCCATTAGACAAAACCAATTGGAACATAATCTAGTCAATGACTGCTTCCAAGAGATTGGGTTCAGAAAATGATAGCAATTTATTTCAAATGGGGGTTCAATGTGAAAATCAGGGATGGGTAATGAGTTGATATCTTTCATATGGAGCCAACAAGTTATGGATTGAAGTCTCTCCCAGAAAGACAGGTACTAGGATTCAGAGGCAACCTCCAGGATTAAAGACAAATTAGAATGTTAGGTAAATTAACACATCTACCAAGGAATTCAGAATAAAAGTGAAAATTTAATCCTATGAACTGAAGTGAATGTGGAAGCCAAAAGCCATGAATTAGGACTACATGGAAGTCTGGAAATTGCTATGGTGCCTCAGATTGAGGTTCTTTCTGATAGTAAAAGTTAAAAGGAGTATGACTTCACACCAAGACTGACTCTGTGATGAGAAAAAAAGAAAACAGTAATAATTTCCTTATCAGGCTTTGCTTATGAACCAGACTGGAATTAGACCAATCATATAATTTATTTGCCTTACTAGTTCACTTTTGAGCATGGAAGAAAGTGCTCTAACAATCATGTCATGACGTCATACAAAAACTTGGGTTGTCTTCGGCAGACTAGGACACATTATCACCCTAACTAGAATGGAGTGGCTAGAAGGTGGTGGGAGTTGAGCTTCAAAGATTATTCTGAGAGGAGTGGAGATGACAGAAGTATGAGAAACTGGATTAGCTCTGGTAATTATACCTTCCTATGCATAAGTGTCATTTGGTCTTTCTTCCCAGAAGGCACTAATGACCAGACTAGACTGGATAGAGCCAGTGATACTCTGCCAGTGATGTTCCGCAGGCTTGTAGTGGGCCCATGGAAGGGAAGCTGAGAGGAAATTCTTCATGGCCACATTGGAATCTCTGAATCAATCAGGAATTAGACAACTGAGGGATGAGTGAGTGAGCCTACAGAACAAGAAGAAATAGAGCAGTCAAGATGTAGGGTAATTTCCCAAGAAAGCAACACATACAGATCAGGATACATGTCCATAGAGTTCTTCCCTTCCCCCAAGAAAATTTGAGATGACTACATAAGAACATGTGTTTTTATGTCTTAGGGACACATATTTGGGGCAATGACATTCGTGGATTTTCCGTCATGGCTAATCAATCCACGTCATTGGGTAAAAGTACCAATTTTATTTTGCCCTTTATTTTATTTACTGGAAGATTCATAAAAGTTCAAAAACTTGGCTTTCCAGGCAATGTGGAAGACTGCTATAAAAAAATCTAGAAATGCTGAATAAAATATCATAAACATCCTTTAAATGTAATTGTAAACTGCTAAAAATCTAGGAAAATCCCCAGAGCGGGGGGAAAAGTGAGACAGTTGAAAACCTGAGGCACACAGTGACAGCTGAGTAGGCCTAGAGCAAGAGAAAGGAGAGATACTGGAAACAAGACATTGGTGTAAAGGCAGAGAGCCCTGAAAAAGTGACATGCTCAGTAATAGGGTAGATTTGGAAAAAATCTGCCCACTGTCAGGGAGATAAGAAGAATGTAGGCACTAGGATGGGAACAAGCAAACAAAAAGTTTTTTGATGCTCATGCCATAAACATGCCCTCACAGTATTTGTGCTTTTTAAGTTACACTATCCCCTTTCATGACTCTAAACTTGAAAGTAATCCCAGGATAGTAATACTTATGTGATTCTTGGCTAAAACCAGTACTCTTGGAGAAACAATGTCTATAGGGTTTTTAAATAAATCTGCATATTATTCATGTTTTTATCATTGGTTCTCTGAAAAAATAAATATGCAGCCTCAGGGATATTTTAGAATTGCTATTTTAATTCCGGTTTGAAGTCTTTTCCTTTTTCTTACAATGATGCATAATGTTTTTGACTCCATGCCTTCCTGTGCTCTGATTGTTCAATAAAATAAAGATAATTTAGGAGTGGACGGAATATGCCAGGGTTTCCTGAACAACAAAAAAAGTAATCTTCTTCTATCCACTGCTTATTTTTAGAATGTGTCCTTAAATTTCAATGTTTGTCATTATTGTTGGTAAAACTTATCTATATTGACCTTTACTATCCTTTCTAACATCTTAAAAGCTTCAATCATATCTCTGCTCTTCAATGTCTTTTCTTCAGCTATTGTAATCTCAGTTTTTCTAGCTCTCAAAAGTAATATAACCTCCTTTCCCATTTATCATTCTGGTCCCGTCAATCCCTTCTGCCTCCTCAATGTCTTTCCTGTGACATTATTCCTTTCCCTACTGAGGGAGATTGTCTCCAATGGTAAGTCACTGAGTGTATTTAATCAGCCACCATTACAGTGTCTGGCTTTCCAAGACATGTTTGTAGCCTATTTCATAAATTTATTGTTCTTAAAAGCAAACCTAATTTCGCAATGAAACTACCCAATCTCCTTTTCATCAAAAACCAGGGTAAAATATGTCTTTGGAGTAAACAATACTGTTCAGCCGCTGTGATCTAATTGGGATTAGTTTACACTGTGTGTTCTCTAAAATCATTTCTCTTGGGTTTTTTATTAGAGCGACTATTGCTTTGATTCCCTATTCAGTTCCTTTTGTCCTCTATTTCTTTTCAATTTTATCTTTTCTTCACTCTTAGATTGGGCACATTCCTGTAACCTAAAGCAGGCAGTTGCCCACTACCCCTGGTATACTGTGCATAATAATCTTCGTGCAGTGTTGTATGCTTTATACCTGATCCTTGGAACAGCCCTGTGAAAGAGGCAGCATGGTTACTAATACACAAAGGATAAAGCTTCCTCAAAGGCTGAATACCTTGCCCAAGATTAGATAATAGGTTACACAGGAGCCAAAATGGGAGGCCAGATCTCCCGCTTCCTACTTTCCCTATTTAAACCAACAACCTGAAAACTGAAGATATTTTTGACATCCGAGTCTAGGCTAAAGGGGTATTGCAAGGTTCTTGATAAGGTTGAGATTCCCTTTTTGTGACTACAGGAATAACTAGATTTGCATATATTTGCATAATCATGTCAAAGTCCCCAGTGTTCAAGTACACAAGATGAAATGTAATGAAACTACCGAGGTCTACATGATTCTCTTAAAAACTGCCTTTGGGAATGTCCAAGAACATTTCTCAATCCCTGAAATTAAAATAATTCTGTTTCTACTTTCTCTGTGATTCTCCTTTATCAATCTTCCTCTTTTTCTTCCTAGGTTTAGTGATGTGTTATCAATTTATATATTTATATATTTAAATTGAATACTTAGGCAAGATAAAAGTATAAGAATTCTGGGGAAGAATTGCTCTAAAATTAATCTTAAATAGAGTGAGGGCTGGGAAGGAATAATAGGAGGACGATAATGTTCACTAAGTTACTTACCAAAGTCTGGCTGGCTGTATTGCACACACATTCTCAGTAGACACATTCTCTTACAACAGTTGTGCGATGTAGTGATATTTTACTTGCTTTCGATGAGAATTGAAAAGAAACTCTGAAGAGTACATTTTGTTGTTAAGAAATTAAAGGGGAAGGATTTGCATTTGGGTATGTCTGATTCCAAAGTCAATGTTATTCACACCATATCGAGCCCCTTCATGTGACAAGGCATCTCTAGATGACATCATCTCAGGGTCCTACAGGCCCTGGCATCTAGATCAGTCAATCAAAGGGCTTCGGATGCCTCCCAGATATGGGATGCTGAGAGGTCAAGCCATAATCTGCCTAATCAAGATACTTACAATCTCATTAGGAAAACAAGAATAGCAGATATGAGATGATTAATAAACACTGCATAATAACTCTATAATGTACATATGTGGGGATGGGGAACATGTAGGAACTGCCTGTGTCTTCTACTTAAGTTTGCTGTGAAACTAAATCTGCTCTAAAAACTAAAGTTTATTAATTTTAAACAAAATCAGAAAGGGTTGAGGATTCCTCGGAATTCTTACAGTTCCCAGAATAAGAGTCCTACCGGAATCACTAGTCCAACCCAATATATCTTTGTGAGGCAGAAAGGGCCACCAAGAACAGGTCTGAGATCTAAGCAATTTTCAACAGCATTTTCGTTGTTTCTCATCAACTTCCACATCTCTGGGTTTCCCCAGAGTGTTGCCTCGCTCAGCTGGGTGGCATGTGAACTACAAAATGAATTTCATCGGCATTACAGGTTGACATCTGCTAAAGGTGTGAAGAAATAGCTCTGGGTTGTCAACAGGTGTGAAAAATCTAGTCATCGGAATATTGTCAATCACTTCTAAATGGACACTTTTTCAGGAAGCATGTTTCCTTTCTTGTTTCTCACTCTCTCTTGTGGCAGTGCTAATGTACAATTGTGGAAGGTGTTTGAAAAGGCAAACTCCCTCTGAACCTGTTTATTTCCCTAGCTGAGACTTTGAAGAATAGACCATGAGGAGCATGGGGAGAAAACTGCTTTTTTTATCATTACATCTTCGTTCTGACTCACTGCAGATATTTCTTTCTCACACAAATATATTTTTATATATTGGATCTCACTGAGGAAAAACTTCAAGAACAGGCTGTGCTAACAGAACTAAGCTGGGGGCCATACAGCCCAGTGTTCTACTAACAGTTTCAGTGTAATATAAACATAAGTGCTTCTGATGATGTATTAATAAAAATCCATCATTCTTTTGAAAAAATTCTTAATAGTATATGTCTACCTTGAATGGAGGCTGGTTAAGAGCCCAGTTTCTCTAATGCTGTCTCATCCCTATAACATATTATATTGAGAAATCAAAATACCAACCTATGACATTCAGGTTGTTTTCATGAATTTAAATTGCTGATCTACTACTCAACAGATATCTCCAGGGAAGGCTGTAAGGATGTGTTTGATTACAAAGTGTCTGAAATATGGGTCTTTAAAAAACAAAAAATTCATTTCTCAGTTGCAAAAATAGGTCTGAAAAGTCCATGGCAGAATAACTTATAGAAAACTTACTGTACTCCTGTCCTATCCTTCTTTCCATAATTTAGACCCAAATAGGTAAAGTGAAGTTGTCTTGTTTCCTAAATATAAGCTCCACACTCAAATTCTGATTTTTCTGTTTTAAGATGAGGATTAAAGATGCCCGAAGTTTTGGTCTTCTGAATGCATCTATGCACTGGCATGAAGCTGACTATAGTTGAGAACTCATGACTACTTCCTGATTTCATCAAGCTCCACATTCTGTCTCAGTAGACTGCAATTTCAGAGCTGTCCATAGAAACATGAAAGAGAAAACAACGTCTCTACCAACCACCCTAGTGACTTCTGGCTAAGTTGTTTTCAAATTGTTATTAATGGGGGTCAAGTTGTAGAAAAGGACGGATAACACATGTATTATGGTCGGACATTTGGGTCTGCCATAGAAGCCAAAATGTCTTTCTAAAACACAGAAGTCTGATGGTACAATTTTCTGCCTTTTTTTTTTCACTGTCATAGCCTACCCCTCTTTGCTTCCTGAACCTTAGTATGGTGTGGTTCCCTAGTTTCTTTCAGTACCTTCAGAACCTTGTTGGGCCTTGCCTCAAACTCTGTTCCTTGCATGCCAATTTCTAACAGCTCTGTTATCTCAGATTCCCTCACAGTTTCACACCTGGACTATCCACCTTTGTATTCCCCATATCCAAACCCTGGTCATCCCCATCCTGGTTGTATACTTTCGGTTCCAATGCTTGGATGATGTCTGACTTTCTGGAGCACTTCCATCTCCTCCTTCCCAGTACATTAACTGCGGTCTTTTATCATTGACTCTACAGCCATTTAGTTTATAAATTCCTTAAGAATAGGGACACACTCTTGTTTCTGTACTTCCAACCCCTACAATAGTGCCTAACACAGTTGAGGCTATGGAAAAATATTTCCAGAATGATTGCTCTAATAAATGAATGAACAAAGAAGCAGTTCATCTGTAGAAAATAGGTATAACGTGAGTGTGCCCAGGGACAGCCTTTTGCAAAAGTGAAATAGCAACTACCTCCTTTATTTACATTGTGTGATTTTAATAGTTTGGTAAAAGTTCATCTTCATAAAAGTTATCTCTTAATGGACCTGCTACCCTAATCACTCTTTTATGTGAAGGCATTGGTTTCACTAGCTAAAATGCACCAAATAAATTGTAGGTAAATGCTGTAGTTAGGGAAAGAACAGTGAACCATGGCTCAGGTAACAGAGCAAACCAACTTTGCATGTATCCACTAATATTAATTATTATAGTCATATAATAATAATAACAACAACAACATCTGAAAGCGTTTAAAGACAATGGGAAGGAAATTGATAGCTGTTGTTATAAAGTCAATGTCAAAGTAGTTAGCTTCACTTATGTTGCCAGAAAGTATCAGACCTGAGCAACAGTCTTCTATATCTAAAATATTAAAAAGCAAAAGGGCTCAAGATACAGGACCCTGCTCCCAGGTGAGGTGGGAAGCTGATCCCAACTTGGGATCTTTCAGAAATAGCCCAAGTCCATAAAATAGACCCTGGGTGAACTTGGCCAACATATAGAAGATGACAAAGAAACTAGCCATCTATCTATCTATCCCATTGTTTGTGGAGAATAAATTTTCCCACAAGAAATTAAAATGTCTGGTACTGTGCATGATAATGGGGTTGGATTTATTTTACATTAGTAAAAGCCAAGAACGCAGTAGATATGGATCCAAGATTCATAAAACCCTTGGGGTTCTAACAAAACAAATTTAAACTATTCTATAGGGATTCTTTCACAATCCAGGGCACATAGTACTTAAAGAGTAAATAAACCAAGTCCAACCAAAAACGAGTTCTAATAAGATCTGTAGTCCCCTTGAGGAGATAAATAAAAATAGGGAGTGTCAGAAGATACAAAAGGCAGAAAAATGATGCCCCAAGGACTATAAATAAGGGAACATTATTTGACATTCCAAATTTTTGAGATCCAAATATATGGGATCACATAGATACCACTAGGATTTTTCATCAAAGGGAAACTTGATGTGAAATTGAAGAAAATGAAGTCAGCATGATAAATATCATGCCTCAATAACTTAGAGAAATCTTGTCTCATCAGAAGTCCATTTGATTTGAGGAGAATTGAGAAGGGTTGTGTTTCAAGAGGAAATGACTTCAAAGATCTGAAAGTTTTTAGAACAAAGGCACCTACTAATGAATGACTTCAAAGATATTTTAAAATATTAGCTACATGGTATTGGATCCAGGAAAAATTTGTTGGTGACCATATTCATGTTGACCAGTTGGTCGTAAATGGGTTGGTTCTCGCTTCAGTCTGATTCTTCAAGTCCACTTTACTTAGACTACCAAGCTTTTACTGATAGATTTCCATGTGGTTGAGTGATGCCTGAGCCCCCAGCCTCTCTGAACTAATCACTCTGGGGTCTCTTTTCTCTTTGCTTTGTTGTCCTCTGCCAGGTTTTATGTATGTGGGGCGGGATGGGGGGAATTATAAACACCTTTTGCTTAAAGTCACTTCTTAACATAAATCCATGTTCCACAAAAGAGTGGATATCAAAACACAAATAATTTTTTTTTCTGTTAGCAATAGCCAAGAGGTAGTTCAGAAACAGCATTTTGTGTGATCTCAAATGCCCGAAGTAATTTAGATAACATACCATTTTTATCTTACTATCCTTGACCCTGATCCCAGGCACCTTTTTTATTTTTAAGGAGTCAGAGAGTTGCCTTATCCTAACATTTTTGAAGAAAATTAGATCAATATTAACCTAAAACCTAAAAATAAGAGATGAATTGAAAGTCTATTAAAGTAACATTCTTTTAATAGAATAGAATCCCTTAAAATGAATAAATATTGCAAATAAACTACTGATAATTCTTTTAAAAAGTTTGCACTGTTTGACACAAATCATTTTTAAAATCATTATTATCATCCCTAAGAGGAATTCACTTCATTGTTCCCAGTTATAACTCATTTTGTTTTTTTAGGCTGGTAAAAGTCTTGGTACAGTTCCTGGAGACTAGAGCCAAATCGACTTGGGTATAAACCTTGTGGAGGTTGCTCAAACTGGTCCTTCTCTATTTCTGCATCCAGACCTGAGAATGGTAATCTACTTCTCTCTATAGGCACCATAGTGGTTCAAGGAGAAGTAAACCCATACTGTAAAGGGGCTCCCTTTCCCTAAGATAAGAACTCCAAAAGACTTGCATGCCACACCCTTCACAATTACCCTTTATTGCATTTAGTTTTCAGGATGTTTTTTTTTCCTGCACTGTAACCAGCCTTGTTATGTTAGTGTATTTTTTTTTCCATATGTTTTTAGTTTCTTTGGAAACCTTCCAGAGATTGTTTTGTTCAGAATTTTTTGTACAAAGGGAACTTATACCATTTATAACATTTAGAATCAGAAATGTTTACGTGATATGAATGAATTCTCTAGACAGAATTTTATATAACTGTTTCATTTTGATTTAGTACCTTGACTCATTTTTCCCTCATTATTTTTTTATTATAGAGAGGATAAAAGGCCGGCGAAGGGAAGATCAAAAGCTAATTAAAAGTAATCAAAAACTTTTCTCTCTAACATTTATTCCTGACAGCACTTTTGGCTCATATCATCTGTAGCATTTTTAAAAATCAATGTTTGGAAAATTATTACCCTAATCCTTATTCAGGGTTTAATGATTTCCTTATAGATATTGTTAGATGGGAGTTTATGTGTGTTACTGAAGGCAAGGCTAATACAATTAACAACTGCCATGTACTGAATACTTATTCTGTATCATGAAGCACCAGGTACGTTAAATCTATAGTTTAACTTAACCCTCACCATATGTATTAACATCCGCATTCTACAGGAGCTGTTTACAGTTTGGGTTACTGTTTTTGCACTTAATATGTTCCAGGCACTGTGCTAGATTTTAGGAGTTTAAATAAAAATAAGCTGAATTCCTTCTCTTAAGGTTCTCAATTTTAACAAGTGTAGTTACACAATTCTGTATTTTGACTCAATCTACATTAATGATCCTTTAAAGTAATGGTTTTAAACTATGTGGAACATGAACCTTAGCTCAGAAAAACACACATCCCCGTGCCCCCACAATGCACATGCCTGTAACGAATACAATTGTACATACAGTGTCAGGAGACTTGGGGACCTCCAGATGCCATCTGGGCACTCTTGGGGGTTCAAGGATGGCTGGAAAGAACCTCTATGAGAATGAGTTGTACCTGTAATCTTTCCTGGGAAGGATGAAAGAGCCCTGTTGGTGTTGCCTTCAGGGACTGTTCTGAGATGCCTTTCCATCCTTTTATGCCACCACCCCCACCCCAGGACAGGGTCCTGGTCCTCTTTATCTCTCCTTTACATCATAAGTTACCTCCTTGTGGCCCTCCTGCTCCCATTTTCTCCTTTTCTTCCCAATTCATTATCTAAATTGCTGCTAGAGTTACTTTCATGCAAAGCTGATCTTGCCTCTTCCTTAAAACATTTCACAAGTGGTGCCTGAGTGGCCCAGTCAATTAAGTGTCAAACTCTTGGTTTTGGCTCAGGTCATAATCTCAGGGTCCTGAGATCAGTCCCACTTCCGGCTCTGAGCTCAGCAAGGAGTTGGTTTGGGATTTTTCTCCCTCTGCCTCTGCCCCTCCCAGTTCTCCCTTTCTTTCTAAAAACGAACAAACAAAAATCATTTCACAGGCTGTTGACCGCTCATAGGGTTCACTCTCTGGACAACCCTCACTTCCGCAGCCAGTTTCTACCCTCATTGCTTCCCCCTGCCATCTCTCAAATGGGCTATGCCTGTTTTTTTGTGCAAATTTTTACAGATATTACATACTTCCTTTTACTATAACTCCTAATAATATGCCAAACTCCTAGTAACTCCTAGTGAGCCTGCAGGGTATGGTTCAGACTTTACCTCTCTGACCTTTCTAGACAGCTAGGCTTCCTATTCTCGATCTGCTTGCTTCCATGCTAGTACTTGTAATGCTGTGTTGTACCCATCCCTGAATCTGTAAACTGGAGCTGCTTTTGATTACAAACTATGCCCATTGATGTTGATATTCTAGTCATGTATTCTGGTGCCTGGCATCTAAGAAGAACATGATAAATATTTATTTAATGAGTTGATATAAACAAAGGCTCTCTATCTGAAGAGAAATGCAGATGTTTACTTTAACTCCAAGTATGCTACTCCATGCTACTTCCAAGAGGTAACACCCGATCCCATAAGTGAATTTTTAGTGATAAGAATTCCAAACACCTGTACAGCTGCGTTTGGATTAGATGGCCTTCTGACTGGACTCCGGATAGCCATCTACTACCCTTAAAAGTAAGGCGCCTTTCACTGAAGAAACTAGATAAATAAACATTCATGATATGACTCTATTTAAAGTTTAAAAACTAATCTATGGGCGTAGAGATCAGACTAGTGGCTATATTTGGAGGACAGTGGTATCTGGTAAGGGCTCTGAGAGCCTTCTGGAATACTGAAATGTTCTCTAACTTGATCTAGATGGTAGGTACTCGCATATAAACATATGTGAAAATGCATCAAGCTACCAAGGAAATACTCTACTACCATAACTATTAGTAATGATTTTTATAAGTAGGACTGGCTCTAAGACTTTCAATATGATATACAGCAGCAAGGCCACCATTCTGAGTCAGCACGAAAAGAGGGGAATGGTTGGTTAGTCGGATTCAAGAAGACTTGAAACCCATTTTTGCAAAATTTCAGGGGTTTTAAGGACCCAGTGAAACTGACCCACGGCTCTCACCCTATTAATTTTTATAGATGGCATGACAGTTTAAAACCATCTCTGCATACCAAATTCTTGGATATGCTCCCCTCAAGAAGAGGGCCTAACTTCCCTCCACTTAGGTGTGGGCTGAACTTAGTCACTCACTTCTTTGAATAGAAAACAGCTAGTGAGAAATGAAACAGGGAAATTTTTGGAGACCAGCTAGTGAGAAGGCACTGAGCCTTCTGTCTTTTTCACTCCCTCCGGGATCATTCCCTGTGGAGAAAGCCGGCTGCTCTGATGGGATGGGCTCTATGGAGAGGGCCGTATGGTGAGAAACTGGGGCCTCCACAGAAGCTTGTGAGGGGCTAGAGCAATCTTCCAACACCCGTGTGAGTGAGCCTGGAAATAGATTCCTCAGCCCAGGGCCGGCCTTCAAGATGTCTGCAGCCCTGGCCAATATCTCAACTGCCACCTCATTAGAGAGCCTGACCATCCAGCTAAACCGCTCTTGGATCCCTGACTTCAGGAACTATACAATAATTAGTATCTGTTGCTTTCAGCCACTAGGTTGTGAAATCGTTTGTTACACAGCAATAGATAATTAATACTTACTGGGAAACCAAGGCCCTGAGAGGTCAAGTTGTTTGTGTGAGATCACACATGGCCATTGGCATAATCAAGATTTGATCCAGATTCATCTCTTATATTGCTTAACTCCTAGAGCTGTTGTGAATCTAAGAAGAGATATTTTTATAAAGCATTTAGAATAATTTTGACACATGGTAAGTTGTCAACAATGTTAGCTTTTCACTTATTATTCTTCATAATTGACATTTACCAATTGTAATCCAATACAAAATACATGTTAAGTTTGTATCTTCATCTTAACTCAATTGTTATGAAGCAGTTTCTTTTTTTGTAGTTGTTAATAAGTATTTTAAAAAAAATGGATAAAGAGATCTTCTATCTACAATATTCAAAAGCTAAGACTATTCAATTTATGTGAATACTGATTGAAAACGTAAAGCACCTCTGGCAGAGAAGGCTGTTGATGCTCAAAAGCTTCCAGAAGACTTTACAATCTCAGAGGAACAAGAACAGGTGCCATAGTTGGAAGGCAGATCCGACCTTGAGTGGTAAAGAAACAAGGCTTAAAGAAGTTCTCAAAAAAATATGTCCTGTCCTTTGTTATGGAAATTGTAAGGACTTGAAGGATAGGGTGCTTGAATATTGCTGTTTAACAGCTATAAAAGTAGAATTAAGAACTGGCTAACCCTTGGGAGCATCGGATATATGGCACTTTCACTTCTTTTATGGTCTCCAATTTGTCATTGAAACATTCATATTTTGTCGTATTTAATTTTGGGGTAGAAGACTGGGAGTAGAGGTCTGATTATTTCACCGTAGGAGAGCATGTACACACTTGTGTGCGTGTGCATTTTTATAAATCTTGTTTCAATCCACAAATCATTTTTTTTCTTTTTTGTTTTTTATTGAGCTCTCATTGACATATAACAGTATATTAGTTTCATGTATATGACAGTGATTCAATATTTGTATACATGGTCACCAAAATAAATCTGGTTAACATCTGTCACCTTAGATAGTTACAAAGAAATTACTTTCTTATGATAAGAACTTTTAAGATCTACTTTCTTAGCAACTTTCAGTACGCAATACAGTATTATTAATTATAATCACCATGCTGTACATTACATACCCATGACTTACTATTTTGAAACTAGAAGTTTGTACCTTTTGACTCCCTTTGCCCATTTTTTTAAAGGTTTTATTTTATTTATTTATTTGACAGAGAGAGACAGCCAGTGAGAGAGGGAACACAAGCAGGGGGAGTGGGAGAGGAAGAAGCCAGGGTCCCAGGGGGTGGTGGAGGCCTGGTGTGGGGCTCAATCCCAGAACGCCAGGATCAGGCCCTGAGCGGAAGGCAGACAATTAAGGACTGCGCCACCTAGGC
Organism: Ailuropoda melanoleuca; assembly: GCF_002007445.2. Lineage (NCBI taxonomy): Eukaryota > Metazoa > Chordata > Mammalia > Carnivora > Ursidae > Ailuropoda > Ailuropoda melanoleuca. The sequence continues at coordinate 103,992,764 of NC_048219.1, read as the reverse complement.
GTCCCTCTCCCTTTGCCCATTTCGCCTGCCCCCATCCCTCACCTCTGGCAAACACCAATCTGTTCTCTATCTATGAGGTTGTTGTTGTTGTTAATGTTTCTAGACTCCACATGTAAGTAAGATCATAGGGTAGTTTTCATTCTCTGACTTATTTCACTTAGCATAATGCCCTCAGGGTCTGTCCATGTTGTTGCATATGGCAAGGTTTCATTCTTTTTTTTTTTTTTTAAAGATTTTATTTATTTATTCAACAGAGATAGAGACAGCCAGTGAGAGAGAGAACACAAGCAGGGGGAGTGGGAGAGGAAGAAGCAGGCTCATAGCAGAGGAGCCTGATGTAGGGCTTGATCCCAGAATGCAGGGAACACGCCCTGAGCCGAAGGCAGACGCTTAACCACTGTGTCACCCAGGCGCCCCAAGGTTTCATTCTTTTTAAGGTGAATAATGTGCCATTGTTTGTGTGTGTGTGTGAATGTATATGTATGTGTGTGTGTATTTATAGATATATATATAAATGTATAAATATTATACATTCATCCACTGAAGGATACTTAGGTTGTTTCCATATTTTTGCTATGTAAATAATGCTGCAGTAAACTTGGGGGTGCAGATATCTTTTTGAGTTAGTTTTTTTGTTTTCTTCAGATAAATACCCAGAAGTGGGTTTGGCACATTGTATGGTAGTTCTAGCTTTAATTTTTTGAGCAACTTCAGTGGTGTTTTCCACCGTGAGTGCACCAATTTACATTCCCACCAATACCGTTCCTTTCCTCCACATTTTCACCAACACTGGTATTTTTTATCTCTATGATAATAGCCATTCTGACAGGTATGAGGTGATATCTCATTGTGGTTTTGATTTGTGTTTCCCTGATGATTAGTGATGCTGAGTATCTTTTCATGTATCTGTTAGCCATCTGGATGTCTTTGTAAAAATCAGACATTCTGCCCATTTTTAAAAAAAAAATTCTTAATTTTAATTCCAGTTTGTTAACGTACAGTGTTACATTAGTTTCAGGTGAACAATATAGTGATTCAACACTTCCATACATCACCCGGTGCTTATCAGGACAAGTGCACTCTAATCCTTATCAGCTTTTTCATCCCCCTACCCACCTTTCCTCTGGTAACCATCAGATGGTTTTCTATTGTGAAGAGTCTGTTTCTTGGTTTATCTCTCTCTCTCTCTCTCTCCCTTTTTTCCCTTTCCTCCTTTGTCTTGTTTCTTAAATTCCACATATGAGTGGAATCATATAACATTTGTCTTTCTCTGACTGATTTACTTTGATTAGCATGGTACTCTCTAGCTCTCACCATGTCATTGCAAATGGCAAGATTTCATTCCTTTTTATGGCTGAATTATATTCCGTTGCACATGTATATACACCACATTTCTTTATCCATTCATAAAGTAGTAGACACTTGGGCTGCTTCCATATCTTGGCTATTAAAAATAATGCTGCAATAAGCACAGGGTGCGTGTGTCCCTTTGAATTCGTGTTTTTGTATTCTTTGTGTAAATACCCAGTAGTGCAATCACTGGGTCATAGGGTAGCTCTATTTTTAACTTTTTGAGGAACCTCCATACTGTTTTCCAGAGTGGCTGCACCAGTGTGCATTCCTACCAACCGTGTAAGAGGGTTCCTTTTTCTCCACATCTTCACCAACATCTGTTGTTCCTTGTGTTGTTGATTTTAGCCATTCTGATGGGTGTGAGGTGTTATTGCATTATAGTTTTGATTTGCATTCCCTGATGATAAGTGATGATGAACATCTTTTCATGTTTGTTGACCATCTGGATGACTTCTTTAGAGAAATGTCTTTTCTTATCTTCTGCCCATTTTTAATTAGATTAGTTGCTTTTTGGGTACTAAGTTTTTGTTGTTTTTTAGTTTGTTTGTTTGTTTAAGTAATGTCTATGCCCAGCATGGGGGTCAAATTCATGACCCCGAGATCAAGATTTGCATGCTTTACCAATTAAGCCAGCCAGGCACCCCTTTGGATGTTGAGTTTTATAAGTTCTTTACATATTTTGGATGCTAAACCTTTATCAGATATGTCATTTGCAAATATCTTCTCCCATTCTGTAGGTTGCCTTTTAGTTGATTTCTTCCTTCACTGTGAAGAAACTTTTTATTTTGATTTAGTCACAATAGTTTATTTTTGCTTTTGTTTCCATGTCCTGAGAGCATGAATCTAGAAAAATGTTGCTATAGCCAATGTCAGGGAAGTTACTCCCTGTGCGCTCTTCTAGGATTTTTATGGTTTCAGGTCTCATATTTTAGTATTTAACACATTTTGAATTTATTTTTGTATATGGTATAAGAAAATGCTCTAGTTTCATTCTTTTGCATGTTGCTATCCCATTTTCCTGACACCGTTTGTGAAGAGACTGGTTTTTTTTCCCATTGGATATTCTTTCCTGCTTTGTCAGAGGTTAATTGACCATATAGTTGTGGGTTCATTTCTGGGTTTTCTATTCTGTTCCATCGATCTATGTGTTTGTTTTTGTGTCAGTACCATATTGTTTTGATTACTACAGCTTTGCAATATTACTTGAAGTCTGGAATTGTGGTGTCTCCAAGCTTGCTTTTCTTTTTCCAGGTTGCTTCAGCTATTCAGGGTCTTTTGTTGTTCCATACAAATATTAGGATTGTTTGTGCTAGTTCTGTGAAAAATGCTTTTCTTCTTCCCATTTTTTAAAACAGATTGATTGGTTGTTTTTTTTTTTTTTGTTATTTTTTGCTATTGTATGAGTTGTTTATGTATTTTGGATATTAACCTCTGAACAAATATATAGTTGCAAATATCTTCTCTCATTCTGTCAGCTGCCCTTTTGTGTTTTTTTGATGGTTTCCTTTGCTGTGCAGAAGCTTTTTAGTTTGATGTAGTCCCACTTGCTTATTTTTACTTTCCTTGCATTTGCTTTAGGTGTCAGGTTCAAAAATATCATCACCAAGACCAATGTCAAGAATTATCATCACCAAGACCAATGTCAAGAATTTTATCAACAATGTTTCTTCTAGGTGTTTTACAGTTTCAAGTCTCACATTCAGGCCTTTTATCCATTTTGAGTTAATTTTTTGTGAATGGTGTAAGATGATCTCCCAAAAATTTAATACAGAAATATTCCTAGGTTCACCTGGGTGGTTCAGTCAGTTAAGCTTTGACTAAGTGTCGACTCTTGGTTTCCACTCAGGTCATGATCTCAGGGTCCTAAGATCCAGCCCCAAGCCCTGAGTCAGACTCTATGAGCAGCATGAAGTCAGCTTGTCCCCTTCCCTACCCCTAGAACCCCCCGCTCGTCCTCTCTTTCTCAAATAAATAAATAAATAAATAAAATCTTTAAAAAAGAAATATTACTTTCTGTGTGAAATCACTGGTCTGCTTCTACCTTTAACCTTCAGTGAGTCCACAGAGAGGCAAAAATATGAAAATTACTGCTTGAGATACGACAAACTCCTTTTCCATTCCAGCTGAGTCCAATTACCACACCAAAGATCACATTATATCACAGAAATAATTTAGAAGATGAAATTTTAAAATCCCATAACTCCATGCAATTTTCTTCTTGGGAATTCTAGTTTTTTAATGTCTTGTCTTAGTGTATAGTCTTGAATGAGATGTTCTGTTCTCTTAGATCTGACATAAATACACTCCAGACAATTTCTTGAATGTTGGTGTTGTGAAGCCTTTGACAAAGTTCACACCTTTAGGCGTCTCTGAAACTAAGGGAAATGCCACAGAACAAACTGTTAATATTTTCCTTCAATTGGCAAATTATTTGTATCCTGAATATATAAAAATTTTTAATGAACTAGAAAGATAAAGGCAAAAACAAAAAGAAGAAAAATAGAGAGTTGAATACTTCAATAGGAATTTTACATAAGAAAATATTGGAATAGCAAATAAATATATTAAAAAGAGTTCAACATTATTAGTTATCAGTGAAATGCAAATTAAAATACCATGATATGTCATTACACATCCACTAGAAATGGTGGACTTCTTAAAACAATTGAAAATACCACGTGTTGGTGATGACACAGAGAAATAGAAACTCTCATAAGGTGTCAGTGGGAGGGTGAATGGGAAGAATCCCTTTTGAAATTGCCTTGCAACATTTCCTAAATTAAATATACACATACCCTTGACCAACAATTTTATTCCTAAGTTTGTATAGAACAGAACTGTGTAATAATGTCACCGGAGCTATGTGGAGACTTTCCAGGGCAACACTACTTGTAAGTAGCTAAAAATTGGAGATATTTCAAATTCCATTACAAATAAAATACTATATGCAATGAAAATGAATGCACTGCTACATGCAAAAACATAGATCTCACACATGTAGTATTTTGTGAAGAAGTTAAGTACTAAAGAAGACAGTTGCACAAAATTCTACATTTGTGGAAACCTCAAAAAAACATGCAGAACCAATCTCTAATATTTAAAGTCAGAATGGTGATTAAATCTGAGTTGTTGGGGAGGGTACAAGACAGTTTATTCTGCTTTTATCTAGATGCTCGTTCTAGGAGTATGTTCATTGTATGACCACTCACCTAGATGTACACATGTGATTTGTACGCTTTTCTATACTTCAAACTATAAAACTCAAGTGACAATGATAATAATACAGCAGTAGAGACTACTATTTTTTTAAGATTATTTATTTGAGACAGAGAGAAGGTACACATGCATGCTGTTGGGGAGCAGGTAAAGAGGGCAGAGGGAGAGAATCTTTGGAGTAGACTCCCTACTGAGCTGAGCACAGAGCCTGTCATGTACTCTGTCTCAAGACCCATGAGATCAAGACCCATGAGATAACCACCTGAGCTGAAACCAAGAGCTGGATGCTCAACTGACCGAGCCACCCAGGCACCCTGTAGTGACTACTATTTTTCAGTGCCCTATACCTTTCCATTATAATAAATATAGCAGTAATTTCTTACAGTACTTTTTTTGAATACTTATTATTATTCCTTTTTGTAAAGAAAGGACTTTTGAGGGTTTGAGAGGTGATGCAACCATCTAGAATCACCCAGAGCTAGAAATTGACAGGATCAGAATTCTAACCTAGTTCCATCCAAATCCAAAGCTTATAATTTTTCCTAATTGTCAGTAGACAGGAATTTAGCTTCTGCTTCATCCTGTAGTGCTTCTAGATTGAAAAAAGATCCATTTATACACTGTATGAAAGTACTGTACCTTCTCCCTACTGTAATCAAGAAAAAAATGCCCCCGGTTTTTTGTTTTTGTTTTATTTATTTTATAAATATTTATTTATTTTATAAATATTACAGTTGGGAGTTGAGATCCAGTTAAGGGTTAAATAAGACATAGAATAATACCAGAATTATTATTATACCTGCCATCCATACGATGTTTACAATGCACTCTGTAGGTGTTCTTAGTCCTCAAAACAAGCCTGTGAAGTGCTTTTTCATATGTCCATTTTACACGTGAAGAATTATGGAAACCTTTCGAGGGAATTTAGGAAACTGGGAAGCTACTAAGAGCCAGACCTGGAAATTATATCTGAGTGACTCAAATCCTTTGCTTTTGTTCCCACGTAGTGTCTATCTGTACAGGTTATCCTTTGTTACAAATCTCAACAGGAGTAGCATCTGAGAGTCACCTTGTAATTACACGGTGTCATAATAACTGGTTGAGAAATTAATTATTTAATTAATTAGTAGGTTATTAAACATTCATGTGACCACACCATATTTTTGACAGATTTCATATTTTCCTTAATTGAAAGTGGGTTTAAATTTATTTTCTAACAACAAATCAATTTGATTCAACAGATTGTGCAAAGGAAGAAATAATCAAACTAGTTATTTGATTTAGATAGAGCAATAATGTTATATTTGATCTGAAATAGAACTCACATCTTCCAAAATTAGTGCAATACTTTTCTCACAAAACACAGAAAAAATAGATGTGCTTGTGTCTCGCTGTGGCTCTCTGTATCTGTTGTCTATCTGCTCATCCTTCCATCTCACCACCTGTCTAGGATCTTTTCCTCCCCAGTGATTTTGGGCATTTTTCACTTCTCTATCAGGTGTTTTGACATGGCTTTATTGGTTTTTAACTGAATTACTAGAGTTTATTGTTTTGCTAATAATTATCACAATTTTAGGTTTAGTCTATTCCAGGGCTTCTAAAACACTAATGTTTCATCAATCATCTGGGGATCTTGTTTAAATGCAGCTTCTAATTCAGTCAGTCTAGGGTGGGGCCCAAGATTCAGCATTTCTAATAAGGCCCTATATGATGTCTAGCTGCTGGTACTTGGTTGAGGCAAGGGTCTAGGCAGACCTATTAAGAAACAGATTGATTCCTTCAAAAGAACTTGAGTTGTTATTGGGAAATCTGGCTTATCTTAAATCTTACAGGAATTAACTACATGAGTTAATCAAATCACAAATTCTCTAGGTTTTGATTTCTTTAAGGTTGGATGTGGTTGTATGATTGATTTCATGATTGTTCCTATCTTGGGTACTTTCCCTGCTCTAACATGAAATCATAATATTAAATATAACACCACTACTGGTTACACTAACTTACTGAGTAGTTGGCATGTGCTAAGTGTTGCATTAGAGACTATACGTACATTATTTCATTTTTATCTTCACAAAAATTCAATTGATGGTTACTAGAGGGGAGGAGACTGGGGGGATGGGGGAAATAGGTGATGAAGATTAAAGAGTGCACTTATCATGATGAAAAAAACTCAACAAAATAAATACTATAGACTCATTTTTAGATGGAGATATTAAGGATTACAGAATAAATAAATTTTCCAAGGCCATAGGGTGATTAGTGCTAGAACTGGAATTTCATTTTCAAAATTTATACTTTTCTTTTTAAAATCCTATTTTATATGATTTTTTGGTATCATTTGTAAAGACATTTTTGTATAAGCATATGTATTTGAGCTTAGTGACAAATACTTATTTGTTAACATCTTGGCCACTATTTTTTTAATGAAGAAAAACTGAAATTCAGCATGACAAATTAAATTTTCAAACTTTAACTTCGGTTGTGTAATGAATCAGGGACAAAAATTAATGAGCATTATTATATTGTATATTATATCTTCTTTTTCACTTTAGCTTACATCTTTATTTCTCCCTATTGTTTTTACTTTTTTATGGTAATGCATTCTCATGATTCAATATTCAAAGTACATTAAAGGGTATATGATAAAAGTATTTCTCCCAGTGCTCTCTGTGAGCCACTGGATTCTTCTCCCCAGAGGCACAAACACTTGACTTGTAAATTCTTCCTGGATGTCTTAAGCTTATATAAGCAAAGCTTTTTTTTCCCCTCAGTTTTCCTTATTTATTCATTTATTTTAAATTTTCCACACGAGGAGCTAAGGGTTAAACCTAGATGTCTTTGAATCAAAAGCCCATGCTTTCAAACTCTACAACATACCTCCTCTCTATTATCAATACATGGTTTGAGTGTACATATTTTATTACAAAAGCAAAATGTAGGTCCAAAGAGTGTCCCTGACTTAACCTCCATTATTTCCTTAGAACCTGGGTTGCGTCAGAGCCAAAGAGTAGGCAGGCTGCATCTATCCTTCATTAGGCACACTTCCCATGGCTAAGCTCTTTGTGTCCACATGGCTCCCAGAGTCTACAACAGTAGATGTTGCAAAACTCAAGGTTATGGTGTGATTCTGCCCATCTCCCCCATGATACAGGCACCTAACCTTGAGTATTATGAGTCAATAGTCCACACCATCAAGACTATGCCAAACCCTGGGATGTCTTTTTCTCATAAAAGTTAAGAATGTGGTTCTCAACTAACTGAAAAATACCAATATGTTTTCTAAACCAAACAACCACCCACAAAAATATCCAATTAGTTTTATTACCAATAAAAACATAAAATGTCATTACAGAGGTGCTAATTTATTTTTCACTCCAATATCAAAGACACTCAGTGGATACGTTTAAACAAGTTGACTCTTGAGCCAAATTGATCAACAGTATTAACTCAGTAACACATGGAAACATGCACTAGATAAGGTTGAGTGAACAAGCGAGCAGATTGATTTGTCCAGCTTCTGGGGCTGGTCCTTGGGTGACTGTTCAGGCCCTAATCTGGGAAGTTGGATAGTCCTAAGCAGGGTCTAATTTGTACAGCTCTTATTTTTCCTAATGCAGTCTCTTCCACAAAATAGCTAAGTAACACTGGGCAATATTCCTAATGACCACCTCTCTGTGATCACATTTTTATCATCTATAATGTACAGTGGTTGAACTAGATATCTGTAGTTTGTTTTGAAGGGACTGGATAGTTTACTCTTTGGTACTTAAATATAGGGCTTAGGAAAAAAATGTAGGGATGGGTGTCCTTTACCTGATAGTAAAATACCCTGAAAGGAGAAAGATTGTGTCTACACACACACACACACACACACATACACAAGTAAATAAATAAATCAAAACAACTAGCTGATAATTTTTTTAAAAAAATCAATTCAAATAGTTTATGTGCCTGTAACACAAAACCAAAGGTTGATTCATATTCTCATTCCAAGCCCAATGACCTTTAGTTATTTTTTTAAATAAAAATTGCCTACAGATCCACAATCAAATCCAGAATTTTATTAGTCATTTCAAAATTCCTCTTCTCAGTATAGCATTATTATAGACAGCAGCACCAGACATAGATTGTAAAGTCCGAGAGAACAAAGGCAAAACCAAATTGACTTTTAAAACTCTGCAGATACAACTCCATCTGGAAAGCTATCACATACAACTGTCCAAGTGGAAAAAAAAATTAAAAAAAAGGACTAAGAACTCACAGCTCATGTAAGATAAAAAGAATTTCTTTCTCCATCATAAGATGCTGCAATTGCATTTTGCTATTTTCCCCCCAATGTCAGAACAGTGTGATACAATATTGGCGACGTGTGTGCTAGCAGAGTGGAAAAAAAACTAAATCTTACACCCAGGAACCAGATGCTGACAACCCTTTTTGGCAGATGGACTGTGATTCTCTCCTGTGAAATCAAACATTCCAATTAAAATGGCTCTTTGATTTTAGGGCAATGATAAAAGGAAAAAGAAGCTACACGAGGAGCAGACAGAAAAGTTAAAACAAAAAAATGAGCAAAAGGGAAAAGACAGGTCAGAAAAATATATCAGGGATAAATGTGAAAGGTTGGAAAGGAAAAAGGAAAAAAGTAGGCTGGAGATTATTTGAACAGGAGCAATGCCGAAGCACCAGTGAATTTGACAAAAGTCAGGGTATGATGGGTGAAGTTTATTTACTCTTTGTAATAAACACATTTCTCATTTTACTAGCTGCTCGAAGCCCAGTGAGTTGTATTGTACATTGGAAGTTTTAATTTTAGGACCAAAAAACCCAGTTTTATTTTATAGATTTGTTGTATGGATACCTCAGTTATTCAGTAAACATTTTTTAAGCACCTAAAATGTGCCAAAGACTGTGGTAGAATTCATAGCAGGTAGGTTTACCAGTGAGTGTGAGAGTGTGTGTGTGTGTGTGTGTGCGTGTGAGTGCATGCGTGTATGCTCCCATGCACAGGCATCTGAAGAGCATCATGGAATCCAACATATCTGTCTTAATTTTCTGGGTTGACTAGTCATTCTCAGTGCTGCTTGTGTCCCCTCAAAATAGGTATTCTGTACCTTGATTGCTACCAACTCCCAACTTAAGATAATTGACCAGCTTTCTGGATAAATGGCAAAGAACAGGTTAGCCAGAATCTGGTTCCTCATGGGAAAGTATGCTGAGTTGTTCTACTTGTGAACTTGGTTATTCTGGGAACTACATTTCTGGAGATTCCGTTCCTGCATGGTTTCTTTTATTTCAAGGGCTGGAGTTGATTAAAAATAAACTGCGTAAAGTGAAGCAACTGCCATCACGTTCTCAAGATCCCCTTTAGTGGTGGTGAGAGACAGACAGCATGGTATCAGTGGGTTCCAGTTTATCTTCACTCTTCCACTTTTCTCACCACCAGTTCTCCATGCCAATGACCATCCCAGCTGATGAACAGTTACTGACCTCAGGGCCAACACTAGGCACATGGCTGCAAACTCACAGCCACAAAGACCCAAACCGATCATAGACTTCTTCATCAGCCCCTTTCATGATTTCAGTACACGTGTTTTGCCTGCAGCTCTGACTTGTTCATCAGCGTAAGGGATGGTTAATGATTTTGCTCCCCTTCTTGGCCTTTTCTTCCCCAGCTCCTCCCAGATTGTCTAAGGTCTAATTCATTATTTCATAAGATTCAAGGTAGTTCTGCTTCTCTGAATTAACCCTTATGAATACAGACAGAATGTCTTCGCTGCTGTGTGATTTGAGACAGGACAAAAAATCAAAGTTTAACTACTTATTTAGATACTGAAAGGCTATGGCCATGGTTGAAGACACCATATTTGTATTTCTATTTATTTATTTATACTTAAAAGGAGAAAATACTATTTTTCTTAGCAGTACAATGCTGCCCTCCTCATTGCCAGCCCCCAACTGTGGCTTTGTTATTCCTGTGCCTGTGTTTTGCACACTAAGGGAAAGATGTGGATGAGTAATTTGATAAACTGCTTGGGGTGGGGCTCAATGCCTCAAAGTCATGTTTGCATCATGCAGCTGGTTGCTTATCTGCCTTCTAGGGAATGTCAGTTCAGTTAATTGAAGGACTTTTATTTTGCTCAGGGGACAAGCAATTTGAGGACAGAGCTAAAATGCTAAGACAACAGAGGATATTGGAAAGACTGTTTTAGAAAAAAAATGGACTAAAAGGAAAGCAAGAGCCAATGCTAAAAGAGAAATATGGAGAAAGAAGAGAAATGTCTAATAGAGAGTTTTATTAAGTTCCTTACATTATTCCCATAAGATATAAACTCTTATTTTCCTATGGAAGCCAATAAAATCTACATTTCTCACTTTTTTATAGTATAGATTTATTTTACCAATGTGACATTTGCAATAAGCACAATGATGCATAAACAGTTGTGTGCTTCTCCAGCCACTGCTCTGCATGGGGGATATAGTGTTGACCAAGAGAACCACACACTCTCCCTACCAGCCCCACAGTCATCAAGATGAGGGTAGAGTAGAGTCATCATTAGCAACTCACACAGTCCAAGCATGAAACACTGTTATTAAAGGAAACAGGAAGAAGATCAAGCGAATGCACACAGTCCCACTGAGAAGTGTGCTTGAGCTCATCACAGCTAGGCATTCCATGGATTGTGCCCCTGGAGGGGGAGCCTACCCTGATGCTGCTTTACTTATTGATTGGGCATTTGGGAGGAGTCAGGGAGCATGTAGTTGACCACCCATGTAACAACAGGAGCTGTCTGGCTTGGGGTTTGTGAAACCTCTTGCTGAAAAGAGTCATATCCAGTGTTTGGCAGTCAGTTTGTATGGTAGCTTGCATGCCTATGCAGTATCAGGTATGAAATTTGTTACTCTTTCTGCTGATCGAGCTCTAGCTTGTTGCTAAAGGTGGAAGAGAGGTAGCCATGGGGGGGGGGGCGTTCAGCACAACAGTCTTGCCTCTGCTCTACAGTTCCTTGCTAAGAAATTATTTGTTTGAATAGTTACGGTAGAGAAATGAATGAACCACTGCTATCACCCAGCTAAATTATAAAATCACTAGACATCTTTGTTTATCCGATAGGACTCCCAAAGTAAAATGGTCAAAATCAAGCCTAGGACCTGAATAGACATATCCTGTTCTACTTTTAGCACTTTGAATGCAGATTTCCAAAGATTGACATAAAGATGTTAACATTAGAAGGAGCTCTCAGAATAATTTCAAAGTGATTACTTAAGTTAGATTCCAAGAGATACTCTGTAATGTTGTCCAACTGTACAGTGCCCCATCTAGTAAGTGATTATGAATGTCTTCCTTATTAACCACTGGAATTTGGTTCGGATACTACGTAGACCAACGACATGAAAGTACATTTAAGCTAATTTCCGCTGATATCACATATTAATTTAGACAAAGTAGGAGTTGTAACAATATTCTGTTTTGTGAAGATATGCACCTCATGTAACTTGTCAAGTAAATGAACAAAATGCTCTGAAAAGACCTATTTGAGTAGCAAATACCCAGTCCTTAATTTGAAATCTAACCTGGAGAAGACTTTTAAAATTTCTCAAAATGAGGGGCGCCTGGGTGGCACAGTTGTTAAGCGTCTGCCTTCGGCTCAGGGCGTGATCCCAGCATTCTGGGATGGAGCCCCACATCAGGCTCCTGCACTAGGAGCCTGCTTCTTCCTCTCCCGCTCCCCCTGCTTGTGTTCCCTCTCTTGCTGGCTGTGTCTCTCTGTCAAATTAATAAATAAAATCTTAAAAAAAAAATTTCTCAAAATGAGATCACCAGTATCTTGTTCTTTATCTCTCTGTCTCTCGGTCACTATCTCTCTCCCTCTCACACACATACATGCATACATTTTTGTAGTTTATTAATCTAATTTACGAATCCTTTTGTTCCTATATATTGAGAAGTATCTGACACAACTAATACATTTTATTTTCATTAGATTCCTTATAAATATGATTTGAAAAATTAATGATAATTATTTAAATCCATTTTGCTATAGGTAACTTTTTGCCCCAAACTTCACAAAACAATTCTCACAGTTTTCTCTGGGATACAACTGGCCATCCTAAGAAATAATGTGAGAAGATTATTTTTCTATAAAGGAATTCTTTCAAATGTGAGAGGTCATTCTAAGAAATAATAAAATCTGGGAAAATATCCAGGGAACAGTAATTCATCCTAGGCTTGAGGAGTGAGGCTGGACACTTTTTATATCTATTCTAATTGTAAGCACAAGTATCCTGACTGTCTGATACTATGGAAACAGTGATGGATGCTGTTTAAGTTGTGCTTTGATTATCAATTATGTTTTCATATTGAGGACCTCTAGGTTTATACACACCCTGAGAGAGAACAGTTTCACTGCAAGAGTCTCAGAAGTAAGGTGAAACATTAAGTCAGGAATGTCTTAGTTATCCATACTAATTGGTCTGAAAATGACAGTTATGTAGGAATCTTAGGGTCAGAGATCTGCATTATTTACTGTTGGAACAAGCTTTCAATTCTTTAAGTAGAATGAAAAAGTAAACATTTGCTGCATGAATTGCTTGCAGAAAAGGTGAGATAAATTCATAAATAAATCTATTATAAAGCCTGACTGAAAACTAATGGTCTACTTTACACGTTAGAACTTAAAATACAGCACTCAATAATGGGAAAGACATTCTTAATCTCTTCACTGTTATTTAATTTAACATGTTGGGCAACAGGTTCATTAATCATTTCATTTTAATATTCAAGTGAGAGAGGAGATGCTGGGACACGTTCTATTCCAAATAGCAATCCCATTTGGCTGGGTGTTGTCTTAGGCATGATGGGGAGGAAACAGGAAGGAAGATTAACTTTCCGATACACCTATTTCTGCTTCATTACTCTGAAAGTCTTTTCTGAGCCATTAGGAAAACTTAGCCAGAGTAAAGCCAATCTTGACATCTGCCTAGTCCTAATAAATAAAACCTCTTTTATTTAAAAGTTTATGTTTGTTTATTCAAAACATAATCACACTTACAAATCATGGCAAAGAAAGAATGATCATTAATTTCACCCTAGATTTTCACTCACCTTTGGGGCATATAGTAGCTAATGAGAAAAGAAAAGCAAAACAACTATGTATTGAGCTTTTATCCTGGGCTCTGAACTTGCTTTTTTGTATTGTTATCTAATGAGTTAATACACATGTGAAAAATACCCCATGTTCTATATACTCTGTGCAAAGTAATCATGTGGAAAGTGTGATAAAAGAGAGGTGCTATGTAATTCACACTGTTTAGGTTGCCTGTTGAAAGAATACATACGTTGTTAGTAGTAAAAATGAAGCCTTATGAAATATTAATGATAATGTGTTAGAAGCCTTAAAACCTTGATCTCATGTAGTTCTCACAAGGTAAATATTTTTATGCCTATTTAATAGTCAAGGTAGCTGAGGTTTAGAGACCTGAAGTAACTTGCCCAAGGTCACACAGCTAAGTGGTGGAGTCAAGAAGCAAAACAGAACCTATACATGAGTCATATATGCAAACAATGGAACAAGTGTTAAATTCACCACCCAGAATTTGGTAGCCTATGACCTAAGGAAAGGAGATAATATACTGCACTAAGTTTCCCTTGACCTCTGTGGTTAAAAGAGTAGACTGGGCACTCCCCTTAGGAGTATGTAAGGCTCATTCACAGCTCAAATATTATCACTCACATATGCAGGCTTTATTTGTTACTAGCTTGTTAATATTCACTTTGAGCATCTTTCTAGGTTAGGGGAAGTTGTCATTGGTTCCCTCTTTGACCCAACATGTAACTGTCATTTATTTCCATGAGGAATTTTGTGTTCTGTATTAATGAACAAGGTACAGAAGATGAAATGCAGGACTCATTACATTTCTTTGCTTCCTTCAAGATCTTTGTTTACTTCTGGTTTAAATCAAAGTGAATTGTTTTTCCAGGTCTTGTGCCACCTCTAAAACAAGGGGATTCTTGGGAGGAACTGAGACACATAGAAATCTGGGTTAGAGAGTCTCTTTAGCTCACTCCTGCTTCTCATTTCCAGCACAGAAGAGCCTCACCTTTTGAATGATCTTATTCAATATGATTTGAGTGGTGGGAACTTTTTAATTACCCTTTCTGGAACCCTTTGTTCAAAATTTTTCATTGTAGTTTTCAAAAGAAAATGAAATCAAAATTGGACTTATTGGATTTTAAACGTCTTCCTGAATCCCTTCCTTTTAGGAACACAAATACCAGTTACACTTTTTAGCTTCTTTTGCCCTCTGGGCAGAAAGTGTCATCCAATTATGTTGCTACAACTTTCCTTATGCTTCTTCCCTTATAAGTTAAAATCTCATTAGATTTTATGAAAAGTTTCAGTAATATGCAGTGTATTGCAATTATGAGTTTTGGCATCTGTCTTAATATGATCTTGCACAAACTTTGAGAGTATTTATTTATGGCTACGTGCCTCATTATGCACCAGGATACAGCTTGCTAAAACTGAAACCATTTTTATGCCTATACTATGTCATGGAAGGAAGTCAGACTCTCTTGACAGATTGCTCTCTTCCCTTCCAAAGAAGCCCAAGAGCACAGCTGAAGGCATCCAAAGGAAAATGAGGTCATGGTGTCAGCTATAAAGGCCCTCAGATCAGTTCTCCCAAGCTTCACATGTGACCCTCAGATCCCCAGACTCAGAAATTTAATCTTGTTGGGAGTATCCCACACTTGATTAGATATGAACGCTGAGTCCAATTAAGACAGCCCTTGTGAAATGATATTCAAAGCAAAAATGGCCAGGTATTAATTTTCAGTTAGATAGATTACTACCAGAGGAATGTGATAGGCACATCACCTGGACAATAGTCTCTCCTGGTGGCCCAGTACATTCAAGCCAAATTATGGTCAAATTTGCTTAGCGTTAAAACAGAGTAACTTCATTATGGTTTGAATATTCAAGAGCCTCAAGAAATTATGGCCTGAGGCATTTATCTAAAGAACTATTTGCCACCAAAACTATATGGGCCGTGTCTTTGATTTGGATCTCTTCTCCCAGGCGCTGCTTGAACAGTCGCAGGATTTCTCTCTGGCCCCTTACTAGTCCCATGTTCTGTTATCAACCAATCTATTTTTCTGGAGACACTTGATCTTTATATATATATATATCTGTCTCGCTTTTGATGTGGTCACAGTTAAATATTGCTAGCCTTGGGACCATTGTATTTTGAGAGATTTTTGTTAAAAGAATCACTATATCTTAAGGTGATTCTGACCTCATCCATAAGGTGTTGATTTGCAGTTTAATCCTCCAAGGGTGATTTTATTTTCCCCATTGTACCACCTTCACTTTCAATTCAGTTTGTGATAGAGTGCCAGAAATGGTCAGTTTATCACATGAGAGTCATGAGACCAACTTCAAGAGACAAGGAATTAGCCAAAGACACATACCTAGTATGGGCAGGCAAATGACAGGACATTGATCTTGTTAAATTAAGTTGAGATGAGTCCTAGGATCCAAGGTAAATCTGGAAGATGAGTCCCCCAGGAGGAAAAAACAAACAAACAAACAAAACTCTACGCCTGGATCTGATAGAAATTTCAGGAGCACTTGATCTACAAATTCAAGATGGATGTGACTCTAAAAACCTGGTAAATTTATCTTGAGCGGTATTTATGCTCATGAGTTTTAGGGTCAGCCTGTGCAGGCTCTGACACTTTTTAACTCTGTGAATTTAGATAACCTAGATAACCTATCTGAGTCTGTTTCCTCAGCTGCAAATGGGGAAATAACAATGCCTACCTCACAGGGCTGGGAGAGTTAAGGAAGAGAGTTTATGAAGAGATTGAGTTCAGTGTCTGCACCATAGAAAGCTCTCAGTCAATGAAAGCCGCTATTATATTTATTGAATTTAGTTGTTGGTTTTATTTTATTTAGAAACGATTATCAATTGATGGCTAAGAGCATCACTGTGCTTTACTTATGAAATGAACATATGCAATAAGGAATGAGTGTAGGCTTTTATTGGACTAAAAGATTCTCTCTCTCTCTCTATATATATACACACACACATATATATGTGTATATATATGTATGTATATATGTATGTGTATGTATATAATTCATACTTAACTTGAAATCCAAGTATATTTTCTTTAACTGATTGGCAGGACTAGCTATAACAAAAGTATATGCCACAGGGATGAAGCATTTAAGAGCAATGTCTCTGGAGCCCTTAAGTCTGGGTTATAATGCTGGCCTCTCTCTTTGCTAGCCATATGGACTTAGGCAAGTTATGTGCCCTCCTTGAAATATGAAATAGGAATTGTAATGATTGCAATTTTTTAAGAGTTGTGAAAATGAGTGAGTTAGCCAATATAAAATGCCACAGCATACCTGGCCCATAATGATCACCACATAAGGAAACTCATTATCACTTGATTGGTTATAGTTAACCATGACAGTATGTAGACATCAGTGTTTACTATAAATTGGATCTCCCATTACACCTCCTACTCTAAAGTCTCATTTCCTCTTCTACCCAAAGCAGGATTGCTCATCAGCTTTCCGTAATTTCCTCGGGACTATTCCAAGTTGCTTTTCGTATAAGACCCTGCAATCATATTCGGAGAAGCTTTCAAGTATAAACTCAGAAAGTCATTGCTTTCAGTGAACCAACCCTTATCCCATCTTTGGCAATTAGGATTTTATTTTTGTGTGTAAAGAAAAGAAAAGAAAGAGAAAATGGAAGAATGAAAGAATAAACAAACAAGCAGGAAATTATCAAATTTCAGGGCTGATAACTAACTAGCTGTTTCTGTAGGCTCACTAGCAGGTAGTGGTGAAAGTAGATGCAGTAATACCTTGATAGATATTTATTAAATCATTCATTCAACAAATTTGTACCAATCACTTTCTAGAACTTGTACTAGTTGGGTGGCGAATTTTAAATAAAAGCCACAGCTCTTTCCTCCGCAGTGCTCCAAATCTGGTGAGGGTGACTGATTGTGTTAGTTTTTTAGAGTTGCCATAATAAATACCATAGACAAGTGGCTTAAACAACAAAAATTAATTTTCTCAGAATTCTAGAGGGTAGACGTCCAAGATCAAGGTGTCAGGACTGTTGGGATATTCTGCGACCTCCCTTCTTGATTTGTAGGTAGTCATCTAATGGCTATGGTTTCACATGTCTTCCATCTGCACCTCTGTATGTCCAGATGTCCTTTTTTTATGATGATATCAAATTAAGGGCCATCCTAATGAACTCATTTTAACTTAATTACTTATTTAAAGTCCTTATTTCTATGTACAGTCACATTCTAAGGTACTAAGGTTGAGACTTCAACAGACACATTTTTGGAGGACACAATTCAGTCCATGATGTTGACTAATACCTGGGCTATTATCACATGGTGTGCAATAAGTATAAAGATAGAAAAAATGTAGGATAATATGGGAGCCTAACTCTGGGGGAAATGGGTAGTGGGGTTACGGAAGGAGATGGTGAGGGAAGGTAGAAACTCAAGGACCTTCTGCTGGTTTTTCACATTCAGAGGTACTTGTAGGGTTCTAGGTGTCCAGATTATCTCCAGAGCTATTGTCTCTCCCCCGTTACAGGACTTTGTCCTACAAACATCAGAAGCTGACTGACCAGACTCTTCCGCACCTTCACCTATTGCTTTTAGAGAGTGAGCCCTGGGTTTTTGTCTAACTGCAGAAAGGCAATGTGGTCTTATACAACGTCTCATAACTCAGCTGAAGAAAGAACACAGCTCTTTGAACGTTTTTAACCACAGGGAAAGAGGCAGTAGAAAGTCACAGTTGTGCAAGAGAAGTCAGAATGAAATTCATTCCCAGTGTGTGTAGGAATCTAAATGAATCTTCTCTCAAACATGTAGCTTCCTGCCTCTTCCTCTAATCTTGGACATGGTTCCTGACGAAGAATATTGTCATCCTGAACACATGATTTTCATTCTTTCCAGTGGAAATATAGCATGATAGTTAACTTTGTTTCCGTATCCATTTTTGTCTCCTTAATTTTTGACCTTAAGCAAACTTCTCAAGGCCTCAGTTTTCTCTTAAGTAAAATGGTTATAATAATAATGCCTCTTTCCCATGAGTTCTTTCATGAGAAGCAAATGGCATAATGTATGAAAAACACTGCATACATACTTGATCTAGAGTAAACATTCAATGAATTATATTCCCTATTTTACTACAGAACACATTACAGTGATTCCATACGGGATGAGAATGGACACTATATAGTTTGAAACTTTTACTCCCTATAGTAATAAAATATTTCATAGGTGAAAACAGATGGTCTATTGTTTGGGCAGTAGAAGCTATGAATAGCAGGAAAGTGGAAGGGGAACTCTTGGCTGGAAGAAATATACAATAGCCTGAGGAGACATTTAAAGGTGAAGATATTTCCCTGGGGTGATTGTTACAGAATCTCAAGAAAATATGAGGTTCAAGAAAATATGAGGTTTTAATTGTCGCAACAGAGAATGGGTTTCCATTTTTGCTAAAAATGGACTTCAGTGGTTAGGTAAAGATAAGATTTAGGGATAATGAAACATCTGTACTAGCTTATGGAACTAACACAAAGTTTATTTTATCAACAGATAAAATGCATGTTTTAAATACATTTCCTCTTATTATATGACATCCATCAGGATCTTTCAATCAACATAAAGCTGTGGTGAAAATGAAACATTTAACACATCTTAGTTGGGTTTGTTCTAGCTCTTGTTGATTAAATGATTATGAACCCCTAAAGGGCACAGGCAGCATTCTTAAAACATCAAAGGGAAAGCAAATATCAGCTATGTCCACTCTTTTTTTCTTTTTTCTTCTCTTTTCTTTTCTTCTCTCCCTCTCCTCTTCTCTTCTTCCTTCCTTCCTTCCTTCCTTCCTTCCTTCTTTTTTTTTTTTAAGTTTAAGCAGCACCCACTGCTTTTCTTTGTTTTTAATCTATTGCCTTGTAAAAAATGAGGGACGCATGGCTTAGTTATAGTTATTGGGGCTCCCTATCAGAAGGCTGACATTTACCCTCTAACTTTTCATATTTGGACCATGTCGAATAATCACCTTGCCCCACCTGGATCTTGCCCTATTTTGGAGAAGTTGCTACCATGAGCCCCTGCAGAAAACAAAACAAAACAAAAAACCCCCCCAAAACTCCATAATTCCTTATAATAGGCAAATAATATTGGGGAAACAAGACTTATGCCCATAAAATAATTACAAAGAAATTCAAGGTGTTGGAAAAATTATTTTCCAATCAAAATGTGCTATATACCTCAGGAAAGGGAGACATTAAAGTGCATGGAGGGGTCCTAAGGAAGATGTACAAAAGGAAGTAGAGTTTACTTTGAACCTAGAAAGGTAAAAAGGTAACCCATCATGTGAAACTAATAAGAGCTGACATCTACTGAGTTCTTGGTATGTATCTGGAACTGTACCCAGAACTTCTTTTTAAATTTTGGAAATCCCAACACCTCTGCAATATATATTCTGTTATTACCTACGTTCTACAGGTGAGGAAATTGAAGCTTGATATTGCATTGTTAACTTGTCCGCTGACACGCAGCTTATAAATGAAGGGTCAGGCTTTTGACCTTGGGCACTTTGACTCCAGCACACCTACTACTAATCTTTTCCTTGTACTAGTAGAGAGGGAGCAGGTGGCTTCTTTGCTATTCCAGTATGCTGGATCAAAACAGTCCCCAAAGTCACATCTTTATAAAACAACCACAACAACAACAATAAAAAACTGTGAGACACAGTTCGTCTGCAATCTGGGGGCTCAGTCTTCTTCTTCCATGAGAATGTTGTGAGTAAGTGCGGCTGGATGACACAATTTGGAATTTTGTAGTTTGCCTTTAATACATATTAACCTCAATGACCCAGAGTCAGAAGTAACTGTCAAAGGTTTGGGAGTTCTTGGTGCCAGTGATATACTGCTTTTCTTTAATATTCATTCATTTATCATACAGGTATTGAACCCCTATAATGGGCAGGGCATTATCAAGAAGAGGAGACATAACAAGACAAATAAGACATGGTTTCTACTCACAAAGACCTCACAGCCTACTGGGAGAGCAGACACCTAAATGAATAAATTACAGCACAGCATAGTGAGTGCCATAATACAAGCTGCTAAGGTTTTTTGTTGATTTTTTTTTCTTACTGCAGCTTATTGCAGAACTAAAACTAATATCTTTATTTTGGCTCTGACTTGGAATAAATCTTACTTTGCCTCCTGGGACACTGAAAGCTCTGTTGAGAAACTAATAAGTTCAGCCCAAATTCTCAGCAGTGTGCTTGATGAGAAATAACAAATTTTGAGAAGAAGAAAAGGAGTAAGGCAGTTCAGCTTACCAGAACTTGATCCAAATATTCAGAGAAAAATTCAAGCTTTGGTTATCTAAATAAGCAGGTGGAGATAGTTAAGAAATTAGCATATGTTAAATAATGAAACACTCATTTTTGCACAATTGAATTACTGAAATCCTTGGCATAAACACATTTCTATGTAATATGTTGTTTTATTGTTGCTAGTAGAAGGGAGGCATATATAATTTAAAGAGATACTTTAATTAGAATATCAATTACTTTCAAATATATATGTACATATATATAATAAAAATAGATAAGGGCATCTTTAAAGCTATAAGTTTGAGCATCATTGTATGTCTAGTGGAATATGACACTTTAGAGTGAGTTTTTAGAAGTTCTAATGTATTTAGATACTTTGAATTTTTGTAGAGTAGAATGTCTTGGTCATTTTTTAGGGTTTTGTTACTATATTCAGTGTTCTTGCAAACTACAGATAAAGTAAATGACTGTTCAAGTATTTGACAAGGAGTTTATAAAGAAAAATATGAATGATGTAAAATACAGAATATAATATAATGAAAAGGCACAGCAAATACTTTCTCTTTTATACACTCATATTTCTCAATTTCTGTAACTATCCTCTAAGATATTATGCAATATTGGGAGACGGATGAATTGACAAGACACGGTGAAAGAGATATTCATTATTGGCATCACCAGCAGTGCAGGGAAATCCACAGATCAGAGCAGACAAGGAATAAAGTCCTTTGCTCTGTTCAACAGTCTTCCATTCTCAATAGGCTCCATGTCTTGCAGGTGATCCTCATTCAGCCTGCAGCTTTCCAGTTATGCAAGGCAGAGTAGCCAGGACATGCTCTCGGTGAACTCCAAGGTCTTTGGATACTATGGCTTTGCCCTTTATTAGCTTTGGGATTTTGGGCAACCAGTTTTATCCTTCTTTTAAAAATGAGAAAAAAACGATGTATATTTCATGTCACTGTTGTAAGGACTGAATTAGACAATATACGACATCACATAATTTCCCCACTACTTACCTGTTAGTCAGGCCCCAAACTAGCTATCCTTGGTCCCTCCTCCTTGTCAGTACTTTCATTAGAAAGTCTAGTCAACTTTGCCTCTAGAACAAATCTTGTGTCTGTCCGCTTTTCTCCATCTTCCCTGACATCCTCTAGACCAGGAATTCTCAACTTTGACATTACTGATGTTTGGAGCCAAAATCAGCTGAATAATTTGCAGAACCTGGTGCAAAATGAAAATGTGAAGTCCTTTGTTCAAAATGCAGGATAAATGTGACATTAAAGGTACTAAAATATAAACCTCTTTCCTGTCTTCGGCAGTTTCTCTCTTTTCTTGCCACAGTGTTATTTTTCTGTTTAATGTTGTTCTAGCAAAGACAAAAGGTTAAATTATTAGCATAAGTTTTGCCATTCATTTTTATATTGTGCAATTCCAGTTTTAAATGTAAGTTTAAGAGCATTTAACTCATATGCAGAATCATGGAAATTATACAAGGAGCATTCTCTAACTTGTACATGCATATGTATTTTATTTTTACCAGAACAGTGGAAATGCTGCACAAAACGAACTCAACTAATTTAATTTTACTTCTTGTTGTGTACGTTCTCAATTCATTCTGAATAATAAAAGAAAGAAAAAGGAAACAAGGCTTGTCCTGTCGTTTTCTCACTGTCCTTCAAATATCATTCTTTTCAAATAAGTTGATGGCTAATATGATAACAGTAACATGAGTAAGAAAGGACATGTAAGGCTTCTTGGTCATGTGTGTTGCTTTAGGAAGGCATCACTTCTTTGTGCATTGGAGACAACTTCAAATAGAAAGCGTGGTCAGCTGAGGCTCTTGGGCCCTGTTTATTCAATCATAGATGTAACCATGGTTATCTCTTACTCACTTTGAGTCTACTGAAATTCCACAGATCATCAGAACTCTGTTGCTCTTCAGGTATGGCAAATCCTATGTGTCAGTGGGCCAGCAAGCAATGGAGGACGTGCCTAATGCATGAACTCCCTCTACTTAGAAGCGTGCTTCATTGTCCCAAAGGATTTCACGCATAAATCAAACACTCAAATATAAAATTATTAAGAATTTCATGGCAGCAAGCAATAAATCTGGTGTGGCTACCTTCTGAGCATGGGTGGGGTGAGGACCTAGGAGATTGCACAGGGCGTAACCCATGAAGTTGTCCCTGTTGACGCTGGATAATTCTCTTTGTGGAGGCTGTTCTGTGCTCTGCAGGATGTTTACCAACATCCTTGACATCTGCCCACTGGATGCTAGTAGCAACCTCCCCGTTCCCGGTCATGACCAAAAATGTCTCCAGACATTGCAAATGTGCGCTGGGGAGATGTCCCTCCTTCCCATTGAGAGCCACTGCTCTAAACCAAATCACCCTTGTTCTCTGGCTTGGTCTCCAGCCTGACCACCTAGCCGCCTAACTGGATTCCCTGGCTTCGAAGATTTATGTCTCACCTTTCAACCATTACGTACCAGAGTGATCTTTAGAAAGGTCTTGCCACTCTCAGGCTTAATGCACTACAGTGCCCACTCCTCCCCAAAGACCTCCCACATAGAAACGCATCCCCACGCATCTATAACAAAACTCCAACACCCTACCCTGGCTCAAAAAACCTCTTAAAATCTTTTCCATGACTACCTGTCCTTCTTCATGTGCCTCTGTCTTCATCTTTCCTACTGTCCCTACTGTCGTCAGCCCCACCAGCTTTTTTTTTTTTTAATGATTCTCATGACTCCTTATGGTTCTGAATTTAAAAAATTATTTCCTCAAATTGAGTTTTCTTGACCTTTTAACTTTAAACAGAACAAAGAGCAATTTTACTTAAGTTAAAAAAAAAGTTTATTCTGGAATCGCAGGGGAATTGCATTTTGGGACAAGCAAGCTATGGCGAACCATAGGCAAGTCTGAAGAGACAGAGGGGTCAGCTGTTACTAGGTTTTAGAAAGGAATTGGGAAGTGCCGTTCTGAATGAAAGTTGATTGGAGAAGAACAAGAGCTTGAGGTTGCCCTGGTTTCTCATTGGCTGCAGGCGGTGGTTAGAGCATTGTTGCTGGTGTATACAGTAAGGGATTTCCAATGTGAAAAGTGCTCTCCCTTGTCAAAACTATTACCTTTCTTCTTCCTTCTGGTTAGGTACGCTGCAGTGAGTGAAATGCACATGAGAGCTCCCCCATTCAGGGCTTCCGGACTCCATTTCAAATGAGATTTCCTCTATTTACTTTCACAACTATCAAAATAATGTAGCCATCCAGACATTCTCTATTACATCACTGGATTTGTGTTTTCTGCACAGTTCTTATCTCTATTATTTTTTTTCTTAATTATTTATGTCTCAGTTGTCCCTCTTCCTTCCCCAGTAAAATAAAAGTTCTGTTAACAACAGAGACCTGTTTGGCGTTGTTCTCCGGTACCGTTGTGCATTGACCAGTGAATGTCGGGGCAGAGCAAGTACAGAAGCTATACTTGTTGGATGTCTGAGGAGTCAAGAGTACAAAGCCTGTTACATACTTGCTAAGTGAAAAGAAGGTGAAAAAGTCCTAATACCTCTTTTCTCTCTTCTCTGATTACTTAATTGTTTGACCCTCACCACTTAGAAATTTGAACCCAGCCCATCCTGGAATTCCTTTCTATTCAACACACTGTGATAGTCACTCTTGGTGTGTTTCACTGATGACTTTGAAGGCTATTGTTTCACCTTTGAGCTGGGGCAAACCTCAGGGGCAGGTAGTTCACTACTCTGCTGTGTCCCTAACACTATGTTAAATGTTGCATTTGCTACTAAAAACTCAGCTAATATCTGTGTCATTAGAGACATTTTTGTTGTTACTGTGGCACAGAAAGGATACTATATTGGAAAGTAAGAAAATGTAGGGTCAAATTACTGGTTCTGCCATTTACTAGCCATTATAATCTGGACCAGCTTCTTCTCTGGCTTTCACTTTCTTTAAACATGGGCTGAGTGTTTAAAATTCTCTAAGTTCTAGGGGCACCTGGGTGGCTCAGTCAATTGAATGCCCAATTCTTGATTTTTGACTCAGGTCATGATCCCTGGGTCCTAAGATTGAGCCCTGCATCTGCTTGTCCCTCTCCCTACACCTCTGCCCCTGCTTCCTCTCAAGTGTATGTGCACTCTCTCTCAAATAAATAAATAAATAAATAAATAAATAAAATCTTTTTAAAAAATTTTAAGATCTTTTTTTTTAAAGATTTTATTTATTTTTATTTGACAGAGATAGAGACAGCCAGCAAGAGAGGGAACACAAGCAGGGGGAGTGGGAGAGGAAGAAGCAGGCTCCCAGAGGAAGAGCCTGACGTGGGGCTCAATCCCATAACGCCGGGATCACGCCCTGAGCCGAAGGCAGACGCTTAACCACTGTGCCACCCAGGCGCCCCTAAAAAATTTTAAGATCTTAAATAAATAAATAAACTTTTAAAAATAAATAAAATTCCCCAAGATCTAAAATTCTGCAGCACTTAGAAAACTTATAAGTATTGTTTTAGAATAAGAAATTCTATAAAATTATCAGGAAGATGCTCTGATAGGTAAATAAAAGGAACTATTCTCTGAAGATATCTATATCTAGATATAGATCTAGATAGATATAGATCTATGTATAGATAGATAGATAGAGATATAATGAAATCCACTAGTCTTGTTATATATGATGTATAGATATATCTATATATGGGTATCAATATCAATATAGATATAGATAAAACAAAATCCACTAGGGTTGTTATATAATCTTCTTTAAAACTTCTTTAAAAATTCAACCTTTGGAGGGACACCTGGGTGGCTCAGTCGGTTAAGTGTCTGCCCTCAATTCAGGTCATGATCCCAGGCTCCTGGGATCAAGTCCTGCACTGGGCTCCTCGCTCAGTGGGGAGTCTGCTTCTCCCTCTGTCTGCCGCTCCCTCTGCTTGTGCATTCTTTCTATCTCTCTCCCTGACAAATAAATAAATAAAACCAAAAAAAAAAAAATTCAACCTTTGCAAAACTCTCAAAAAATGCACCCCAAATTAAAACATTAATTGAAATACATCACACATGTCAGAGTAAAAGCTAATTAATTGACTTTAAAAAATCATCTCCTTTTTAATATCCACAGAGTTAGAAAAGGCTATTGGGAGACTAAAGTAAACTATGAAAATCAGACAAATAAAACTCTATCTTCAGTATAGGGTTTCTGAGTGTTTTCAGGAAAAGGGTGGGAAAGTGTATATACAAATGGATTCCTTCAACCCTTAATGAAGACATGATGGAGTGCTTGCCCTTGGCAAAATTGTGGTTGACCATTCATCTTGGTGGCATTCTGTCAATTCTCCATCACCCCAATCTACCTTCCATTCACCCACCATCAATTTCCGCTTGAGGGAAAATATTTATCATTGTCAGAAGCCAACCAGCCTCTTCAAGGTACTGCAGGGCCAAAGCTATCATGTAAGTAGAGACTCAAGAGAAGGACAGAAGGAGGTGGGTGGCATTATTTGGCAGGTAGCTCTTCTAATAATCTCATTCTACTCTCCCCTCACCTGACTGTGTATCTGATTACCAGCATCCGGCTGGGACTATGGATATGAAAACCCCATAGCGGACCTCTTTTGTGTCCGCACAAACACCTGCACTTATCTGTTGCTATCTCCCTTCCCTCTGCCTCCTTAATCAGTGATGGAACTGACCACTGCTTGTGAGTTATTGATGGGTCCAGCTGTGGCCCTAGAAAGTTGTTGCATGTTCTTTTGGCCAGGGTTCTCTGATATTTGTCATGTAAGATTCATGGTTTTAGAGTTGGACAGTATTTTAGAGTTCGTTTTTCCAAATTCTCCAGAAATTCTCTCTATTACATCTCCAAAAGTTAATCTATCTTATAGTTTCTGCTTGAACCACATTCGATGACAGAGAACTCACCAGTTTTTTTAGGCAGTTCCTTCTAGTGTCAGACATATCTAATTGGAAGAAAGTAGCTTTTATCTTGACTCAAACTAGACTTTCCTCTGACTTCCACTTACTAATCTCAGTTCTATCCCATTCGAATGCCACACACACACACACACACACACACACACTTACTTTTTTCCCCCTAGATGTCTGGTTAGTTCTCCCGTTCCCTAAATCTGGGGTTCAAAAGTCATGTCATGCAGCCTGAATGAAATTCACAATTATATTTTGGCTTCTACAATGATGCCCCTACTCTGTGTTTTAAAGTATGATTGACTCTTTTTATTTAGCTATCATGTTATAGTGCCTTCTGTGTCAGTCATTTTTTAAAATATTCTAAAAATGTTAAGTTGCTACTCATAGTAGCCTTATGAAGTAGAATTCCATTATTCTGTTATTATCCCCTTTTAACAATGAGAAAACTGGCACAGAGAGGCGCAGAGAACAAGTCAGTAGTGGAGCTGGGATTCAAACCCAGGCAAAATGGCTTTAGAACCCAAACACTTCTGAGTCATGATGCTATGCTGTGCCCTTTAAAAAAATTAGCATTTTATAGGATAATCTAGATTTCTGCTTTCTCTTGAAACATAAGATATTTCAGTTTTACTGAGCTCACAATCCCATAAGACAAGAAAACTACAGGAAGTGAAGACCATTTAGATGGGGATATGGGTTGTTCAGTTTGCCTTTTAAACCATTCTTCAGTACTCCCTAGCCTGCCCACTTGTGGATGCTTCCCGCCTGTGTCCTCTAAGTATTAATGGCAGTGAATCAAATTTTTAATCTTTTCTGTGTTAAATATATTTTCTTCAGCCATTTTTCACAGGTTCAGAGTTCAAAGCTCTTGGATGAAGAGAGAAAGTAGAAAATTTAGAATAGACAAAGATAGGTTTTGTGAGTCCCACCTGTGCCTTCTTTTTTGGGTTTTCATGATGGGTCTGAAGGGGAAGAAAAAAGTTGACCTGATAATAAAACAATTTATAATGGTCATTGTATGTGAAAGAATTTGAGATCATATAGAATTGAAAACATTTGACTACATTTTAATAATGTCAATAATCTGAGATCCCATGGGGAACATGGCACCATGAATGTGATAAAGACTACTGGCTAGCCTTCCATCCCAGACAAGTGCCATGATTTGACTGTGTCGAGTAAATGTCTCTGCCATTGAGAATGAAGGCATGAAGAGATGAAAATACCTTTAAAGATGGTAGATGAAGAAATGACTAAGTCAAATATAAAATCAACCAATCAAAAATAAGTATGATATAATATTTATAAGATAACAATAAACTTTAGGGGAGGGAGGATCAGGAATTTCCTTATTTAAAGATAAAGAATGTTCAGAATAATGCATTTAAAAACACAGAACTTCAGCCTTACGAACCCATTATGATTTTGTTTGAATCATTCTAGAAAAAAAAAACCTGGATATTTATATATGGATTTATAAGTAAAATTTGCTTTCACATATCCTTCTTTCTTTGATTCATACAACAAGCTTTTGGGTAGATAGAGATCAATACCCTCATTTTGCTATGTGGGATTGGCTTTATCCTCATTTTAAAAACTTTTCTCCTTATGACCACAATACTGCCATGTATAGAAAACATTCCAAATTTCTGATTTCTGACTCATGAAATTCATCCACATCCAGCTTTCTTTTTGCTAGTTTGAACCTATAATTCACTGACACCCCTTATTTCTCAAATCCCTTTGGTCCCAAGTCTTTGATTCATTTCTTTAAGTAACCCACATAAATGGTAATTTTTGTTTGGGACTGTTTGCACTGGATCCCCCTGGGGTTCACATGGGGCATTAGACCAGCTTATAGACATTTCCTAATATCCTTGGGCCCAAGGCCCAAGGCTTTTATCCCAGTTTAACAAGGTAAGGGATCATGCAGTATAAAAGAAAACCAAAGAAGTGATTAGGCCATGATCAGTACTGTGGTTGCACATTTGTAATTATAATTATAGCACATAGGTTTGGCTACAAGTAACAGAAAGAATGGAAATCACAGTGGCTGAAACATATGAGAAATGTACAGAGATTATTTGTTTAAGAATAGTTAAGCACAGGCCAGGGAGGTAGGCTCCTTCTACCTTACGGTTCCATTATCCTTGTTCCCATACTCAAAGTTCCTTCAGGGTCCAAGATGGCCGTTTGAGCTCCAGTCATTTCATTAGCACTCTGCCCTTGACCAGAGCAAAGGACCAAGAAGGCCATGCCTTTTAAGAACTTTTCTGAAGCTTTGTAATCATACTTAGTTTGAATCCTGATTCCTTAAACTATGTGTTCTTGGGTGAGTCATTTTACCTCCATGAGCCTTGCCTGCCTTCTCTATAAAATCAAGATACAAATTTACCAAAGGAATGGAAGTTTTGTGACATTTACATGAAATTGATCAATGTAGAGTATGTAGAATTACCTATGCCTAATCCAGAAAATTATTATCATCAACAAAATCAGTATCATTACTATTATGATTATTATTAGCCAATTATTTGTAAAATTTTCTTATGCCCCAGACTTTTGGTATTATAGTCTCTATTTTTTACATCTTACTTAATTTGTATTTAAGAGTAACTGTAGTTTAAATACCCGCTAACAAGTTTAACAGAATCAAATTCATTCTTCTTTTAATGCCTATTTAATGACCAGGCTGTTTCTTTCTTTCCCTTTTTGTATGTGTTCACAAGTATTTTTGTCCAAACTATTTCCCCACTCTTGTGTGTTTCTGACCCAAGGAGAAAAGCATTTGAGGAGAAAAGCATCATAACTCTAATTGTCTACTTGGCCCTTTTTAATAATGAAACAGTGAATGATCTGGAAAGAAAAGGCCGCTGGTTATCTGAATACCCACCTCTTATTTGTGTCCAGATAAAGAAATAAAATGAAAATGACATTCCTAAAAAACTTTAAGGACAAGCAAAAGAAAAAAAAAAGTCCATCATAAATTAATCAATACAGACTTCAGAATAAGAAACATCAAAATGATTTTTAAATGATTTAGTCAGACATTTGCCAAGTAGGAAAAAAAGTCACTCAAACTGATTGATTAGCTGGATTCGCCTAAGAGAATTGAACGCATTTGCTTGTAGACACAATCTAAAAGGTCCATTGTATACCCATGCCATTAAAGATAAATGTACTTGGCCAGCTATCCTCCCCTTGTAACATATATGTCTGGTATTTCCATGTGAAAGGAACAGGATTTACTAGGAAGGTGTGTGACTCTCATTCCTAGGATTTAGTGGTAGTTTGGCAAATAATTGCTTGTCTGGGGTGCTGAATTATTTATATCCTTTGGATTTAAAAGATGATTCAAATAATAGATGACTTTATAGGTAAATTATTTTGTCGTTTTCTACATTTGTCCCTCTCTCTACTTCTTCTCTGACTGTTAAACTGAAGTTAGCATGTATTTATTGACCACTTAACCACTGAATATGCTGGGCGTGTGGCCTATATGTTTTATAAGACGTAGTCCCTGTCCTCAAGGAATTTACTATCTAGCAATGAATAAGTTTTTGTTATTTCACTAGTTTTCTGCTCAATAAACTGTCTACTTTTATTGCTATTATTATTATCACTTCACAGATACCCTCATTTCCCTTTAGCACTCCATCATAGACCTATCTGACCAATTTATCTCAATTCTTAAAACTATTTAACTTGGCAGTCTCAGGAATATTAGGAGCTGAGAAGAATGAAAATTAGTGTCTTTATATTTACAGTGCACCTCTTCTTTCACTAAAAAAGGCAAACAGTTACATAATTCTCAAATTATTTCAAAGTACTAATGGGAAAGCTGCAATTATAGTAAGGAAAAAATCAAACATGTTAAAAAGCAAGATTCAATGACTCATGAATTGGTCAGCATCCTATCTAGCATGTAGAAAGGATGTCTACTGAGTTGGGGAAAAGGAAAGTTTTTTTTTTTAAGTCAGAGAGAGGGACAGAAAAACAAAGGGAAATTATTAGCAAAGAATGAATTATTTTAGGCAAGGTTGCTTTTCTAAGGGCAACAGTAGGGGTCTATCTCCTAATGCTGACCAGCAAACTCCAGGTTGGCTGATTAAAGGTCACATTCCTAGAGGGGGTGAACCTGTAGGTAGGTTAGGTATTAAGTCTTGATCTGCTCATAAGAGGCTTTAATATAAGTGACTCTACTTTGGGCCTGTGGGTTTGTTTCTTTTTATTTTTTTTAATAATTTTTATTTTGTTATATTAGTCACCATACAGTACATCCCCAGTTTTTGATGCAATGTTCCATGACTCATTGTTTGCGTATAACACCCAGTGCGCCATGCAATATATGCCCTCCTTAATACCCATCACCGGCCTATCCCATTCCCCCACCCCCTCCCCTCTGAAGCCCTCAATTTGTTTCCCAGAGTCCGCAGTCTCTCATGGTTCATTCCCCCTTCTGTTTACCCCTCCTTCATTCTTCCCTTCCTTCTCCTACCTATTCTTCCTATTTCTTATGTTCCATAAATGAGTGAAACCATATGATAATTGTCTTCCTCTGCTTGGCTTATTTCACTTAGCATTATCTCCTCCTGTGCCTTCCATGTTGCAGCAAATGTTGAGAACTCGTTCGTTCTGATAGATGAGTAATATTCCATTGTCTATATGGACCACATCTTCTTAATCCAGTCTTCTGTTGAAGGGCATCTCGACTCCTTCCACAATTTAGCTATTGTGGACAATGCTGCTATGAACATTGGGGTACATACGGCCCTTCTCTTCACTACGTCTGTATCTTTGGGGTGAATTAAATACTGTAACACCAGCCTTCATGGAAATAGGTAGGTGGGTGGGTGGGTGTCTTTGTGGTAACTGAAAATTTTGACAGGTAAAAAAGAAGAGAAACAGAAAATGTGTTTTAGAATTGATTGAAGAGGGTAAATAACTCAAGAGGACTTCTAAATAATTTTACATGAAAGGTTGTTCAATGTGGTGACCACCTCCTCTCATTGGCAGGAAGTTCCCTGTGCTGTCCATGTGCTTCTCAGCAGGAGTGAGGATGCTGGGATCTTTCGAATTAGGTGGAAGAGACCATGCTCAGTAACTTAGAGAATTTAGCGCTAATAGAGACGAGGATGAGTATTTATAATGGGATTTCGGGATTTTTAGCAACCCTAGTTTAGATGACAAATGCCATCACATAAAGTATTTTATGACAACATATAATATAAAAGATTAGACTTATTCCCCACGGAACTTTGTTACCTCCATTTTACCTACTGTTAGGATCTGCCCTGAATAAGTAGTAGAAACCATGAAATTTGATTTCTCCCAAACACTAAAGGGAAAATGTTGAGTACATCTGCATAAAAGACATCCACAACATAAAGTTGAAGAGCTTAGCTTATGTGTTAATCATTGCTTTGTGCTGTTTGCAAAACAACCACCAAATTTGGCCCAAGACAAAATAAAGAATATTGCCTCATTAACAAATTTGGCAGTGCTCTAGTGACAGTAATCACATTTTTATTCTATTTTCATATTCAAGACTTCAAAGGAGCTCAAAAAATATTCATTAACAAAGCAGGTTGCAGCATGCCGACAAGGAGCTGCATCAGCACTGTCATATATCATTTTGTGAGCATTATCTAGGAGGGCAGAGTGTAGTTTTAACTGCGGGAAATACACGCACACAAAGAAACCTGCCAGATAAGATTAATGAAAACGTTCTCTTAAAAATAAATAAGTTTCTCAACAAGAGGGAAAAATAATTCTGCAGTGTAATTTGTTGTTTGGATTTTAAGTGCTATGGTCAGTTGTTAATGAGCGATATTATTTAAGGAACTTTCCAAGGACTGAACTTTCACTAAATGCAGTTACATTAAATAGGAAGAAAGTATACAAAATGTACCCCATTTTTTCAAAACTTATTCACAAAATAAAATGAAGCAAGTACGTTAATGCATTGACTTGTAAAAGAGGAGGTGATGTGAATGAGATGGAAGAATTGGTTTCAAAACCAAATACAGTGTAAATGTCATAGAGTTGTGTGCGTCCGTATTGAAAAAGGATGAAAGTGAGAAAATCAGAAACCCTGGTTTCTCAAAGAAGATTGAAGCAAAGGACCAGACTGGATCAGAAAATGGGCTAACAGCTCTCTGAAGGTCATTCCTTGTTTATCTTTGTGATGTTGGTGTGCCTGCAAATCTGATAGGTTTTATTTAGTTCACCTCACTTTCACTTGACATCTGATCATTCACGCTGGAAATGGAGCTGATATTACCTGTGTATTTTGTGGATGGTTCATGGGTCTGTATTTATAGACATGAAGATCCTAGAAAATAATTTTCTTTGACTTCAAAATTAAATCAGAAACCTCAATATAGAGGAGGAGTGGCCCACTGTGACATTGATCATGGGTAACATGCCTTATATAACTGGCATTCCAGGGTAATGTGAGAAATTGGAGCCCTTTGTCTCCGATATCANTTCTTTGACTTCAAAATTAAATCAGAAACCTCAATATAGAGGAGGAGTGGCCCACTGTGACATTGATCGTGGGTAACATGCCTTATATAACTGGCATTCCAGGGTAATGTGAGAAATTGGAGCCCTTTGTCTCCGATATCAAGAAGCTCAAGGCTTCTTCACATGGCATTTTGATTCCAAGAAAATTATGAACATTGTGTATAGTTGCTCTAATAGATTGTACCGAATCTGCTTTGAGCTGTTTGGACAGGTTATCTATCTATCATCTATCTATCTATCTATCTATCATCTATCTATCTATCTATCTATCTATCTATCTATCTANTGAATCTGCTTTGAGCTGTTTGGACAGGTTATCTATCTATCATCTATCTATCTATCTATCATCTATCTATCTATCTATCATCTATCTCTTATCTACCTATCTATGAATTGATTCAATTAATGAGGCAAATTTAATAGGGGATGAGGAGTAATTGAATTACCTAGGATACAGTCAAATGAATTTATAGAGTTAGAAAACCAGCTCTTTGGCCTTTGGAGATTATGCCACAGCTTGTACAGGGAATATTCTTTCTTCTGGGAAATTCCAAGTGGTGCCAGAAATCTTAACACCATAACACATATGCTGACAGCAAATAAATTCAGTTGATATATACAATAATCAAGTTTATCAGCTCCTGGGTAAGTGTACTTTTCCTAATGTCCCAGGGACATTTTGCTAAAATCAAAAAATTGACCAGATAGTTCATGGTGTCCTAAAGTTATATCAGGCATGTGGCTCATTCCTTCCCCTATAACAAGTATGTGTTTATACATACACATGTTTGTTTAAAAAATGTATTTACTAGCTTTATTCATAAACTACTTGGAGTTCCTTATACATAATGCATGTGATGAAATGAAATAAATAATAAACATATAAATAAAAGAAAAAGAAAAAAATTCTAAAAATCAAGATTAGGAAAATTTTGAATTTGTTAAAAAACCAAGCAGAAGAAAGAAGGAAATATAAAGCTTATTCAAGAGTGAGAAATCCACACAGTAGCTATGGTTTACTTTCCTGATGGGTGAAGCTAAAAGAGAAGAATATGCCAATTCAGGTCTTCTCTTTAAGTATAGAAAAATGAAATAGCTATTGTTCCAGTTAATAAATTTTATCTGTGCTGTTTAGTTCTAAAGTGCTAAATTTCATCTTCATATCACTCTTTGAGACAAGGAAGGCAAGTTCTTACCTCTCAAAATATAAGTGAAAAAAATGCAGGTACAGAAAACTTAGAAGCCAAATCCAGAATCACACAATTACTTACTAAAAGCTTTGGGATGAAGACAAGTGTATTGGTTTCTGGTCAAGTGTACTTTTCCTAATGTCCCAGGTTCATCTCTTTCTTGAGGGCTAGAGAAGGAGCACCCACACGTTGTCCGGGGTTAGAGGAGCTTGGTTTTGCTTCCTGAGGGTCAAATGATACCAAGATAGATAAGGCTACCAGAGCTTGTGATTTTATGTCTCATAGGCTGCATTCACAGCGTCCCATATAGTACAGAGGATAGGGGCTCAGCAAGTACTTTCTGAGTGATTAAATGCAGTTTCCTTCCTATAGCATTCATAATTTCTAATACAAATTAGTAGGGTGAGATACCGTGAAAGAACTGCCAGACTTTCATTCTCAGTGAGCTAGGAGTAGATATGAATAAGCATATTGTTAGTTGTTGAAGCATGCTCATTACAGTTCATTTGGCCATGACTCTAGCTTGTTTTTCCTGACCTCTTTCAATGTATTAGTAAAATCCTTCCTTATTTACTTGGTCTATAATAGACGATTTCTGAGGGCAGTTTTTGATGGAAAATAAAAATTAGAGGCATATCTACATTGCTAACCCAGCTATTCTAAAGCATCTGGACGTCAGGTACTTCCTTAAGATGTGCCAAGGTCAGCCTGACCTCACCTGGGCTCAGGATGGGGTCTCAGATGGCCCCACTCACATGTCTGACATTTGGTTGGGGTAATGGGAGCAATCGGGACCCATGTTTTAAACATCTAGCAGATAGTTTTGGCTTATTTACATGGCATTTGGATTTCAAAAGTCATGAGAGTAAAAATCAAAAAATAAAACCAAGTATTTTGCAGGCCTCTCTATGTACACATAAGGTTTGCTAATGGCAAGAATTAGAAATATTGGGATCTTTATTTTTTTGTTTGTTTTTTTAATTTTTTGGTAGGCCTTCTGTAATGAATGCTAGCTAGCATTATTTAATTTTTTTCTTCTGATTGTATTGAGTTATTACATTGACTTGGCTCTTTCATATTAAAGCTATCTTAGAACTTAAATGAATAATAATGTATTGAAGAGCTATTATATATATATATATAGGCATTGCACTAAGTGATAGGAGAGGTTAAAAAGGGCCCTTACGTAATTCAATTAGCTTATAATACATGGTGGTCTCCTTGATGAGATCATGAGATTATTGTCAATGCTTTCAAACTTCTTTATGGGTTGGACAGATTTTGCAAAAGAGAAACTCTAGTGCTGCTAACTATTCCCTGAGAACTGGAAGACCATCGTCCATACAAGCAGCAAAGCAACAGAATGCGGACAACCCAGTGCTATAAACCCAGAGCTCCTGCTCAAGTGGGGTTAAGGCTGAGATAAAAACAAACAAACAAAAACAAATATTCCTTACCTGTGGCCTCCCCTTCACTCACAATTTTCAACTGTTTGTTTAAAATTCAGGGGGCATGAGAAGAAAATGATTTTCTATTAGAAGTCTTTATCAAAATCTGAGGGATTTGTTATGCACACACAGCGTGTCATAGACCTTTGATCTTATTTGAGTTTGCCTTCGTTGTACTCTTTTCCCATTTGATAGTATTCATCCCTGCATCTCATTGGGTGATCTCTAGATACCTACATACAGGGGAGATATAAAACTACATTCGAAAGTATGTTATAGACGAGGTCTACAGAGTCTTGTGGTTTAGCACGTTGAATATAGAATCGATTCTCTAGGTGCCCTCCAAGTTCTTCCACTTGCCCTTTGTGCAAACTTTTTTGAGTATCAGATTCCTCCTCTGAAAAATAAGGTTGATGGTTTCAATCTGAAAGCATTGAGGCAAGTATTAAAGGACATAATGTATGAAGAGTTCTTTTTTTTTTTAAAGATTTTATTTATTTATTTCACAGAGAGAGACAGCAAGAGAGGCAACACAAGCATGGGGAATGGGAGAGGGAGAAGCAGGCTTCCCGCTGAGAAGGGAGCCTGATGAGGGGCTCCATCTTAGGACCTCGGGATCATGACCCAAGCTGAAGGCAGACGCTTAATGACTGAGGTGCCCAGGCACCCAATAATGTATGAAGAGTTCTTAACATACACTCAGCACTCAATAAATTAGAGCTGTTGTCTTTAGTTTTATTCATGACAATGTTCTGGGCACTATAAACTTACATTTCTTTAAGTCTATGAATTTAATGGAATGATTTTTGCTAGTGGACAAAACAAAACAATACTGAGAGAAATAAAATTATATTTCTCATAGAATGTACACTCTTTTTAAATCCACATTTTATATGAAAATCTGCAGGAAAAATTATTTTTAACATCTGAATAAATATGTTCTAGAGGCTACTCTGGAGTGTGGACTCCTACCTACAACTTTTTTAAGACTTCATCTTTTTAGAGAAGTTTTAGGCTTACAACAAAATTGAGAGGGAGGTATAGTGACTTTCTATATATCTCTTGCCCCCCATACATGTAGAGTGTCCCCCATTATCAACACCCCTCAAAGAATAGTACACTTTTGGGATGCCTGGGTGACTCAGTTAAGAACCTGTCTTCGGCTCAGATCATGATCCCAGGGTCCTGGGATCAAGTCACATGTAGGGCTCCTTGCTGAGTGGGGAGCTTGTTTCTCCCTCTCCTTCTGCCTGCTGCTTCCCCTATTCGTGCTCTCTCTCCCTCTGTCTCTCTATGATAAATACATACATACATACATACATACATAAATGCTAAAAAAAAATAGTACCCTTTTTACCAAGGATGGACCTACATTGACACATTATAATCGTCCAAAGTCCCATAGTTTACCTTAGGGTTCACTGTTGGTGTTCTATATTCAAAGGGTTTGGACAAATGTATAATGGCATATTCATCATTATAATATTATAGTTTCACCTTGTTGGATAAGTTTTTTTTTTTCATTTAGTGATATGCATTTAAGTTTCCTCCATGGTTGTTCATGGCTTGATCATTTCTTTTCAGAACTGAGTAATACTCCATTGTTTGTATGTACCACAGTTTATATATCCACTCACCTACTGAGGGGCATGGTTTCTTCTAAGTTTTAGCAATTATGAATAAAGCTGCTGTGCAGATTTTTATGTGGACTTAAGTTTTCAACTCCTTTGGGTATATATCAAGGAGCATGATTGCTGAGTTATATAGTAATTATGTTTAGCTGGATAAGAAAATGCCAGCTGTCTTCCAAAGTGATTGTTCTGTTTTACAGTCTCACAAACAGTGCACGAGAGCTTCTCTGGTTCCACATCCTCACCAGCATTTGGTGTCATCCATGTTCTGGATTTGGGCCATTGGGGTATGTGTGTAGTGGCGTGTTTCATTGTTGTTTTGATGTGCATTTCCAGTGATGACATATGGTGTGAAGCACCTTTTCATATGCTTATTTAGCATCTGTATATCTTCTTTGGTGAGGCATCTCTTAAGTTCTTTGGCCCATTTTTTAAATCAGGTTGTTAGTTACTGTGGAATTTTAAGAGTTTTTTGTGTGTATATATATATATATATGTATATTTTTTGTGTATATATATTTTGTGTATATATTGTGTGTATATATTTTGTCTGTATATTTTTTGTGTATATATATATACACACACATATATACATATATATACATATATATCTATATATATATTTAAGTTTTATATATATATTTAAGTTTTTACTTATTTATTTGAAAGAGAGAGGGGAGGAGAGTACAGAGGGAGAGTGAGAGGGAGAAGCAGAATCCCTGCTGAGCAGGGAGCCCAACGTGGGGTTCAATTCTAGGACCCTGAGATCATGACCTGAGCTGAAGGCAGATGCTTCACCGACTGAGCCACGCAGACGCCCCAGGAGTTCTTTGTATACTTTGATTACAGCCCTTTATCAGATGTGTCTTTTGCAAAGTATTGTCTCCCAGTCTATGGCTTGTCTTCTCATTCTTTTTTTTTTTTTAAGATTTTATTTATTTATTTGACAGAGAGAGAGACAGCAAGAGAGGGAACACAGGCAGGGGGAGTGGGAGAGGAAGAAGCAGGCTCCCAGCAAGTCAGGGAGCCCGATGCGGGGCTTGATCCCAGGACCATGGGATTATGTCCTGAGCCGAAGGCAGGCGCTTAACGACTGAACCACCCAGGCGCCCCTTCTCATTCTTTTGGCATTTGTCTTTCACAGAGGAGAAATTTTTAAGTTCAGCTTATCAGTTATTTCTTTCATGGATCATGTCTTTTGTGTCACATCTTAAAAGGCATCCCCATACCCAAGGCCATCTAGGTTTTTTTTTTTTTTATGCAATCATCTAGAAGGTTTTATAGTTTTGTGTTTTATATTTAGGTCTCTGATCCATTTTGGGTTAATTTTTGTGGAGGGCATAAGGTCTATGTCTAGATTTATATTTTTGCATGGGGAAGTCCAGTTGTTCCAGCACCATTTATTGAGGAAACTGTCCTTGCTTCATTGTGTTGCCTTTGCTCCTTTGTCAAAGATCAGTTGACTGTATTTATGTGGGTCATTTCTGAGCTCTCTCTTCTCTTCCATGGGGCTATTTGTCTACTCTTTTACCAATACCACACTGTCTTGACTACTGTTGTATTGTAAGACTTGAAGTCAGATAGCATCAGTCCTCAAATCTGTTCTTCCCCTTCAATCTACCTAAAATTTTAACTCAATCTCACATCTCATAAGTAAAAAACAATTCATCTTAGGTGTACTTTTTTCCAACATAACACAAGCAGCAAAACATTTTCTAAGCCCTATTTGATACTTTATTATATAAAAAATTTGAATTTCAGGTTGCCATTGAACGTCACACTTTTATTAATATAATGATATAGAAAACTCCATATATTGCCTACAAAACATTAACTTTTTCATGGAATCTGTAGAGCAGTTTATGTGCTGAAAAATATGATCTACAGGTTGAAATAACTTTGGCAGTGATTTTAAAAGTATTTATCTATTGAAGATATAGACTTAGATATACCTATTACATCTTTTAACATCTGCTGATTCCTTAAATTTTCAAGTATTATTTAACTTACACAAATTATCAAAAAGTCTGTAAGCATATAGTTTATATGCATGTATAAACTTTCTTCCCTAAGAATCCTTGTGACTATTTTCCTCCTTTTTGTTGTGCGATGCATATTCAACAGTCATGCACCCAGATGCCTTACCCTGGATGTACTGACAAGCAATATAGAAAAAAAAATTATTCAGTTGCACATAGTACTGAACTGTGTTAATGAATGCTTTCTCATTAATTTCCCTCCTCCCCTCATGACATTTACCATTTCCTCCAGACTGGCATTCCCAGATTTGACTCATTTTCTCTCATGCTCTCTCCATTAGTGTGAGTTATCTTATTCAGCTTTATTTGCCATAGTAGTTGTTAATCCATAGTAGTCTGTAGCCTCGCTCTTTTCCTTATTCCTTTCTCTCTTTATTGTTTCTATTCATTTCTCAAATCTCTCCCCATGCACAGGCCCCCAGGATTTCCCTTAAGCTTTGGTAGAGCACTCAAGTATGTTCTCTTTGAACTTTAGGTCTTCTCAGTAATGACTGGTTCCTGTGAACACTGTGGGTATTGGGATTTCATGTTAAAAGGGACTTATTATGTAATCAAAAGTAAATCAATTAGTTCAAAGTGATTGGGTGAGTGACTCAGTGAAGACTGAAATTTAGTTTACTCAAGATAGGCTCAAGGGGAAGCAATACAAACCTAACCATAAGAATTTTACTTTGAGATTATGTCCTCTTAGAACAGGTTCACTTTCCCTAGGACACCATTCCAAAGTAAATCTGGATTTACTTTCTATTTTTTTTAGTTTTGCAACTATCCAATTAATATATAACTCCTTAAACACAAGGTTAATGTTTTATATTGAGAAGACCCCCAAAAGTCTTGAGTTTGTTCCATCCTGGGTAGCAGGTCGCTCACCTCCTTTAAAGTGGAAATCTATCCTCTGTAAAATGGTGATAATTATATATACTTCAGAGAATCTTCTGGGAATTACAGTGTCAAGATCAGAATACTACCATAAATGTTACTGTTTCCACTGTTTTCCTATTTGGAGAAAAAATATCATATGGCATATTAAAAGCATAGGTGTTGATGTCAGTGAACGCTTCGGTTTGAGTATTAGCTCATGGAACATACTCGTGGTCTGATCTTATGTGTGTTACTTCTACCACATGACAAGGCCTCTCTAGAAAATGAGTGTCATAGTATTTATCTCTGTATTATAAGACATCAATATCAGTGCTCAGAACAGAGTCTTATCCTCTGATTCTCCTTTTGAGCATAGTTTTGCTGCAGAGAGTAGAACCCACTAAATACGTTGATTGATTAATCCCTGTATCTTTGAATACATCATTAAAAAACACTAACTAGGTCATTAGACTGTAGTAGATAAAAGAAAAAAGAGATACATTTAATAGAGATGTTGACACAAAGCAACTTTTCAAAAATGTTCATGTATCTGTATAATAATTATGATTAAAGAAAGTTTTACTTTGAAAACTTAGTTTGGTAACTATATTTAACAGAAAATAAAAGATCAAAGAAATTC
Source organism: Ailuropoda melanoleuca (assembly GCF_002007445.2). Classification (NCBI taxonomy): domain Eukaryota; kingdom Metazoa; phylum Chordata; class Mammalia; order Carnivora; family Ursidae; genus Ailuropoda; species Ailuropoda melanoleuca. Next base: position 103,951,524 of record NC_048219.1, on the reverse strand, counting down.
TAGTTAACTCAAAGGATTTAAACTTAAAATTTGTAGATAGAACTTGAAACTTATTTTGAGAGTGATTTAAGATTACATTAAGGTCCTTAAGATGGAACTCAAAGAACAATTTCCCTGCTTAAATTTTTTTATATATATAAAAGCATTTCATTTTGTAAAAAGTACTGAAAAGAATATTCTTCTTTGGGTTGAAACTTGCACAGGATTCCCATGTTTCTCTTCCCAATTCCTTCTTATCATGGGGGTGTCATAATGAGATTGACTACCAGAGACATAACTTTATCCAGAATCCCTTCATTTACCCACAGACTGTACAATCAGCCCTATCTTTGGAATATCTGCTTTTGAAGATATCTCATATACTTTGTTAAGGGCTATGGTGTTGGTTATGAGCCCCCATAAGGGCTATGGTGTTGGTTATGAGCTAATAAGCAACACATCCTAGTTCATGTTGTCTCTAGTATTTGATTTAGAAGAATCTCTCATATTATCCCTTTAACTGCTCAACCTGAAATATGATCTTCAGGTCTGGATTTATGTAACTCTAGATAAACTTTAAAAATTTTACACGCATTTTTGCATATATTTCTAGTAATAAAATTATAACATGAACCAAGGACCACATCATTATCACATTTACTCATGATAATATAACCTTTGGGCTTGAATGTACAGTTTTTAAAACATTTCTGTATAACATTATAAGAAATTAATTTTGTAGGGCATTTTTATAGGGCAATTCTTTTTGTCTTTCTGCATAGCTTTTTGAAAAGAAGGAAGCCCAAAGAAAATCATTGTCTTAGAAAGAATGGTTCTTTCAGCTTGTCTCTACCTAACTCCAAAATGTCCATATTAAAACTGATGAAGTCATTGTAATGTTGCTTTCAAACATCAGGAAATTTGACAGATGGTTGTCACAATTGTTCCACTCTTTTTATTCATGTTTTGCAGTCTAAAGTAAGAATGATTAATATTTTAATTGANTTTTTTTATTTTTTTTATTTTTTTAAAGATTTTATTTATGTATTTTGACAGAGATAGAGACAGCCAGCAAGAGAGGGAACACAAGCAGGGGGAGTGGGAGAGGAAGAAGCAGGCTCATAGCAGAGGAGCCTGATGTGGGGCTCGATCCCGTAACGCCGGGATCACGCCCTGAGCCGAAGGCAGACGCTTAACCGCTGTGCCACCCAGGCGCCCCTAGAATGATTAATATTTTAATTGAAAACATTTGGCAAAAAGAGAAATTCACACCGTATACATCTTTATTGTCTGTTCAGATGTTATTAAAGTCAGCATTCGTTTGCAAAATTCAAGTTTCTCATGCCCATCCTGGGAGACTGTGGATATGATTCCACCAGGGCTTACTGGGCTGACATTGCAGCCATTGGGTAAGGATATACACACGGATATACCATGTCTTCCTCCCTCAAGGATTTCACAGTCTGATGGAGAAACAAACACGGTTTAATGTCATTTAATGCAATATATGCTAAGAAGGGTACCTGTATATTCCAATGCTGATCAAAAGCTAAAGAAGTGATCTCAGATTGATTGATGTGTTAGCAGATGGTTAAATAGATGTGATGCAGGATCACATTTTCTAAATGATTTTGTGTGCTACAGGGCAAAGAGAAAACATGTTGCCCATAAAATAGGAGATAGTTGGGAAAAGGCAGTTTGAACATGAAAGGTACAAGAAACAATACTGAGGAGAAAACGCGGTTGGGAAACAAGCATAAAATCCTCCCCCTACCCAATGAAAGTAGAGAGCAGGAGCCTTGGAGAGATGAGAGCTTGAAATAGAACATACACAAAGGAGGAAACATTTGAATTTGGTCCACAAATGCAGAACAGTCCTCAATAGCCCCAAGCCAACTTCTCAAAATTGTGTAAAAATAAACCACAATTAGAGCAACTTAAATTATCACCCATTTGTTGTTGTAGCCAACATTCAGATACTTATTAATATCATTCATTCTTGAAGCATTTATTGAATGCCTACTATGTTACTAGGTTCCAATAATTCAATGACAAAGTTTGAAGCCAAGTGAGGCATTGACAATGCATATCAACTTAGAAATAACAGTATCTTATTTTTTCCTATTTATGGAATATATTCCATGTGTACGGCACTGTAGCGTGGTACAATATGGACCAATGCTGTCACCCTGCTTAAAAAAAAAAAAAACACAGCAAGTTATATCTGGTACTTGTTTTCAGTTGCCAGTAGTTCTGGAATATCACATCCTGATGAAAGATGCTGTTGTGTAAAAGCAAAACTAGCTTTCTTAAAAAAGAACACAGAGGGAAAAATAAGGCTTAGAGAAATTCCAAGGCATAAAGGAATGCTCATCCCAGCCAATTCCATGGAAAGAATATCTGTTGGAAGTGGTTGGCAGCCAAGTGTCACAAAAAGGACATATTCCAAGGACATGTTACAGTAGAAGTTAAAAAAAAAAAAAGAGGCAAGATAGGGTCACAGACTAAGCCTTGACACAAATTATGTGACAAATGCTATTTGCCACATATACTTAATGTGCAATTAGAAACCTAATTTTGGCTCTCTTTACCACTCAGGACTATTATGAGTTTGATGTGGCACACAGGTGTTAAAGTACCCTAAAAATGTTAAGCACCAGATAAATGGAAAGGTTTATTATTAAAAATTAAGCTTAACTGCATGAGGAAATACCACAAGTAGATACACGTGCAGAGGGGTTGTCTTCAAGTATGAGGCTATGGGGAATGAACCAAGGATGAAATATCAGCCTTAATTGTGCCCACACATAAAGCCATTGCCACCAGCAGTGCTTTTATCAAAAAGGAGCATAATCAGTCATTAGCAAACAATTTCAAATCACTGCAAGAAAATCATGTGACCTTGCTGAAGAGTCATTTTGCAGCATCTTTAAATGTATTTTTTCCTGGTGGATGATTAAATAGCCTGTTAATCTCCTTTTGCTATGAGTGATTGAAGGACACCGAGTCAAAATTACAATTTAGACAAGAAGAGGAAATCTGCATTTATCTTTCAATATCATATGATATGTTAAATGATGATTTACACCCCAGTCCTTCTTGGCAGGATGTACTCTTCCTGAAGATGTCTGTCTGTAGAAATAACATACGCCTTTTCTTTCCTGGAGCCAGTATCAGCTCTCTATGAGGCAGAATCCTTAATTTCTTTTAGAATGAGAGCCCCTCTACTCTCTCTCTCACATGGCAACTGATAACCTCACGAAAATGGTTGGAGATGTTTAGAAGATGCTCCCCACAACTAATGGCTTAAAACTTTATACTCATTTAACACACATCCATTAGATACTAACTCTTTTTGCTAAACACTATAGAGCACACAACACACAAGGATAAACCTCAAGGAGTTTATCGACTGGTAAGGGAGGTAATTCATATATATTAGTGTGTTAAGATAATAGTTTGTATTGAGCGTCTTTTCTTGCTTCCCTTTCCAATCTTCCTTGAACCCTGAAGTTCCGTCCTGACCCTCCACCTCAAAAGCAGCCAAATAGATTTAATACACCAATTAACTTGGATGAAAATTTTCACAGGAGAACAAAGGAAAGACAAAGCGAAACTCTTGACTCATGTTCGAACGATATGATCCACTGAGTTATTAGCACACACATACACACAAATTAAAAAGAAAAGGGAGAAAAATCTATGATCCAGTCTGTAATCTCCCAACCAAAACTACCCACAGGATCCACAGGCTGAGTGAGAAAATGAGGCCAAGGACCATACAAACTAGGATGGATTCAACAAGGACAGCCCTCTTAGCTCTGCTCCAGGAACACAGTAAGTAGCTCCAGAAAGCGAGCAAAGCTGTTTAGATAAACAGCTGCAGATAAACCTGTATGATGTCTGTGACAAAGAGTCAGTTTAGTTGTTCTTTTCCTTGTCATTTGATGAAGACAGCCAATGTACTAGAGCATGTAGCTTTTTAATCACTCATATTGCTCAAACCCTCTCCCTCACCATCATAGCCTTCCTGTGTAGACAAACTTTCTTTCCAAAACCCAGGGCAGATGATGGAGTCCTAGACTCCAAGAAAAATGGCACTGACAAGAAAGAAAAAAATCCCCATGACTAAGGAGGGTGAGATTTAGCAGAACTAACTCAAGATCTTCCACTGATCTGAGGCAGTGGTAAAACTAATGTTCATTAGTCATGAGGGTTTTCCTAAGTGTATTCCATGGAATATCAATATACTATAGGATCAAAGGTCCTTATTTTATATATATATATATATATATATACACACACACACATACATATAATACATATATACATATATATACATATATATGCACATATACATATATAAATTTCATAGTTAAACAAGTTTTCAAACACTTTATATTCTAAATACCTCCTTGACTATTTTAGAGCTCCAAGAAATAAATACAAGGGAGAAATGACAATTTCCCAAATGTAAACAATCGTAGAATTATTTTTCAAAAAACACCAGTCTGGGGGCACCTGGGTGGCGCAGTCATTAAGCGTCTGCCTTCCACTCAGGGCGTGATCCCAGCGTTCTGGGATCGAGCCCCACCTCAGGCTCCTCCGCTATGAGCCTGCTTCTTCGATACATTTGTTAGATGCACACATGACAATTCAGGGAGCTGTAGTTCATGCATTTTCATTGCTGATGATGTCCCAAGATTTATGTCTGTTTTACTGTTGGTGAACATCTGAATTGTTTCATTTGGGGGCTATTACAATTGTATTGCCATTAATATTTTCTATATGGCCCCCAGTGGCCCTGTGTACACCTTCTATTATATAAATACCTAGAAATAGAATTGTTGGCTCAAAAGTTTATAATTTACACGCCCACCAACAGATTATGAGGGCTCCAATGGCTCCCTTTCCTTGCCAACATGTGCTATTATCAATCTTTTTAATTTGGCAGTCTGGTGACTGCATTGTGTTATCTTACTGTGGTTTAAATTTTCACTTACCTCATTACTAATGAAATTGATCACATTTTCACGTATTTGTTAACGGAGTTTCTCATCTGTGAAGTACCTATTCAAATTTCTGCTTATTTTCAAGTGGGTAGTTTATCTTTCTCTTGTACATTTGTATGAGTGCTGTCTATTCTGAATACAGTATTTCATTCATTTATATATCAAAAATAATTTTTCTCATTCTGTATCTCATCTTTTCATTTTCCTCATGTTTCATTAGATTAACAGAAGTCCCTATTTTTAACGTAAGATTTATTAACCTTGTCTTTTATGGCTATTGTTTTTTGAGGTTTATTTAAGACATCCTTTTCAAACTTAAAGGTAAAAGGTACTCTCTTATATGACCTTCCGGAGGCTTAGCAACAAAATGTCTTTCAAACTTAGGTGTATAATACACTCAATTTATTTACATGATGTGATATCGGTGTCAAATTTCATTTTTGCAAATGAATATCCCAATGTTCTCAAACCATTTATTGAAAAAACTGTCCTGGAGCACCTGGGTGGCTCTGTCAGTTAAGTGTCTGCCTTCAGCTCAGGTTATAATCCCAGGGTCCTGGGATCAAGTCCCACATTGGGCTCCCTGCTCAGCGGGGAGTCTGTTTCTCCCTCTGCCTCTCCCCTCCTGCTCATGCTCTCTCTCTCTCTCTCAAAAATAAATAAATAAATAAATTCAAAAAAATAAAAGAAAGAAAACAACTGTCCTATTACCTCTGCTCCACAATGCCACCTTTGTCGAAAATCAACTGCCTATGAAATGATGAACTTCTCGATTCTAATTGTTCAGTTGTCTCTTTTCAATTCTTGTACCAATACCACATTTTCTTAATTGTTATTGCTTTAAAGTAAGTCTTGAAATCAAGTTGAGAAACTCCATGTTCTTCTCTTTAAAAGAGGCTTGGCTATTATTGGCGTGTTATTTTAAGGTACTTTTAGAATGTTAAGATCTCCTCAATACCCTCCCCCACAAAAAAACAAAACAAGACAAAAAACAAAACAAAACAAAAACATGGTTGTGTTTTAAATTGGACTGAATTGAATCTCAGTAGGAATTTGTGGAGAATTGTGATCTTTATAATATTAAACCATTTAATCAATGAACATATGTTATAGACTGAAATGTGTCACCTCAAAATCCCTATCTGAAGTTCTGACATCTAAAGTGACCATATTTAGAGAGAGAGACTTTGGAATGTAATCAAGGTTAGGTGAGGTTATAAGAGTGGGGACCTAATCCAAAAGGATTGTGACCTTAGAAGAAGAAGAAGAGAGATCTCTGCCTCCACATGCATGCACTGAGGAAAGGCTCTATGAGGACACAGTGTAAGACGGCTATCCGCAGGCCAAAAAAAAGAGGCTTTAGAATGAAATCTATGTTGTTGGCACTTTGATCTTGGACTTCCCAGCTTCCAGTACTATGAGTAGTAAATTTCTGTCTTTCAAGCCATGCGACCTATGTTTTGGGTTTTTGTTTGTTTGTTTGTTTTGTTGTTGTTGCTGTTGTTTTCTGTTATGGCAGCCTGAACTAATACAGATTTTGATACCAGAAGTGGGATGCTGTTATAATAAATACCTAAAAATGTGACAGAGGCTTTGGATTTGGGTGTAGAGGCTGGAAGAATTTTGAGGTACACACTAGAAATATGAATATTAAGGATAATTCTGGTGAGAACTCAGAAAAAAAAGAAAAAACCTGGAGAGAGCTTCTATCTTCTTAAATAATACATAAATAATCACAAACAGAATGTAGAAATATGAATATTATAAGCCATTCTGATGAGGTCTGAAATGGAAATGAGGGACATGTATTGGAAATTGGAGGAAAAGTGATCTTTGTTATAAAGTAGCAAAGAATTTGGACAAATTATTTGGGTTCTAGTGTTTTGTGGAAGGTAGAACTTATAACCGATGGAATTGGATATTTAGCTGAGAAAATTTCTATGCAAAGTGGTGAAGGAGCAGCATGGATTCTTCTGACTGCTTATAGTGGAATGTGAGAAGAAAGAGCTGAAATGAAGAAGAAATAATTAAGCAGAAAGAAATAAAACTTGAAGATTTGGAAAGTTAGCCTGTCCATATTTCAAAAAGTGAGAGTCACATTCTGGAGAGAGCTCTGGTATGACTGGACAATAATTCAATATTTCAATAAAGAGTTTATGGGGTTATATGAGCAGAAATGCTGCAGTATGACTTGAAGGGAATGGGGATGGGAGGAAATGAAGAAAGTCTGTCAAACTCCTTAGATCTGACAAGACTGATTAACAGAAATATGCTAATCTTCAAGAAGAGGGAAAGATGACCCAAAAGGTAACTCTGATATCACCAGGGCCACTACTGCAGTTTCAACAGGCCCGATGGCTGGGTCCTGGAGTCTCAGGGGTAGGATCACCCATGAAAACCGGGGGTTTCTATTGCTAGATTATTTGGTATCTTTATCTTATTTTATATTATGTATGTGGTGAAACCTTATTTTCTGTTCATTGCTGGATCCAGCAAGGATGCCAAAATCTCTTATTAATTATAAAAATTTATCTGAGGTTCTCTCATATTTTATACCCAAATTGATTTATCATCCTATAATAGGAAATGGCTCATTTTGCTTTCAGTTCTTTTTATATCTTTACTGTTCTGACAAAAGCCTCCCGTAAAATTTTTTGGGGAAAAAAGTGGTGATAGAGGATGCCCTTGTGTTTTTAAATTTTTTGAAAAATATAAGCCTTTAGCATCTCATCAAGTACTATGTTTGCTTTAAGTTTTGTTTTGTTTTACAAAAACATATATGAAATCCCTTTCTATGTTTAAACAGTTTTATTGAGATATAATTAATCTACTGTATAATTCACACATTTAAAATATAAAATTTGGTGTTTTATAGTATATAAAAAAAAGAGGTGAGAAACCATCAAAATAATCTAATTTTAGGACATTTTCAGTGTCCCCCAAAGAAACTCCATACCCATTAGCAGTGACTTCCCTTTCTACCCTAGGAAACCACGGATCTACTTTCTGTCTCTATAGATTTGCTTATTCTGGACATTCCTTATAAATGGAACTATACAATAATCTTATTTTGTGTGTGTGTGTGATCAGCTTCTTTCACCTAGTATAATATTTTCAGTTTTCACCAATTTTGTAGCAAATATCTCTACTTCATTTCTTGTATACTTCTAAATAATAGTCTATTTTATAAATAGGCCACCTTTATTTATTCAATGATGTCCAATGATGGACATTGGGTTGATTCTACAGGCTATTTTGAGTTATACTGCTATGTATATTTGTGTACAGGTTATTTGTGAAGTTAATATGTTTTCATTTATCTTGTTGTATAACAAAGGAGCAGAATTTTTGTGTCATATAATAGGTATATATTTTGAAAACCCTACCAAACTGTTTTCTAAAGTGGTTTTACCAGTTTGCATTCTCACCAGTATTCTGTGTGTTCAAATTTCTCATATCCTCACCAACACTTGATATTCTCTGTCTTTAGTATAAACATCCTAGAGATTGTAATATGGTATGTCATCATGGTTTTCATAAGTTTTTGCTTAATGACTAATGATGCTCAGCATCTTTTCATGTATTTATTGGTCATTGTGTATGTTTTTTTGAGAAATGTCTAGGCAGATAATTTGTAATATCATATCTTCACTTCTTTGCTTAAATTTATTCCTGAGTGTTTTATTCTTTCAATGCCAGCTTAAGTAGATCTTTTTCATTTTGGATTGTATATTTTAGTGTATAGAATGATTAATTTTATATGATTAATTTTATATATTTATCTTGTATCCTGCAACCCTGTCAAATTGTTTATTAATTCTAATAGTTTTTAGTGGATTTAAGTAGGATTTTCTATTTATATGATTTTGTTATCTGCAATGGAGAGTTTATTTTGTTTTCTTGTCATATTATTCTAGTTCAATTCTCTAATACAGTGCTGATAGAAGTAGTAAACTTGGATACCCTCGTCTTGTTCCTGATATTATTTGAATATCATTCAATCCTTCACCATTTAAAGTATCTTAGCTTGTTTTTTCATAGATGTCTCTTCTTAAGCTGACAAAATTTTCTTCCATTCCTATTTCATGAGTGTATTTGCCATGAAAAGGTGTCAAATTTTGTCAAACTCTTTTCTGTCTGTTGAGATAATTGTACGTTTTTTGTTCTTTAATTTGTTAATATAGTGCATTATATTTCATTATATTAATTGAATTTTTGGTGCATCCCGAGATAAATCTCATCATTCATTTGTTCATGATGTACAATTACATACACACATGCACACACACACATCTATGTATATATACATAATGTGCGTGTGTATATATACACACACAAATATCTCTTATGAGTATAGACAGAAAAACCTAACAAAATACTAGAACACAAAATCCAGAAGCTGGATTTTTTGTTAGGTTTTTCTGTCTATACTCATAAGAGATATTTGTCCACAATTTTCTTGTGGTGTTTGTCTCATTTGATATCAGGGACTCATAGGAGTTTGGAAGCATTTCCTCCTTTCCTATGTTTTAGGACAATTTGTGAGAAATTGGTATTAAATCTTCAAATTTATGGTAAAATTCACTAATAAAGCCATTTGAGCCTGGACTTTTATTTGTGCGAAGTTTTAAGATCTCTAACTCATTCCCTCATTTTCAGTCTTGTCGGATATTTTATTTCTTCGTAAGTTAGTCCTGGTAGTTTGTTTTCTATCAGTTTTCCCATTTAGTCTAAGTTATCTCATTGATATAGTTATTCATGGAATTCCATTGTAACTGTCTTTTTAAAATTTCTACAGGTCCATAGTGATTTTAGTAATTTGTATTAATTCAATTATTTTTCTTGGTCATTCTAGATAATATTTGTCAATTTTGTTGATCTTTTCAAAGAACCAATTTTTGGTTTTCTTGGCATTCTCTATTGTTTTTCCTATTCTGTTTCATTAATTTCTGCTCTAATTTTCATTATTTCCTTCCTTATGCATGCTTTGGGCTGTTTATTTCTCTCTCTCTCTCTTTTTTTTTTTCAGTATGTTAGCTTGGAAAATTAGCATATTTGGGACTTTTCTTCTTTTTTAATGCAGCATTTACAGCTATAAATTTCTTTCTAAGCACTGCTTTATTTGCATTCCTTAAGTTTTGGTGTGTTATGCCTTCATTTTCATTCACCTGAAAATATTTTCTCTTTTCTCTTCTTTGACCCATTGGTTCTATAGGAGTGTGCTTTTTAATTTCCACCTATTTCTGAATGTCTCAAATTTCCTTCTTATTGATTTCATATTTAGTTCCATTGTGCTTTGTAAACATGTATGATTTCAATTATTTTAGCTTTTTTTTTAAAGATTTTATTTATTTATCTGACAGAGATAGAGACAGCCAGNCGACAGAGATAGAGACAGCCAGCGAGAGAGGGAACACAAGCAGGGGGAGTGGGAGAGGAAGAAGCAGGCTCATAGCGGAGGAGCCTGATGTGGGGCTCGATCCCATAACGCTGGGATCACGCCCTGAGCTGAAGGCAGACGCTTAACCACTGTGCCACCCAGGCGCCCCTATTTTAGCTTTTTTGAAGCTTGATATATGGGCCAGCATATAGTTTATTCTGAAGAATGGTGTATGTGTGCTTGAGAAGAATGTACATTTCAGTTTGTTGGGTAGAGTGTTCTAAACATATTTGTTAGATCCAGTTGGTTTATAGTGTGGTTTAAGTCTTCTGTTTCCTTCCTGATTTTCTGTTTAGTTGTTCTATCCATTACCAGAAATGGACTATTAAAATCTCCAATTGCTACTGTTGAATTTTCCATTTTTCCCTCATATTTTGTCAGTTTTTCCTACATGTATTTTTGGGTTCTCTTGTTAGATGCTTATATATTTGTAATTGCTATATCTTCCTGATGGATTGACCCTTTGTCACTATACAATATTCCTCTTAACCCCTCGTAATATTTTTTAAGTTAGTTTTGTCTGAAATCAGTATAGACACTCCAGCTTTCTTACGGCTGCTGTTTGCATGGCATACTTTTTCAATGTTTCTACTCAATCTAATTAGATCTTTGAAATTGAAAGTGTATATCCTATACAGGCCATATGATTGCATTTTGATATTTTTAATTCAGTCTAACAATCTGTCACTTTGATTGCATTATTTCATCTGTTCACACTGTTATTATTGATATTATTGAATTCATGTTTACTATATTTCTTTTCTTTTCTGTATGTCTGTCTTTTTCTTGTTCTACTGTTCCTTCTTTACCATTTTCTTTTACATTCAGTAAATATTTTCTAGTGTATCATTTTAATTCTTTTAATGACTTTATATTTTTCAGTTATTTTCCTATTAGTTGCTCTAGGGCTTTCATTAAACATCTTAACTTAAATCTACTTCACATTTATATAATCTTAATTCCAGTGAGATAAATTAATTTTAATCTTATAAAGTTCTGTTCCCACCTCTCTTTTTTAATGCTGCTATTCAACTTATTATCATCTATGATTTTTCTATTACATTTCTTCCTTTGGTAGATAAATATATCAGTGCATTTCTTTCTTTTTTAAATCAGGAATGGATAATGAATATTATGAAATCCTTCTACATCTATTGAAACTATCATATAATGTTATCATTTATTCAATTAATATGAATTATCTTGCTTAATATTTCTTCACTAAATCAAACTTGAATTTCTAGAATAAATCTCTATTGATCATGATATATAATTCTTTTTACACATTGTTGGAATTAGTCAAGTAATATTTTGCTCAAAGTTTTATATCCGTATTTGTAAGTGAGTTTGGTTGAATGATTCTTGTCATAGTTTAGCATTGAATTTATGCTAACATGAAACGGGTTTATTATTATTATTATTATTATTATTTACAGTTTCTTGAAGAATTTGTAAAAACAGTATTATTTCTTCCTTAAATCTTGGAAAGGATTCTCTAGTGCTGCTATCTTGGACTGAAGTTCTCTTTGAAAGACTATTTTTAAATGGTGTATTTAATGGTCATTAATAATTTCCTACTCCTTGTGTCCATTTCATTGAGTTATAGTTTTCTGAGAATGAGTCCATCTCACCTAAATTTTCAAATTTACATTTCAAAATTTTCAAATTTCTTATAAAGCTTTTTTTTTTTTCTTAATAAAATTGTGGTCGGGTAGACTAGGTATGAATCTGGGTTCATTCACCTACCACCTTTGAGATCTTGGATAATTTGGTTGATCACTCTGGGCTTCAGTTTCTTAATTACTAATATGTGGATAATTAATAGTACCTATTGCATTTCTGATAGAAGATTGTCTATCTGAAAGACCCCTGATGTTATAGATCATCTAAAACTCTAGATAAGACATATAAATAATTATTGAGCTGGAAAGTAAGTAAGAAAAATCCTCAAATATTCTCAAACATCAGGAATACAGAGCTAGATTTGACCTAAAGGCATTTTTGAATGACTAATGGCTTGGAAATTGGGCATACAAAGCCCGAGACCAAGTAGGACAAAAACTTAGCTCAGACCCCACAAAAATCCAGATTCCCCAAAAAGCAGTACTATTCATAGAATCCTAGGAAGACTCATGCCATTTGGAGAAAGTGTGTGGAGATACATCTCTTTCTCAGTCTATATCCTAAAAAAGGCAGGAAAAAGAAGTTGTTTTTTTTTTTCTAAGAGGGCTTAATGATAATTCAGCAGTCATTAGATTGGAGATGTAATCCTTTCTCTGTGCGTCGTGGGAAAGAAAACCTTTCAGGTCATAATTTGTGTTTAATGTTGTTTTAAATTGTCAGTGTCTCAGGTATCTGGCAGGAGCAAACACGAATCATTTTTGTAGAGAAAGACTTTCAAGTCAGGTTTAAATGAATTTGTACAGAGAAAATTCTNTTTTTTTTTTTCTAAGAGGGCTTAATGATAATTCAGCAGTCATTAGATTGGAGATGTAATCCTTTCTCTGTGTGTCGTGGGAAAGAAAACCTTTCAGGTCATAATTTGTGTTTAATGTTGTTTTAAATTGTCAGTGTCTCAGGTATCTGGCAGGAGCAAACACAAATCATTTTTGTAGAGAAAGACTTTCAAGTCAGGTTTAAATGAATTTGTACAGAGAAAGTTCTAAAGGACATATAGATTTACACATCCACACACACATATTAGGAAACAGCTAAGGAAAAAAGCCACCATTAGCAAGAGTCAGCAGATGCAACAAACTACAGAAACAGAACCACAGACTGCACAAACTGCATCTACTAGAACATAGAAGAATCAAACAGTACTGAATATAAATATACACTTAAAGAATTAAAACACTATATGAGGTAGCCAGAATGACATTATAATTTTGGTTGGCCATATGCACTTACTTTTGCTTTGTAGCACCTTCCTCCATGTATGTGTGTGCATGTGTACATATATAAACAGACACACATGCGTGTGTGTGTGTGTGTGTATTATGACTATGCTGATATAAAGACAAATATATTAATATTTTATATCAAAACGTTTTCTTAAGCCTAAATGTCCTTTGTTCCCCCTTCTGATTTTAAAATAAAGTGTTTTTGTAGGTCTAAAAAGTGGCATGACCCCTAAGCATTGTGTCTACTGTGTCTAATGGGTAATCTGGCTCTGAAGAATCTATCAACAGCCAGATTTGGAAAAGAACTAAATAGAACTTCTGGATTTTAAAACATTCAGTTATGAAAGTTAGAATCTGAATAAATAGCCTCATAGCAGACCAGACACAAATGAAGAAATAATTACTATGGTAAACTGAGGGATAGATTTTTGAAATATCTAAAATTTAGCAGAGAAAGAAAAAAACAAAACAAGGAAATTTGAACAGAGAACACAGAGGAAAGAGTAGGAATATCTAATGTACATTTAAATAAAATTCCAAAAGGATAGACCAGAGAGAATAGGGCTATACGATGGCCATATTCCAGAATGAATTAAAGAAATAAACTCCGTGTGGAGCAATATTAATTAATTCCTAGGATGTACTAATAGACCACAGTTAAGATAGAGTTGGTCCTTTCAAAACAAATGGCAAGCTGAATTTCTTCAAGTAAAAAAAGTAATTAGTTAAAAACTGAAAGCAAAGGTCCTTCTCAGCATTCTCAGGGACCCTAAATTGAAACATAAATGGCCAGAACTAGTAAGTACAATTTGATAATCTAACTATTGGTCAGATATATGAATAATTCATGATATTAGAATTAAAGATTCAGTATAGCACAATTTGTTGCATAATTATTTATAGATAATAACCAGGGGCTTGACATAATCTAAGAAAGTATTGATGACTTACTTTAGAGAGAGCAAGACATATTAACTACAAACTGAGGGCTTCAGAGAAGAGGGGGGTGGGGGATTGGGATAGGCTGGTGATGGGTATTAAGGAGGGCACGTATTGCATGGAGCACTGGGTGTTATATGCAAGTAATGAATCATGGAACATTGCATCAAGAACTGGGGATGTACTGTATGGTGACTAATATAACAAAATAAATATTATTTAAAAAAAGACATATTAACTACAGTTTGTATGAAAACTGAGATGATTTATTTTGCCAATTTCTTTGGTGTAGGCCTGAGTCATGTTATTTCTCTTGGCAAAGGTACTTTCGATATATTTTCGTTTGTTGCCTATTGGACGGTGCAAAGCTCTATTTTGCTTATGGTTATCTCTTCAGATTTACCAAAAGCCTCTGAATAAACTGTCTGCCCTTTATTTTGGAATTAATATTTTGTTGTTATTCTTAGCAGAGAACATCTGCTTTGCATCTCCACATTCTTTATCCTTTTGTCATTTACAAGGCTCCAAAGACGCATATTTTCTTGCCTTGAAAATTGATAATTTCTTTAAAATTTGAAGGTGTTCATAGAATCTCCGTTTTTTAGCATGTTGTGACCTATTCATAGAATTTTAAATATGGAACAGCGTCAACTATTTTTGGTTTAGCCTTCTCATTTTACATCTGGTATATCTGAATTATAACGCCATTTGTTCAAGGTACCCTANTAACGCCATTTGTTCAAGGTACGTATTTCAGGGGCATATCCAAACTTAAAACACATTTTCTTATTTCCAACCTAATGTTTTTACTGCATTCTAGATTTTTTTAACTGGGTATTGTAGGCATTAGTCACTTGTTTTGTGCCCAGAACTGTGCTGTGTGGCATGATAGGTTACAAAAGAAAAGGTAGGTATAAATAGAGATAACCTTTGATTTGGAAATTCCAAAAATCTTTGTTCTAGGAAATTTCTAAAAATAAACTCTAAAAGCCTGTCCTTTAATAGTTCATGCTCAAAAAAATCTAATACTATTTGGAATATAGGACATAAAATTTAATACGTTTATTTAACTTTGTGTTGAGTTTTTTGTTCTAATGTAATCTATGGCATCATTTCCTTTGATTTCATCCTTCCCTCCATGAAGGGAAGTTGAACTTTGAAGAAGTTTATGGCTTTTTCTTGGGTTTTAACATTCAAAAGTGGCTACTATACAAACTATAGATAAGACATGCGCATTTCTGTGTGCATGTTTCATTCAGTTAAATATTAGGCTGATATAAAATAAATAAGTTACCTAATATGTTCTCTTTACTCAGATTATTNAACATTCAAAAGTGGCTACTATACAAACTATAGATAAGACATGCGCATTTCTGTGTGCATGTTTCATTCAGTAAATATTAGGCTGATATAAAATAAATAAGTTACCTAATATGTTCTCTTTACTCAGATATCNAATATTAGGCTGATATAAAATAAATAAGTTACCTAATATGTTCTCTTTACTCAGATTATTTAGCATGAGTTTAAGCACAAATATGTCAAAAGTTTGAAATCAATAGACTTCCCTTTATCCCCCATTTATGGGAAAACCTCATTTTTGAATTAAAATTTTCTGATATGTTTATGTTCTCTATTTGACTTGAATTTATATTTTTAAATATTGTCTTGGATACCCTCTTAGTGTCAAGGAGACAAGTAATAACTTCCAAGAGGGCATGCAATCTGTTTATGAATGATTTTCTGTATGTAGTCCCAGTTAATCTATTGACTCATACATTCTATTCTTCAGTAGAAATTTGTGGAACACCCAGTCTCTGCCAGGCATGGTGCTTGGCACTAAAGATAAAACATAAGAAAAGACAATGGAGTTCTCTGCCCTTCTGGATCATAGTGGGGAAAATAAACAATACGCAAGGCATTCATAAAACAACTGAACGATCATTATGCAGGTTATAGACTGGGTATTGTGATAGAGAACAGGAGAGCGGTGAGCAGCTACATTAGGATGTTCCGGAACGGCCTCTTTAGAACAGTGCCGNGGAGTTCTCTGCCCTTCTGGATCATAGTGGGGAAAATAAACAATACGCAAGGCATTCATAAAACAACTGAACCATCATTATGCAGGTTATAGACGGTATTGTGATAGAGAACAGGAGAGCAGTGAGCAGCTACATTAGGATGTTCCGGAACGGCCTCTTTAGAACAGTGCCGTTAACCTGAGGGATGAAGGGAAGAAGCCAGCCATGCCAGCGTCTCCAAGAGCCATCTCAGCAGAGGCATTGGCAATGCCAAAGGCCCTGTGTGAGGAGTAAGCTTTGTGGTCAAGGATCTGAGGATGGGCTAGGTCATTCTGGCCTTTGTGGGCCATGATAAGTAAGTTGGACTTATTCTACTGCAGTGGGAAAACTCTGAAGTCTTTAAGCAGGTGAGTGACAATGAGATTAATGTTTTTATAAATCAATCTTGCTGCTCTGTAGAGAATGTTTGGGAGGAGGCAGTGTGCAAGGAGGCAAGGACTTAGGAACCAAGGAGCCTTCCGATGTTGAATTTGTTTATTCTAGGGAGCAAAAGATTTCTCTCCATCTCCCAGAGAAGGAATTAAGACAGCTTTCTTCTCTTACGTAACTATCCAGCATTGTACATCCAGGATTCCTTATTTCCCATAGAGAGCCTATAGTATAAGATGACACCCAGCTCTACAAGAACAGGAGCAAAGGGTATACAATGTAGTTATAAGTTATAAGAATAAGTAATAACTAATCTGCCTATATTGCAGGAAACCTCATGTTTGCATGCAGGATAATATTAATTCATATAGATATTCAAAAATTTAATACTAGTTAGTGAAGATAAAAAATAAATGGACTTTAAATATATTTTTGAAGTGAATAGAAGACTCTCTAATGAGTTAAATGAAGGTTGAGGAAGAAAAGGGAGGAGTCAAGGATGACTCCAACTTTATTTAAGTACCTGAATGAAGAGTGGCATTATTTATTGAGATGAGGAAAGACTAAGTATGACCAGGTTGTGGGTGAAACAAAAAATTCTGTTTTGTCCAACTTAAGTGTGAGATACCTATGAGACTTAAAAATAAGTTGTCAAATTACGTACTTGGACATGCATAGTTATGGCTAAGAAAAAACACAAAATGTGTAGTTTTAAGAGAATTTGAGATCACAGTTACTTTTTTATCTCACAAAGACTTCAGTTATTCATGAGCAAGGTGTACTTCCTAAAGACACACAATGTAGTGACAACTCCAACTAGAATAATGGGACCAGAGAGATGTGAAAGAATGAAGAGAATTCCACAGAACTGGCCTACAAACTAGTCTTTTGACTTTGAAGATGGTAGATTGTCAAATAGCATCATGATCCAGTCTACAATTCTTTAATTCCATGTTGCTAATTAATTTCATGAATTTCTCATTACTGAATCCATGTTTTTAACTCCAGTTGCAACTTTATCCATAATAATCTTCATGAAAGTTAAACCCAACCCATTGACTTTCTTCTTAAAAAGAGGTAATATAGCCAAATCTTGCAAAAATCACCAGTTCTGCTTAGCTATTTCTTTAAAACAAACCCCCAAACTCACTGGTTTTAAATAATTATTGTAATCTATTATAATTCTGCTGGTTGACTGGCATACCTTGATAGTTCTTACTTGATTTCTTATGTACTTGCAGTCAAATCACGTTTAGGCTTGAGTTATCTGAAGACATCTTCAATCACAATTTCAGTGCCTAGGCTGAGATGGTGTGATACTGTGATATGTAGCAAGCAGTATATTTTGATCTTTGTTGCTGTTTCTCGCAGAGTTCCTAAAACCCTGACATTACCTAAGTGAGGAGAGCAATCAAGGTGTCGTTTGTTACGTTAAGGATTTGACTTTTGGAAAATACCTAAGAATAAGGGCTGGTTGCCTGGAGAACCAACTGTGTGACTAGAGGTTTAGAAATTCCAACCATGGGAGACTGTGGACTCTGGGAAACTGAGGGCTTCGGGGAGGGGGGATTGGGATGGGCCGGTGATAGGTATTAAGGAGGGCACATATTGCATGGTGCACTGGGCATTATATGCGAGTAATGAATCATGGAACATTGCATCAGGGTGTGGTGACTAATATAACAAAATAAATATTATTAAAAAAAAAAAGAACTTCCAGCCTCACCCTTTGACCTCCCTGGAAGGGAAGAGGGGCTGAAGGCTGACTCAGTCATCAATCGCCATTGATTTAATCAATCAAACCTACATAATGCAGCCTCCATAAAAACCCAAAAGAAATTGGTTTGGGGAGCTCCTGGGCTGGTGAACACATTGAGATATGGGGCGAGTGGAAGTCTCAAAGAGCGCAGAAGCTCCCTATCCTTCCCCCATCCTGTGCCCAATGCATCTCTTCCATCTAGCTGTTCCTGAGTTATATGTTTTTATAATAAACCAGTTATCTAGCAGGTAAATGTTTCTCTGAGTTCAATGAACCACTCCAGAAAATTAATCAAACCCAGGAGGACATCCCTAGAACCTCTGCTTTGTAGCTCGTGAGTCAGAAGCACCACTGACAACCTGAGCTTGCAATTGGCTTCTGAAGTTGGGAGGAGGGCAGTCTTGCAAGACTGAGCCCTTAACCTATGGGATCTGATGCTATCTCCAGGTAGAGAATTCAAAATTTAGTTGAATTGTAGGGCTTCCAACTGTTGTCAGAGGATTGTTCAGATGTGTGGTGGGGAAAACCCCCATGAAATGGAATTGGTGATCAGAATCTTAGATGGGCAGATGGTTGCTAGCTGGGCATCTCTCCTGGCCTCTCCTGGCCTTTTCATAGACCTAGC
Source organism: Ailuropoda melanoleuca (assembly GCF_002007445.2). Classification (NCBI taxonomy): domain Eukaryota; kingdom Metazoa; phylum Chordata; class Mammalia; order Carnivora; family Ursidae; genus Ailuropoda; species Ailuropoda melanoleuca. The sequence continues at coordinate 103,932,417 of NC_048219.1, read as the reverse complement.
CTGGTCTTCCCAACAGCATGGAGATCTGTGGGAATATACATTGTTCATGGCAGCTAGTTTTTCTCAGATCACATGGTCCACAACACCTAAGAAGAAACTGCACTGTTTCTTCTGATCTAATCACGGAAGTCACACAGTATTAGTTTTACAATATTTAATTGGCCAGAGCAATCTTAGAGCAGCCCAGTTTCAAGGGTTTGGAGGAATAGACTTCATCTCTTCATGGCAGAAATTCTTGCTTGTAAAAGGGTGGAAAAGGCCAAAAGTGTCTATCTCGGAAACAATCTATCACATCTTTTTGAGCACAGCCTGGTTTGAATGAAAAAGAATGTTGTTGTTTTCCATACATCAGCTCCCAGTTAGAGATGCTGACCAGATGCAATAAATACGGGGCTGATAATCAGAGCAGAGGTTCTAAAATAACAATTTGTAAGGCTTATGCTCTCACTCACCTGTAACATATAGTCTTTAAAAATACTAAGAAGCTGGCATATCTGATGGCATCCTACTTTGGCCATGCCTTTTCCCATCTTTATGTATGCTATCACCTATGGTTATAAGAAATACAAACTCTACCAATCTTATAATTTTTTCCTTATTCTTTTTTTTTTAAAGATTTTATTTATTTATTTGACAGAGAGACAGCCAGCGAGAGAGGGAACACAAGCAGGGGGAGTGGGAGACGAAGAAGCAGGCTCACAGCAGAGGAGCCTGATGTGGGGCTTGATCCCATAACGCCGGGATCACGCCCTGAGCCGAAGGCAGACGCTTAACCGCTGTGCCACTCAGGCGCCCCTTTCCTTATTCTTGCTTGTTTTCTCTCATTTCTACTTTAATTTTGGTAATTCTATAGAGCTTAGAAGCTCTCCAAGTCTACTCTAGAACAGTGATCTTCACACTGTGGTTATACACGAACCCATGTTGACACAGAAAGACTTTTCATTGGTGTGTCTGCATCAAGAGTTTTAAAGGAACTCATTTCTATATTCCCAAGCTTCAGATCTTTGCTAGAATTGATCAACTTGAGAATGAAGCAGTACTCACAATATTCTTTCTCTCAATTTACCAAAATAAACAAATAAAACTCTTCAACCATACTAAATCTTACTGTGCTATTATAAAATCATCCCAGGGTTGTAAAATCCATCAGGGCATCAAACAAAGGAGAAATTGAAATATTGGCTTAAGGAAAATATATTTTAATATTTAATTTAGAAAACATGAATTCATAAGACTTCTTGTCTTTTCCTGCTTGTTATATATTTCCATGAGGAAAGGATGAGCTTGCTATTAGAATACTATTTTGTCCCATTTGGGAATCCATGTAATTCATAGAGCTGAAGCTATAAGTTAGTGAAACTGATTCTTTGAAATATAGTTGGAATTCATTGAGGAAATGCCACATTTTTCAAAGTACATTGCATAAAACACCTGGGTAAAACTTTTACATAATGTCTTTCAGATATTTTCTGTTTAATACATAGTTAAAATCAATTTTATCAAATCTTACAATGAAATGTATCCAATAGTCATTCTTATTTTATCTTATAATAGTTTCTAGCTACTTTAAATAAGATATATTAACTTAAACTCATAATGAAAATATTTTTTTATTTATTCAATAATTAATTAAGAGAGAAAGAGCACATGTGTGAGTGGTCAGGGGGGTGGGGCAGAGGAAGAGACAGAGAATCTTAAGCATGCTCCTGCCCAGCGTGGAGCCTCATGTGGGGGCTTGATTTCATGACCCTGAGATCATGACGTGAGCTAAAATCAAGATTTGGACATTTAACCAACTGAGCCACTCAGGCACCCCTCATAAGAAAATATTTAAATATCAACTTAAAAATGTGTAAGGAAGGCATAGCTTATCAAAATTATTTTAGGCATTATATGAGCAAAATGAATGGACTATCTTTGCTCTATTATCTATTTTATTTGTCAGGCTTTGTTGAATATTTGCTTTTAGTTTGACTTTACCTCTGGACTGGAGGTCACATTACTGCAGGGATAATGTATATCTATCACAGCTGTATCCCAGATGCCTACCACAACCCCTCACGTGCCGTACACATTTAATGAATGCATTGAATGCACATATGAATGAATGGATAAATGAGCCAAGGGAAAGATATATATCAATATCAATATCAATATCAATATCTATATCTATATATATGGTGATCTTTTCCTATTTAAATTTGTATTGGTTATCATCTAGGCCACATACTTCAGTCCTTTTTTGAGGTCTCATTCCTTTATCATGATGTTTTTATCCATTTTCAGAAGTACAAGAAACAAGAACTGAACAGCATATACATTACATGTTATTTAATTTACTCTTTGATTTTTAAATAACAGCTTTATTGAGGTATAATTCACATAGCATAAAGTTAACCCTTATAAGTTCCAGTGTAAGATTTAGTGTTTTTTAGTGTATTAGCAGAATTGTGTGATTATTACAACTAATTTTCTAGATTTCAGCACCCTAAAAGAAACCGTATAGCCAGTACAATCATTTTTCCTCTCCCCCTGGGTAACCACTAATCTCTTTGTTTCTATCCAGTTGCTTCTTCTGGACACTTTGTATAAATGGACATTTTGTATAAATCATGCAGTATGTAGTGTGTGTGTGTGTGTGTGTGTGTGTGTGTGTGTGTGTGATTGGCTTCTCTCACTTTAAGGTTTACACATGTCATACCCTGTATCAGGACTTCAATTTTTTAAAATTGCTGAACAGCATCCCATGGTATGGCTATACCACATTTTGTTCATCCATCCATCAGTTGATGGGCATTTGGGGTGTTTCCATTTTTTTGGCTGTTACGGATAAGTTGCTCCAAGCATTTATTATACAAGTTTTATATAGACATGTGTTTTCATTTCTCTTAGGTATATACTTAGGAGCAGAATTTTTGGGCCCTATGGTAACTTTGTTTACACTGAGAGACTGCCATGTGTTTTCCAAAGTGGCTGCATCATTCTGCAATCCCACCAGCAATGGATGAGGGTTCTGTTTTCTCCATGCCCTCGCCAATACTTTAATTATCTGCCTTCTTGATTAGCACATCCTAGTGAGTTTTGTGTTGATTTGCATTTCTCCAATAACTAGTGATACTCGGTATCTTTTCCTAGACTCAGTGGCTTTATTGTCCACCTTCTTTGGAGATATAAATGTCTAGTCAAATCCTTAACTCATTTTTAAAATTAAGTTATTTTTTTAAAGTTGTTAGAGCTCTTTGTATATTCTAGATACAAATGACTCATCGTATCTATGATCTGCAAACACATTCTCCCATTCTTTGAGTTTTCTTTATTTTCTTGGTGGTTTAGTTTGTAGCACAATTTTTTAAAAATTTGGATCCAGTCCAAATGATCTATTTTGTTATTATCACTGAGCTTTTAGCGTTATATCTAAGGACACTACTTCGTTTTTAATTAGCCTTGTTGGAAATCAATATCAACCAATGCCTCCTAATTCACTTGCTTTGCATGCCCCCCCCCTCACTTACAGTGCAAATCCTACAGACTTCCTCAGACCGTTCGCATGAAAACAAGCCCCAAGTCCTTAAAAGGCTGGACTTACAGAAATCCCTTTTCCACTGTTCAGTTAAGATGTACAGTCACTTTGCAATAAAGATCTTTGCTTTAAAAAAAAGAAGGAAAGAACAAAAGAAAAGAAGCAAATGCAGACAAGAGAAGAGAAAAAAATGTAGAAGATAAAAGGTGGGAGTCTCATCAAACAAAAACTACCNGCCCCACGTCAGGCTCCTCTGCTATGAGCCTGCTTCTTCCTCTCCCACTCCCCCTGCTTGTGTTCCCTCTCTCGCTGGCTGTCTCTATCTCTGTCTTATAAATAAAATAAAAAATCTTTAAAAAAAATAAATAAATAAATAAAAANGATCTTTGCTTTAAAAAAAAGAAGGAAAGAACAAAAGAAAAGAAGCAAATGCAGACAAGAGAAGAGAAAAAAATGTAGAAGATAAAAGGTGGGAGTCTCATCAAACAAAAACTACCTATTTTAAGATAAAACCCAGTGACATGAGAGAGCATAGTATATTTGGCAAAAGGAAATAAGGCTGGTCTGGTGTAGGACACACCAGTCGTGGAGGATGGGGGTTCTCCCTTATTACCCTTGGGATGGGGTTCTCAATTGACCAAATGCATTCCAATCCCTTAGGGAAACCAGACAAAACACAACAAAAAACAAAGCAACAGGAGTGAAATTAATTGCAATCATTTGACTCTGAAGAGCTCTCCTTCTCACACTTTAATGTATATACATCACCTATTAAAAATGCAGGTTCAGAATACCTGCGTGGCTCAATTGGTTAAGTGTCTGCCTTGGCGCAGGTCATGATCCTGGAGTTCTGGGATCGAGCCCCACATCAGGCTCCCTGCGAAATGGGGAGTCTGCTTCTTCTCCCTCTGCCTGCCACTCTGCCTACTTGTGCTGTCTGCTCTCTCTCGTGTTCTCTCTCTCAAAAAATAAATAAAATCTTTAAAAAAAAATGCAGGTTCTGGTTCAGCAGGTATGGGGTGGGGGCTGGAAATTCTTCATTTTTAACAAGCTACACGTGATGCTGAGGCTGTTCTGGGACAGCACTTTGACTCTCAGAGCTACAAAGGGCAGGAGAGAACAATGGCATTCACTCCTTCAGAAGGAAAGAAACTCTTTTCCGTCAGGCTCTGTTTATCGAGATGATCTTTTTTGCATGTGTTCAGATTTAAAGGTCAGATCTGTTTTCTTTTCAACAGCTGCTTGGGAATTGCTCATCTTGCACTTCCTGTATGGGGTTTGATTACCTAAGTGGATCAAAAAGCTGTAAGATAGCTTGGAGCACAATCCTTCTAATAGCATCCAGCATTCAAGGGTTCACATTTAACAGGCAAGCTTGAAAAGGCAACTTCAGATCATATCTCTGGTCCACTTGAAAAATGAGAGCCCACACACTATTTCCCCCCAGAGCCCTGTGGTCACATGTGCATGTGCATGTCTGTGTGTGTGTGGGGGGGAGTGGATTTAGATTTTAGACCCTGCCACAGGAGTTCCCTCAAGAGAGAAGGCTGTCCTCAAATGTGCCATGAAAGCATCCATCCACTCTAAGGCCTGACTGTAAAATCAAAGAAGTCTGTCCTTGGTAACTACTCAGGCAGACAAACAGTCTGACAAACTATTCCAAATGTCTAGCATATTCTAAGCATACTGTTGATGTCCTGAGGGACAGAGTTTAACAAGTTTCAACTCGCAAAAGCGCAAGGCTTGATGAGGAGACTCCCAATTAAATAGACAATCACATCATAGTAATTAAGGTGGTACAATAGAGTTAAGCACAGGTTGGAGAAATGTGCAATTCAGCCTCTGGAGACAGAGAGCTCAGGAATAATTTCTCAGAAGTTATGAGGCTTGCACTTGTCCCTTCCTATCTCTCCTCCCCACCTCCTCCCCAGTGCCCTTTTGCAGCCCAAGAACCCTCCTGTTAAGAAGAGGGAGTCAGGAAACTTTTATCTGGTATTATTGATGGTGACATATCCTCCAATACTTTGTCCTTTTCACCACTGAAAACCATTCTTAAAATCAAAGAATGCATTGCTAATATTAGAGTTTCACCTGTTAGGGAGAATATTTGGAGGACAAGGCATCTATCTTAGAATCCTTAAAACCACATGGTTGGATGACTGGGGCCATTTAAGCCTGAGCAGACCATGAAAGCCCTTCCCTGGAGCAAGAGGTCTCTCCCAGGACTGAGCTCATTTACCTGGCCAGGCCTTGAATTTAGGGACTGGGGACAAGCATCAGGGAAATGCTAACTACGAGTTCCCCTGTCTAACTACAGAAGAGCCATTTGTAGAAGTAGCAGGTACTTTCCTCCTCTGGGAGAGAAAGATAAACCATGTCTCTCCCACCTGGACAACCTGGCAGGTGACTTAATGTATAATGATGCCTCCGGAGGAGACAGGTGAGCCCTTGATCACTAAGGTCAGGTCTGAAAGGCAGCGGAGTGTAGATTCAAAGATCAGTGGGAGTTTAAAGTGACACCAAGACATGAAATTATTTTCTTCCTCATTCTGAAGAAGATTAATTTCTCCATAGCATCCCAGGCTAAAGTGTGAATGCATGAATCCAACTGATGGGATTAGCAGCCCTGGAAACGGAGCTTGTCTCTCACTTGGGAACGGGCAATTGGGTAGCAGGAAAGGCAACATGGCTGGAGGAGGCTGAGGGTAGAAATCTGCTGCTGCCTTTTATTAACTGCATGTCCTTGAATAATAACTCAACCAAGCTGCATGGCAGGGTCCTCTGAAAAAAAGAAGTAACATTGTATTGGTTTTTCGTATGTAAAATACTGAAATCCCAATTAAATCTGAATTTCAGATAAGCAACAAAGAATTTTTTAGCATAAGCATATCCGAAATATTGCACGGGGACATAAAATCTGTGCGTTGTCTGTCTGAAATTTAAATTTAACTGATCACCCTCTATTTTTATTTGTTAAATCTGCCAAACTTAGAATCAGTCAGGATAGTCTAGTTTAAGCTACAATATAGTTAACTCTAAAATCTCAATGGCAAACTTCACTAAAGCCTCATTTGTGTTTCTCTAAAAGTGCTCCCTGGACTGGCAGCTCCAACCTGACCTAGAAACTTTAGAAATGCCAAACCTTGCCCGCCAGACCTACTAAATCAGACACTCTGGGGATGGGGCCCCACAATTTGTGTTTCAACAAGCCCTTCAGGTGATACTGATTAAAATTTGAGAACCACTGCACACATTTTCAGAATATCCCAAGGCTAAGGCTATGCCTGTCCTGTGGCTCAACAATTCCATTACCGGGCGCCTGGGTGGCTCAGTCAGTTAAGCATCTGCCTTTGGCTCAGGTCATGACCCCAGGGTCCCAGGATCCAGTCCTGCATCAGACTTCTTGCTCAGTGGGGAATCTCCTTCTCCCTCTACCCACTCCCCCTGCTTGTAATCTCTCTCTCTCATAAATAAATAAAATATTTTTTAAAAATTCCATTACTAAGTTTAAGAAAGAAAAAAAAAACAAACAGTAACCACCCAACAAAGCAGTTCTATTACTAAGTTTATACGAAGAAAAATGAATGCATTTTCCACTAAAATACATGTATAGAATTTTCATAGTTGCTTTATATATAATAGCTCAAAGCCGAAACAACTCAAATACCCATCAATAGGAAAATGGATAAAGTGTAGTATTTTATACCATAGATCACTACACGGTAATAAAAAGAATAAATTGCTTACATGTTAAACAATCTGGACGCATCTCACAGACATTTTTAGTGAAAAAAGAAAAGATAGAAATGAGAATGTTTTATACAGTTTTATTTATATAATGTCCCTAAGTCAGGCAAATCTGATCTATGGTGGTAGAAACCAAAATGGTGGTTTGTGAGGTGTGGGTGGTGGTTGTATTGATGGGGAAGGAACATAAAGGACGTTCCAAGGTGCTGGAAATTCTCTTTCTTGATCTCATCATGGTTAGAGAGGTATATTCATACGTATAAATTTAAAGATATGTATAGAGACATGTACGCTTAAGGTGATTGTACTTTATGTATGTTTTACCTCAAAGAGCGAAAGGAAATATAGTTAACATAACAAATATTGGTGGCTAAGACAACAAAAATTCATGTCTCACTCATAGTATAGGTTTTTAAAACTGCAACTCACCTGACTTGACCCAGCCCGTCACATGGCCACACCCACTTTCAAGTGGGCAGAGAAGCGCATCCTTCCCAGAGGGAGAGATAGAACAGAATATTTATGAACCCTAATGACATCAATACCTGCGCCTTGGAGTTCTGTGTAATAGACATATTCGCCTTTATTCCTTGTCATAGTCATTTATCCAGCACACATTCACTGATCACCTGTTATGAACCAGGCACCTTGTTAGGAATGTAGGTGGGATAAGATAGAATGGTCTTGCTCTTATGGAGCATATATTCTATTCAGAAAAAGAAAAGATATTACAATATTATTCAGTTAATATTATGATTGATGCAATGGCATTTTGGCTACTGTTGATGTAAAATAAACAAGACTTTTTTTTTTAAGAAAAAGGAAAAGAGTTTTATTGGAGCCCAAGTTAGTTCAGCTGCCCTCGGTACACAATCTTCACAAAGTGAAGTGCTCTGGGGAAGGAATATTTGGTGCCAGATTATATATGTTTGTTTGTTCATTCGTTGTTTTTATATATAAAGAGTTACAAACCAGGGCAAAGACATTTCATAAAGTTTCAGGCTTTATCTTCTGCTTTTCACATGTGGAAGGCTGTGTGATTTAATCTGATGGGAACCAGTGAGGTTTCTCTTCCTCTTTATGTTTGGAATGTTCCTTTTTGGTAATTAATTAATTAATTAATTTATTTATTTTTAATGACGTAGATGTACAATGTGTGCTCGGAGCGGAACTAGAGACTGAGTCATTTTGATTGACCTTGGTAAATGTTGAAGTATAGTTTCCCTGGGAGCTCAGGAGCAGGGCACACAAGTATGAAAAGATGAAAATATCCTTTATTTTATTACCATTTGCCCTCTTCATTTTCTTTAAGACCTAGTACCTCTCTTGCAATCAGGCACCAGCTGAAGTTTGTATGGCACATTCTGGACCATCCTTCCCCACCCTTGGCAACACGTCAGCAGCTCCATGAGTCATCAGCAGCTCCATAGATGGGACAGAGTCCAACTGACCAAGCCAATGCTGAGATTCTAAACTGCATTAGGAGCTAAATGCAGAGTTCAGAATAATCAGACAGACACAAGAACATCTAACAGGGCTTGACATTCACTGCCGATAAAGCACACGATCTGACCAAATATTTTAAAGAATTGACTAAGTTTGCAAAAGTGGAAGGTAAAGAAGTATGAAGCCAGAAAAACACTAACAGCAATGACCAAATGTACCAAAGGGTGAAGACTACGAGATAGAAAGTAGCCAGAAGAATATCAAATGCCTGGAAGAGGGGTTTTCAAACTTGATTCTGCATCAGAATTACATGGAGGGCTGCTCATCCAGGTTGCTGAGTCATAGACCCAGACTGTGTCATTCAGTAGATCCAGACAGAGAGCTGAGACTTTCCATTTTTAAGAATTCTCTGGTCAGGCTAATCCTGTTTGTCCCTGGGCAAACTTTGAGAACCTCGGCACTAGAAGAAGAAAACGTACAATCGAACTCCACTCCCTTCCTTCCTACTTTCAACAAGCTGCTTTTACTCTCAAACAAGAAACTGGGAAGTTCTGCCTACTGCTGCTATTACTTTTCCAAACTATACCATCAAGACATAAGAAAGGATACCATGGCAGTGAAATCTCTCATGCTGTCCTGGGTCTTCCTGGAGTCCACTACAAACACATAGCTTAGCTACTGTTTTCTTATTCATTTACAGAAGCACCTTGATTTTAAAAAATGTATTTGTTAGGTTGACATTACAAAGGGCAACCTGTTCTCCAGGCCCCACAAGCTGAAGCTGGATCAAATTACAGAGGATGACGCAGAGAGCATCATGGGGGCCCTCCTGCAGCGGACGCTAGCGCCCTCTAGTGGGTGGGGGGCGGTCTGGGGACGGTTAGTGAGATAGTGGGGCTAGAATAGGGAATAGTAGCCTGGCAGTCATTTTCATATTGCAAGCATCTTTTCTCTAAACTCTTACAAAATAATATTTTAATGTATTTTCCATTAGTCCTAAACAACTGATAAATTATCACATTATCATTATAATCATGTTCATTCACGTGAAGATATTTTTTGAGCCTTTAACGAGTGCCAATTACTAGTACAGATTTTGGAGATTCACTAATGAGTGAGGTAAATCCGCCACGGGTACTTAGATTACAGGGATGATTTTTTTTTTTTAATTACAATCTTCTAATCATGTCACTTATCCCCTCATCACCCCATTCCTCTGCCTCTCATTGTAGGCCCTCTACTCTGGTTACAATCTTGTTTTATCTCTCCCTACTGTCTTAATCAATATGCCACTTTGCTTGCTCTTTGCTCATTCTTTCCTCCTGTTGAAAAGAAAGATCCCCTCATTGCTTTTAAGACTTACTCACCCTTATTCATCTGTAAAGGTCCATATCAACCACCATTTCACTGAAACCTCTTACTTCACTGCAGCCCAGAGTCCGCACACAAACTCTCTCTCAATTTCTTTAGCACTTAACGTGTCCATGAGACACTTAAATATAAGCATTATTGAATTTGTATTGAGCCATGTTATGTGTAAGTGGTACCCTTACCCTGCAAATTCAATTCATCAGAATTATAGATAAGACTTGCTATCCCTTCATAGAATTGTCTTTCCGCAGTAATGTCATTTAAAGTTGATAATTCTTTATAGGCACTATAAATGCAGTCTGGTGCCTGGCTTGAAAGAATAGACACATTTAGCCATTCCCAAACAAACTTTGCTGATCGGAGGTAGTCACCTGTGTTGTTTCAGTGTGTGTGTGTGTGTGTGTGTGTGTGTGTGTGTGTGTGTAAGTCCCAACTGTAGGCCAGCTATCTGATTTCCAAATAGTGTGGTCTGGGAATCTATAAATTTAAACAAGGGCCTCCCGTGAATGGAAACTCAGGGCTGCATATTAAAAGTATCTAAGGGGCTTATAAGAAAACATCAATATCCCAGAATAATTAACTCAGAATCTCTGGCAGTGAAGTGCCCCTGGCGTCAGTATCTTATAAAAGCTCCCTGAGTGTCCCTCATGGGCAGCCAGGGTTGAGAACTACTGCACAGTCTAATTTCAGACAGTCAGTAAAAACGGGAATTTCGCACAAAATTGTGTCATGTATGTTTCTTCCACAGGGGATGTGTGGAGAGGGCCTTTAAATTAAAAGAATATTAATTCCAAGTCAATTCTATAAACATAAGTAATAAATATCCATTTTAAAAAAATTGTAAAATACTAAGCAGTATAGAAAAGTATATAAAACCACACATCCTGCCAACATTCAATGCTGTGGTCTATCTCATCCTAGCCAGTTTCCACTCATAATTTACAGATAGAAGAGAGAGAGAAATATCTGCTCTATTTGCTCTACTGGTAACAAAATTAGTTTTATATTTACATACTATTTTAATATATATTTTCTCTTCATATAATAGATATTAATATAATGTATATATTTAACTTATCATTATATTTTCCTAAAATATAATTATAAAGAATGCTCACCATTAATGGTTATAAGAAATTGCTTAGCAGAACTCTTGTTTCCATATGTTTTCCCATTATTTGTAATGACACCATAAATATTTTATACATTGAGTTTTGTACACAGTACTGATCACTTCCAGTCTTATGACAGAGCTTACTTCTTCTGTATAACATGACCTCTTTATCACATAATAAAACGTGATTATTTTTCGAGTAACTAGAAGTAGCTTCCTGAGTTGAAAAGTGATCATACGATTCAGAATTTCTTTTCAGAAAAATGATGGCAGCTTACCAAAAATGCACAGAATTACCTGTATCCATTAACACGATTATTGATAAACATATTTAAGTGCTGATTTTTTAGGCAAAATTTGTGCCTAGTTGTTCAATTTGCATGATTAAGAACAGTGACTTTGAATATTTTTTCCCTCGGTATTTCTCTAGTTATTGCTTTTGAGAACTGCCTTTGCACCATACCCCCCCCCTTTTTTGGAAGGGGGAGTAATTTTTCTAACTCATTAATTTGTATGAGATCCTTATTTTGGGTAAGTTTATCATCACCTTTTTTCTCTCATCATGCTTTTTCCTTCTTATGCCTTTTTAAAAAAATCTTTTATGATTAAAAAAATGAACCCTTTATTTAGTCAAAGTTATATCAATCATTTCATTTGGGGCTCTTGATTTTGGTATGATGCATATCTTTTCTAATCCAAGTTCAGATAACTATTCATTTACTTTTTCATTCTCTTGTAGCGTCATATACAGGGTATAAATTTCCATGCATGTCGTGTGTATATATAAGAAGGAATGAGGTATGTGTAGTGTGTACTTTTAATCCTTCTAGAATATATTGCAGTAAACGATCCAGTCATCCTTTTGTTCATTTTAGGAGATAATTATGCAATTCTCTCAGTACCAATTTAATAAGAGTTTTACTTATTCTAATTTGTGTACTACCTTCATCATAGACTGAATTATTTCTACAGTTTCTACATTGTGTAATTGCTGTCAGTCTATTCCAGCACCCATTTCACACTGCTTAAAATATTTCAACTCCATAATGCATGTGGATACCATTTGGTGCAAACCCTACCTTATTTCTCTTTCATAATACGTTTGAACAATTTGCACTACATCCAAGATGCTATTTATAAAGATAATGAAAGATGAACCTAATATAGATAAAATCTATAATAAATTTCAACTCAGATCCATCAGTATTTAATCTAATTCAGACTCCCCTTTTAATTTGGAAGAAAAGTATTTCACTTTGTCTTACTCATATAAAGACCCTGGAATGTATGTTTAATTATCTTAGAATAATTTCTGTATTTCATTTACCTTCCCCCCCCCTCTGCTCTGGAGTTGACTGACAACTTTACAAAATACCTTAACTACATCTGTGTCTCCACCAGATTTATTAGTAACAAAGCACCATTTTGCCATAACAAAACACAGACTGGGCAACTAGAAAAGCAGAAATTTATTTTCCCACTGTTCTGGAGGCCAGAAGTGCAAGATCAGGACACCAGCATGGTTGGTTTCTAGAGCTCTCTTCCTGGCTTGCAGAAGGACCCCTTCTCTCCTGCTGTGTTTCACATGGCTTTTCCTCAATGAATGTGCATGGGGAGAGAGGGAGGGAGCTCTCTGGTGTCTGTTTTTTCAAGGACATCAATCCTATAGCATCAGGACCCCAAACTTATGATATCATTTAACTTTAATTACTTCCTTAGAGGTCCCATCTCTAAACATAGCCATGTTGAATGTTAGGGTTTCAACATATGAATGCAAGTACTGGGGCTGGGCACAAACATTCAGGCCGTAATACCAGATCATTCTTAGTGAAGTCAGTGTTTTACTTTATATGTGAAAAGTAACTCATAGAAAAATTTTCTGGAATGCATTGTCGCATACATTGAGGTATGTGGGTCTACAGTGGATCACAGAATAGATATCCAAAATATTCTAATTGGCACCCATGTAAAAGACTTATCAGTGGTCTCTTGTGACATTTAATTACTCACCTTGCCTCTGTGTTCTGGCAATTTATTTAAGCTGATTTTAATCCCTGGCAGTTGGGTAAACAATCGTAACATGTGTAAACAATTATTTTTGAAATGCCTTCCTTCTAGAAGCATGAATAATCAAAAGGTTAATGCACAATCTAATATTGTCCTTTGTGGATAAAGCCTGTAACTATTACAGTGTGAAACTTGCAGAAATTACCCTCTTTCACCAAGAAGCTTAAGCTGCTGTTTGACACACAGCCCAGTGGATACTCTGACTGTCTCCTTGTGTTCCCGTTGATACAGTAATCAGCGAGAGGCCAGACACATGTTTTATTATAAGAGCAAACAGAGTACGTCTGCTCTAGGTATCAGAGAGAGAGAAAGATACAAGATTTGACAGCCATAGACTTCTGAAAACAGACTGGCCTGAAATGAACGTTTTTGCGAGCTTGAGCAGTTTAGTGTTGTGACAGTCAGTTTACATCTAAATATCAGAATCTCCACCCGAGACCACTCAGAAAAAGGATGTTTTAATAAGATTCTTGCATGTTTGCATTGGTTCAGCCAATAAGCGGTATAGCAAACCCCAGATCAAGGTATGAAATTTTGTCTTTACCTTGTGTTAAGGGAATATCAATTAGGTAGAAAAGAAATTAAAATGTCAGGGCTTGATAACATAGCATTAAGTGATAAACTGAACTGCCAAGACAGCCAAGCCATTACGTTAACAGTATTGTGCATTACTATGACTTGTGTTTACTTCTGTGCCACACACATTTTATTCTGCGGGTGCCTTCGAGTCTCTGGACTCTTAAAATGATTAAAAGCTATAATTTTTCCTTAAATATATCTCCTAAGTCACTAATTACATTCTCTAGACGCTTACATCCGTATTCATGTGACCATTGCTTGTATATTACAATGGGACTTTTGTCAGCTGAACAATGTAGCCGTAATGCCCAGGCAAGGCCACACACCCTCATTGCTAAATCACATTACTAAATACTTTTTTTCTGGGAACTTTTTTTATCGACCACTTGAGAAAGGTTTAACTGTAAAGGTGCTAAAATGGGAATCCAAAACCGTGTTCCTTTTTCTTAAGCAAATTTAAAACTGCTTTGCTGAAAAGCATTAATGATGCCTGTGGTGTGCGCTGATCAAAGGATGTGGGGACATGACTCCAATCTCTGTGGGTTCCACCTGGTGTGGCCCCCATCGTGTTGTCAACTGCCCACTCCAGGGTATTTGTTGAAAGGTCCAGATTTTCTTTACTGCTTCTGAGTTCCTATTTTCTTTTGTGTCAATTAGATATCATTCACTTCTAAAATCTAAACACCAAAACAGTTCCTGCTGTGGCCTCTCCATGAGCAATCACCGTTCATTCCATAAACGAACCACATGTTCCCAGGAAATTAGTTATTCCTTGATTATTGCCAAGTTAGGGAAACGATTATTTTCTAGGTATTACAGCATAGGGGATGCACAAATCATAAGCATAAGAATATTATTTAAAATGTCTACAGCCTTTGATGATACTCCAGATAATTCTTGATCTTTGAATCTAGGGAGGATATGGTTCAGTGGTCCTAAGTGTTGCTGTATTATATTGTACCAGATGCTAAGTCCTTGAGGTTCATTCGAGGTCATGAAAACCCGTTCTTAACAGATGATAAAGAGCTGCCATGTGTTTATCATCTATACCAAGTAATAGACTCAGCGTTGACTAACACATCTCCAGCTGCCGAAAAGCCGCATTCCCCACCTGGCATTAGTTACTAAGCTTGTGTTTATTCTGCCACACCCATGATGACCTCTATGACGGAGTTGAGAAATGGGAGGATTCTAGAAATACCTTTACAGAAAGGCTTTGGAGACAACATGCAACCCACATAGAGAAATGTAGCTCGGATGATCTTGGTTCTAGACATTTTGTCAGATCAAAGATTATGATATTGCTACACCATTGTTAAATGTTTTGACCAGTTCAGTTGGTCAGTTCCACATGGGGAGGATGGGTAGAGGACTGAAACCAGGAGAAATGAGCTAAATCTGTCTTTTGATTAATCAATTGGTTATTTTTCAAATTGTTGTTTTGATTGTCAATATACCCCTCTACAGCTAACTTAGGCCCTGCCGCTGTGGTCAGACTCCTCTTTTATGCCCCAATCCCAGCATTATTTTCCAGACATTTCTAAATTAACTGACTTACTCCTCATGCAGCTTTCACATCGATGACTCTGGTCCATCTCTTTCACTATAAATACATGTACACACACTCTTTCCTTGTCTGTGTAATATAAATTGTGTATGTTAAAGACCAAGGTCTTTCGTGGGCATTTAGATTTTGAGATATCATAGTAAGTTTTGTTTCCTCAAAATTAGGAAGATAGTTGAGTTAAATTGAAGCAATTATTTTCTTTCCCACTCTAAAATAAACCTGTTTTGGGGCACCTGGGTGGCACAGCGGTTAAGCGTCTGCCTTCGGCCCAGGGCGTGATCCCGGCGTTGTGGGATCGAGCCCCACATCAGGCTCCTCCACTATGAGCCTGCTTCTTCCTCTCCCACTCCCCCTGCTTGTGTTCCCTCTCTCGCTGGCTGTCTCTATCTCTGTCGAATAAATAAATAAAATCTTTAAAAATAAATAAATAAATAAATAAAATAAAATAATAAAATAAAATAAACCTGTTTTTTCTGAACACAACTTAAATCATGAATATGATTCGAAAATATAGAAGTTCTGGAAAAGATTTTAAAAATCAGTCATCACTCCAGAGAAAATTATCACTAAGGTGTTGCTATATTTCCTTTGTTTTTAAAAATGGCTAAAACTATAATATGTGAAAAATTCCCTCACTCTGGTTACAATAAAACTTTATAGCACAAATATTTCCCCATCTTATTATTTTGCATTCAACATAAGGTGTTATGAGTGTACAATATTTTGTTGTGTTCGCATGCTATAATTTATTTACTTATCTTTTTATTATCATGATGTAGTTCTGTAGTAAACATTTTAGGTTGTAAAATTTGTATTAATTTCAATTTCTGTTGAATAGTTTTCTATGAGAAAACTATTTTGTGTTTGTGCATTAAAAAATATTCTTGGACACGGAGTGGCAATTTGCTTTCCCCTGGATATGTACATTTGGGGAAAAGATTATTTTCTTGGTATTATTAGTAATACAATTTATAATCACATTTCTCAACGCTCTACTATTAATAACGTGATTCATTATCACACCAGTATAGTGATGTGTATATAATAGTGTATACAGTTACAATTCCACTTTAACTATTACTGGCTTTGAAAACTTGTCTACTTTGACAGGAACATAATGTACTTCCATTTCATTAACACTTCTCTTTGTCTCATATCTCAATTTGCCTCATAAAATTGTGTGTTAGACATCTATACCTCATTTTTTAAATCCATTATTGTTTGCATCCTTATCTTTTGACCTACACTTGAGGCATTCCTTTCCTTACTGTTTTGTAAATTATATTTCTTGTTACTCAACCATGGGAAATAAGTGGGCATGATACTTTGTACCAGGAATCATTTATCTCATGACCTGCAAGTTTCTGGAGCCTTCACATGGCCTTACAGGTACTCCTCTTTCCACTGGAAATTTATAATGCAATAATGGCTACCACTGTATGCCGCTCAAGTTTTTACTAGGCACTTTATGTATACTGCCTAGTCTAGACCTTCACACTGCCCAATAGATGTTCAGGTTGAAGGAAGTTTAATAACTACCGGATATTTTGTTAGATTCGTATTTTTGGGTTTTTGTGTGGTTGTTTTTTTTTTTTTTTAAAGATTTTATTTATTTATTTGACAGGGAGAGACAGCCAGTGAGAGAGGGAACACAAGCAGGAGGAGTGGGAGAGGAAGAAGCAGGCTCCTAGCAGAGGAGCCTGATGAGGGGCTCGATCCCAGAACGCCGGGATCACGCCCTGAGCCGAAGGCAGACACTTAAGGACTGAGCCACCCAGGGGCCCCTTAAATCAAGAGTTTCTTAGCTTACTTAGGTGAATTCAAAACTCCTTCCTCCCCCTCCAGTTTTGTTGTTTGAATGTTAAACTAACCTTAAATTCCTAGAATAAATCCATGTGCTATTCACTTTTTTTGTATGCTGATGGATTTTGTTTGCTAATATTTGGTTACGTGTTTTGTTTGTCTCTATGTCAGTGAGACATAGGGGATTGTCTTCTCATGTCTTTTAAGGGTCTTATAAGGGATTGGTGTCAGACTTTCCCTGGCCTCATCAACGTGCTGACAAGTGTTTGCTCCTTTCCTTTGCTGTGAGGGTTATGTAGAATTGCTACTCTTTCTTCCTTAAATGTTTAGAAGGATTTGCCAATGAAGACTTACAAGTATGTAGTTTTCTTACTGGGAAGACTTCTAAATGTAAATTAGATTTCTTAAACAAATCCAGGAATATTCAGATGTTCCATTTCTTGTGCCCACTTTGGGAAGTGGTGTTTTTCAAAGAATATGAACATTGCATCTAAATGTTCAAATGTATTGCATGATTTTCGTCTAATCGCTTAATCACTTACTGAGAGTATCAAAATATTCAAGTGATATTTAAGAAGAAACTTTGTCTTTTAGTTCATCAGTTGTTCCTTCACATTTTTTGATGCTACTGAGAGATCTGTATATATTTTCATTGTTATTTCTTTATTCATTAGCTCAGTTTATCAGAATATAATATCCACTGTGATATTGCCAAGTTTCACTTCTGTTTTTTCCTGATAAGAAGATTACATTATCTTCCATAATATTGACCTAATACACACTCTTTCTAATTAATGAATCTCTTCTTGATATTATTTCAATGTATCTTTTATAAAATTATCTGAGAGCCAATCTTTATATTCATGAGGTAGATTTTAGTTCCGTTATAATTATATAGTTGTTGTTATTGTTAGCCTATTTCAAATAGTGTACCTCTGTGCTATGGTTTTCTTTCATTTTTATCTTCTTTATATTTTCTTGATTAAAATAATTTTCTTCAGTTAGTTTCAATTTACATATTCTGTTTTTCTTAGCCTTCTTTATTTCTCAACTTTTCCAGGCCCTTGCATGTTTATTTTTCCTAATCAATTTATAAACATACAATATAATATAATTATACACACACACACACACACATCTGCATACCTATATCTACTACATATTTATCTATTATAATCTTTTTTTTTCTCCAAAAAAAGAAAGTTCTTCAACATTTTTCACTACTTGTTCTTTCCTCTGGATGCCATCCCCTTCCCAAGGAAAGTTTTGTTGGATATCTGGTTTTTGTCATTGCTTTGGTTGACATTAAAATTCATAAGCTAGCTATTTTCCATATTCTCCATCTTTCTTTGCTTTTTGCTGCAGTAATTTCTTGAAAATCCTTTCAAAGAGGATTTTAATAAGATAATGTTTCTGAGCCTGTGTAACACAGAAAACCTCTTTATTTTTCAAAAATGACAATTCTGATAGACATACATTTTAGGTTCAAAGTCATTCTTTTTTTTTTCCCCCTGACAGGTACTTCTTTGTAGATGTAAGTATTTTCCCTCAGGAAGTTTTTAAAAATTTTTTTTGGCTTTTGATGTTATTAAATTTAATTTAATTATGTTTCCAAGTGTTCCACCACTTACCTGCATCTCTATGGTATTTCATTAAAAAACAAAATTTAACTGAGCAAATTTTAAAGATCTTATTGGCTTTATTCAACAATTCATGAATCAGGCAGCATCCCATCTAGAAGACAGAAAGGAGCTCTGAGGAGCTGTACAAAGATATTTATAGGCAAAAGATGTTTATAGGTAAAAGATGTTTATAGGCAAAAGGGAGCAGGACAAGGAAGTTATACTAACAAAGAGTAGATTCACTCTGGCAAGTTCACTTTCCTTTGAGGGACGGCAGGGGTCTACCAGGCTCATTACCTCATTGGTGCTGACCAGGTGGTTCCTGACAACTGATTTGAGGTCCCTTTTCTGTGAGAGCCAAAACTATAATTAAAGTTAAGTCCTGGTTTGGTGACATGAGGCTTAGCATAAGTGACTCCATTTGGGGCTTGCTATCTTGTTTTTAATAGTATATTATGAACCCTTTTTATCTGTGGTCTTAGTTCTGAAAAATCTTGGTCATTATTTCCTCAAAATTTCTCATTATTTTTTCTCTCCTGGGACTATTATTAAATGAATATTAGCATTTCTCCTTATATCCTTTGTATCTCCTGCCTTACCTTTTCTCTCATTATTTGTATTTCTTTATTTTTGCCTTCTGGGAGAGCTCCTGAATTTAATGGTTCAGCTTACTAGTTTGTTCTTTAGTTGAATTCATCTGGCCATGTTACCCATCAGTAAATTAATTTCTTCATTTTTTATACTCATCATTTATCTTTGAGTTTTCTTTAAAATTGTCTTTACTTAATATTTCCAATATTACTCCTCAACTTTATAAGGATATTGATACTGCTTCTGGAAATTTAGGAAGAAAGTTAAATGCTTCAGAACACAGGGCCTAGAATATCAAAATATGAGCTAAACCACTTTCATTTTTCCCTCCTTACCCAACATTGACCATCTTTTTCCCTCAGGAATTTTTATTTATTTATTTATTTATTTATTTATTTATTTATTTATTTATTTATTTATTTTACTATCTTACCAGTATTGTTGTTTTTCCATGAAAGGAGAGACTTTTGCTGGACATATAGCCATGTCTGTTAACCACTTCCTACCCCAGTCAGGCTCTAGGGCTTTTTAAACTTGAGTGCTAATCAGAAGCTCCTGGCAAGCTTGTTAAAACAGATAATTTAGCCCCCCTCAGAGGTTTTGGTTCACAAGGCCCTACTGGTTGGGGCCCATGAGTTTGCATCCTAAGGTCTTACCCCCAAATTCTCTGGTTTGAGTTGGGCTAGTCTTAATGTTTTTGTTTCTGTTTGCTTTCTCTTTTTCATTGCTAAGGAAAGAGGCACTGATTCACCCATTGCAGTGATAAGTGGGGGTTGGGGAGAAGGAGGAAACAATATGAGAATTCTGCCCCAGCTTCACCTCTGGACCACTGAATAGTTTCTCCCATGTAGATACCCAATTATCTTTAATCTCTCCAAAGGACTTTTCACAGTTTTAATGTGAGTCCATCAGATTCCTTGTTTCTCTGTGTCATCTCCCTGTAGAGTAGATTTCAGCAACCTGTGTGAGTTCATCATCTTTTCAGAAACTTGAAATTTAAATATGCAATTTAAAGGAAATCCTGAAAAAGCCGTTGAAGGACATGTTCATACATCCATATGCCTTTCCATTACTTTGATAATCACTTGAATTTAAGTGGCCTTTCCTAGCTATCTATAGCTATAATAATATAAATTCAACCCTATCTTGTCTACATCAAAAAATGTATTTCAATTATATATTTTTTCAACATCTTTACAAGCATTTTGTCATTATTGTCAAAATGCCAAAATGTCTGTTGTACATGAGCAAAGGAGCAATGATTTGAATTTT
Source organism: Ailuropoda melanoleuca (assembly GCF_002007445.2). NCBI lineage: Eukaryota > Metazoa > Chordata > Mammalia > Carnivora > Ursidae > Ailuropoda > Ailuropoda melanoleuca. Next base: position 103,911,718 of record NC_048219.1, on the reverse strand, counting down.
TTTGAATATAGCGCTTTGAGTAATTTTTAGATTCTAATATCTGCACTAAGAAAATCTCTGAGTTCTCTATCCATACAATGTGTAGATAGCACCCCGTTTAGTTACTTAGGTTCTAAAAGGACAATATTAACAGAAAAAAGACATTTCTCTAGAGCCTGAATGATTTTGCCAAATTGGTGACAAGGTTTTAAAACCTGAAAAATGTTGGAGTCTTTTCAAATACTGGAAAATAAATGACATGGAAAAACAATATATGACAATGAGACAGATGTGAGCTCGTATCTGGTAATGAGGGTCCATAGACTACTTATTTGGTGGGTTGGACTAACATTTACATTTATGTCAATTCTGTGGCTTATAAGGAAAGCATCTCTTGTTGGGATGACAATAGCAAGATACAATGCTATAATGAAATCTAATTGTTATTAGCTATTGCACTGGAATGTCAATGAGGGGCTGCTTTGTTCAAAAGCTGGCATTGGCAAAGTTATTAAATTGGTTGGTTCATCAGGGAATATAGTACATTAGTGAGGTATTCAGCCGTGACTGAGTATATGTATTAGAAAGCATGCCTTCGTAGGTTTCCAACATCATAAATCAAGGTAAGATTTAGTACGAAACACTCAAAGGAAGGGGCGATCGTATATTTTACAAAGTTTAGCTCAAGTAAGCTAAACCTTCAATCATATTTGAGTTAGCATTCATTTTTATAATTCGCTTCATACTGTTGTCATGTTTATTGTATCTGGTTCCTGTACAGGAACCTGTATAAGGAAGATGAACATGATAACGAGGGATAAAAGGATGATCCCTGCAGATTTCTATTGAGTTTCCTCTGTGCTTGGTAAATACATCATATTTTTTTTTTACTTTTAATTATATATGCTTAAAAAGTGATCATAATCAACCAACTTTGCATTTATTTCCCAGGGTGCTTCCATAAGTAATTACTCTAGGCTATTAGAAGTAAATCTAAATGCTAGACTGAAAATGAAGGCTTTTAATAACGAGAGGAAAGGTATTTTTTTAGATAAACAAAATAAGAGATTTATTTTCTTATACTATTCCAGCTCAAATACCTCCTTCTTTTACTTTTATCAAGTCTTCCCTGTTTATGCCAATCTGTAATAATATCACTATTTTGGATTATATTACTTTGCTTTAACATTTGTTAGAGCTCTGAACCCATTTGGCTCATATTAGAGTTTTCACATACTCATTTCTTCTGTTCTGTTTGCCTGTTGAGAATAGGAAGCATACCTGATAAATTTCAATACTACCTTTTCTTTCCCCTGATATATAAATAGGCATGTAAGGCCTTAATTCTTTTTGTAAGTAATTGATATTTCTATGACATTAATATAGGACGTAATACAATCTTATCAAATACGTGTTTGGCTTAGCAATAATTATTAAATCAAAACCATATTCCTTAAATATTAATTGATATAAGTAGTTTACTATGATTGGAGATATGAACATATGAGTTACAAAACTAACATGCTAACATCTCATAGAAGATATTTTGGGAGGATTATAAAACCAAGTAAATACATAATAAATATACATTATATATGATAAAGTTCCCATGGGTCAGCTTATAAATATAAGTGGATATATATAAATTACAGTATTTTATAAGCACACATATGTATATAGAAATAATATAAATGCATTGACAAGAAACACACACACGGAATAAACTTTCGTATTCAGCAGTACATCCCCATGCAAGTACACATAAGCACACCATTCCTGTAGTTTCCATGTAAGATGTAAGCATGTTAAAAAATAGTGTGATAGTCTAGTGTGATAGCCACAAAATTTGAAAATTGAGTTCTAAACTCAGCTGGAACAACAGTCCTTTAGGAAATTATCTATTTTCTCTGTTCTTAAATGTCCTACCTTGTAAAATTAGTGTATGAAACTCTGATCTCTAAAATATCTGTGCCAAATGGGAAAGTCTGGTCTGGCCCTAAATATGCCTAAGGCTACTATGTTATTAGCACAGTGCTAGGAGCTCTTGGCTTCTGTGCGTGTATGGACATGTGCATGAGGTCGACGTGGATAAATGGGTAGTGTGATAGGAAATGCACAAGATACACACTGTCCTTAAGGAACGATGATTTTGCTGGTATTTATCTAGGTGCGTAGACCTTGCCCAATGAATAGCTAAGACGTGCCTGGTGTGCTTAGGTTCTCCAGTCAAGCATAGGTTTTGAGGAGGTGTCTGCCATCCAAACTGAGACTTAGAGGATAGAAGGAGTCATTCCTTGGCATCAGGTAAAGCAAACTACCAGTATGTGAAGCAAGGTAGAGCTGGCAGAGTTTTTTGTTTTTTGTTTGTTGTTGTTGCTGTTTTGTCCTACGTATCTGTAGGTTATTGGGTGAGAATACCCAGGGGCCCAGCAATCCAACAGTCTTTTATAAAAAACATTAAAATCTTAAACAATTTACTCAAACTTAAAAAAATTCAATCTTGCTTAAGAAAATAAAATGATAGATTTGTAGACCTACAGGGAACATCTATATAACTATAGCCCAGCGGTTTCCGAAGTCTGCACTATGGGACTTTTCTGCTCAGTGTAGCAATCTCATGAAGCATTCACTTAAAATAACACTAACAAAAAATCTGTCTTTCTCATTATATTTAAAATTATGATTTAAAAAGGGTACAACTACAAGTGAAGTACTGGGCACTATCGATATGATGACTTCTGCTCTAGTGTGACTTTTCTTGTTTTCTGAGCATGAAGTCTTCAAAATAAAGCTTCCCTTGCTTATGCATCTGTGTGGATGCGCACGTGCAGTTTGTCATGTTTATTTAGAAAGATTGCAACTCGGTATCAGTATTATTCCAAATCAAGACCTCCACATGTGTACTTCAGAAACTTATGAAGACAAATGCCCTAGTATAGCATGCACGTGTCATACTTAATTGAATTCTAGATAAAGGTTGAACACAACTTTTTGGTATGTGCTGTAATTATAATTAAGAGATTGTTCAACAACACGTAAATACAAAACAATTGATCGTCTTACTAAGACTGTATTCCAGAAAATTTTAAGGTTTATTATTGGGTATACACTGTTTCAGCCTTTGTGTTTTTTTTTTTTTTTAAGATTTTATTTATTTATTTGACAGAGAGAGAGACAGCCAGTGAGAGAGGGAACACAAGCAGGGGGAGTGAGAGGAAGAAGCAGGCTCATAGCAGAGGAGCCTGATGTGGGGCTTGATCCCATAATGCCGGGATCACGCCCTGAGCCTAAGGCAGACGCTTAACGACTACGCCACCCAGGCGCCCCCTCAGCCTTTGTGTTTATGATGAATAATGTGATTTGTTTTGGAATTTTCAAGCAACAAAACTCAAATTCTAGAATCCTTTAATCGAAAAGGTGTATTAATAACAAATCATATTACAACTATTTATTTGTATGAATCAGAATTTTTTAGACTTGTCCAACCAAAGCAAAATATAGAAATAAAATAATTCATGATGCTGTTATGACTTTTACTGTGATTCACAACTTTCGATTTTGCATAGTTGTGAATTACAACTTTTTAAATTTTGAGGTTATTGTAATAACCTCATTGTTTAATTGAATGCTTTTAAGTAAATGTAATAAATCTGACATTATGCGATGACTTCATGGTTTTAAAATGTTGCTTCTCTGTTTTATATATTTGAGTTTCATAAAGGGAACAATTTTTAAAAATTTGCATATTTGGGGCACCTGGGTGGCCCAGTTGGTTAAGCATCTGTCTTCAGCTCAGGTCATGATCCCAGGGTCCTAGGATCCAGCCCCATGTCTGGCTCCCTACTCAGCAGGGAACCTGCTTTTCCGTCTCCGTCTGCTCTCCCTGAGCACGTGCTCTCTCTCTCTCTCAAATAAATAAATAAAATCTTTAAAAATAAATAAATAAATAAATAAATAATAAATAAATTTGTACCTTTAAAAATGCTGGTAGATCACTGAGCTAGGTCACCCTGCTCTTCCTCTCAAGCATGCTAGAGGTAAAGCAGCTGGTGTTCAGATGGGGAAAGAGAGTCTCACAAAGACTTCTACAGACTAGCATTTTTGTGTTTTGTTTGCTTTTTAGTTAGAGTGTTATTTTTTAAAAATTTTATTGAGATATTATTCACATTCCATGTAATTCACCCATTTAATGTGTAAAATCCGGTGCCCGGCTGCCTCAGATGGTAGAGTGTGCGACTCTTGATCTTGGGGTTGTGAATTTGAGCCCCACGTTGGGTGTGGAGATCTCTTAAAAATAAAAATCTTTAACAAAAGAAGAATAAATAAGATAAAACATACAATCCAATAGGTTTTAGTAGATTCACAATCACTAATCTACTTTCTGCCTCTATGGATCTGCCTGTTCTGGATATTTCATACAAATGTGTGACTTCTTCTGTCTGGCTTCCTTCACTTAACACGATGTTTCCAAGGTTCATCCATTAGCATATATCAATACTCATTCCTTTTTATTGCCACATAATATTCCATTGTTACTGTATATAATATTTTGTTTACTCATGTATCAATTGATAGGTATTTTGTATTGTTTCCACTTTTTGGCTATAAGGAATAATGCTGCATTGAACATTTATGTATATGGCTTATTTGGAATATATATAGGTCTCATTTCTCCTGGGTGTATACCCAGGAGCAGAATTGCTGGGTCTTATAGTAACTCTATTTTTTAAAACTTTGAGGAACTGCCAAACTGTTTTTCCAAACTGACTACTATTTATATTCCTAGCAATAATGTGTGGGAGGATTCCATTTTCTCCACATCTTTTTCAACACATGCTATCTTTTATTTTTATTATTATTATTTTACTATTAAAATTCTAAGCAGTATGCCTGGTATGTTATCCTTGTTTTGATAGTAATTTCCCTAGTTACTAATGATATCAAATAACTTTTTGTGTGTTTATTGGCCATTCATATATCTTCTTTAAGGAAATGTCCATTCAGATCCTTTGCCCATTTTTAAATCAGATTATTTATCTTTTTGTTATTGAGTTCAAGACCAGCAGTGTATGAGCACTCTACAGATCAGTTTAAATTGTGGTTATCTTTTTTGTGTAACACATATACCTCATTTTTAATTAGGAAAAAAAACAAAATTAACCAGGTGTCTGATGCTAAGCAATACTCATCATACAGGTGAATACCCAGCAAGAATGTATCAATTGCTCATACTACTATTTGAAGATGTATAACTCTATCTCCTTGCCAGCTGATATTTCAGTGCCTTTCCAAAGGCAAGGCATTTATTGTTCTATGAACTTTCACTCTAAAGAAGAAGGAAAGTGAAAAAAAGATGGTGTTACTATGGTTCTCATTAACAAAAGCCTATTTCTAAAAGGACATTTTATAATAAATAATAGAGGACTATACATTTAGTAATCCTGTCTTTGATGTGTAGCAAGTATTTTGTTCATATACAGTTTTGTTGGATGGGATATGACGAGTTATCTCTGGTGTAACTGATGGAAAACTAAGGTACTGGAATATTCTCTGTGAAGCTTATATTTTTTATAGCTGTTAATTTTACTTACTTAAGAAAATATAAACAATTTTATCATGCATTAATTTCAAGTAGCTGGACCATGAGAAAACTAAAATATGATTTTGCATTTTTAGCTTATACAGGTGGAATCTCATTATCTAGCCTTAAGACCATTTAAATGAAAAACCAGTTGCAATCATAATAACACTCTGCACAGTGGTGATGGGTTATATCCATACAGTTTCTGCTCCAGTGAAATCCCATTTTAAGAAAATACTGTATGCTATTCACTCACTGGACATTCATTGTAATGGCATGTCATCTGTATAACCACTATGAATTGTAATCTTCTGTCAAGTGGACATATGTTGAAGTGTAGGTGAGTTTGAGAAAGATTCTGTACATGGTAACTGACCAATGTGTTTTTCTGGCTGTGAAGCTCAGACAGGTTCACTGAGTAGCAGTGGTGGGTATCCTGTCAAAAACAGACAAGAAAACATTCTAACTAAAGGTTTTCTGTTTTGTTTTGTTTTGTTTTTACTTTTTTACATTTGAGCAGACAGTATCGAAGCAGTGTGAAATATGTGATATCTGCCAAGCAGTGACTCTCTATGTGCTTTTACAAAACCTTGTAAAATGTAATCAGAGCATTTGTCACACTGGATTTATATTTTTGTGTGTGTTTGAGTGTGTGTGTGTGTGTGTATGAATGAGTATGTTTCACAAAAACCTGAGAAATAATTAAGGGTGTAGAATGTGTGGTTTATCTTCATTTTGCCAGCACTTAATACAGTGTCCGGCATATGAAAGCTTCTCAATTCTAGTTCATGAGTTCATTGGTAGAGCTGCTGCTGAATGAATACTATTCCTACTGATAACTATTTTTTATTGAGTGCTAATTATATGCTATGATCTTTGTCCTTTATCTCATTAATCCCTACATATATGTAGAATATGAGTACGCTTATTACCCCAATTTTATCAATGAAAAAAAAACGGGGTCAGAGAAAATAATGTTGGGGAAAGGTTAAATATGCTTTTATCAAGGTGGATTTTTTGGCTTATTTTTGTGTTTGCGTATTGGTTTGTGTGTATGCTTTGCGTATGTAGTTTCTTCAGAAAACGTGGAGGTAGGGAGTAAGGACCTAGTGTGTGTTTCAAGAATCAGTTACAGTGAGTGGGATTTGACCACATGAGAATTTATTGTATCCCTCGTGTGTTGCTAGGGGAAGGAGAGTGGGAATGTACACGTGATTTTTTAGTTCAAGCATCTAAGAAGAAAGATCACATCTTCTTTTATTTGCCTTTCTGCTCCAAACCCACATTACAAAGCTTGTCCAAAGTGAATACTCACGAAAGATTATTGATAGGCAGTCTACCTGCCACACATCGTCTTTGTTAAGTGAATTATAATGAAAATACTTCAGGTTATGATGTCTGCCCTTTGAGAGAAAGAGAATTTAAAGTAACCACAGGCTTTCTCAGCCTGCTGAAGATATGAATCTCTTGGCACCTATTAGCATAATCTACTTATGGCAGAGACATAAACGTGGAGCTGAAGACCAGCAAAATGATTTGCTGGGCACTATTGTTGAGCCCTAATTTAAATCACTTGGTTTTCTCCATTAATATTCCAAAGCCTCATCTGAATCCTTCTGATGCTAAATGTACTTTATAGGGACAATATATTTTCATAACTTGCAAAATCTTTAATGTAAGATTTATATATCTTCAGTGAGATGGATGAGAATAATTACTTTGAGTCTTGTTAAGTTCCTTCGAGCAATGCTGTTACACATTTGTATAACAGAAAGAATTAAAATGTCACAAGATATATTTCTGAGTATAACAACCTTAGCATTTAAAAACATTCTTAAGCACACTATTTCTTTAAACAAAAATCCATGGATTATCTTTGCATATATTTACACATGAGGACAGTATGGCTAACCTGAAACTGTTACTTAACACCTGGAAATACTGAGACCCAGATTTCAGGTTCACTGGCAGTGTGATTGCTTTATGTGGAGGCAAACATCTCACCACAGTCACAAGGGCACTGTAGTTTTAAACAGCCAATATGAAATCATGCTACCAGTTTCTGAATAAACTTGACAAGAAAGGACACAAATTTCAGCTTCCATCAAACGAAACGCAGTTCAAAATGCATGCCCTTATAACAGTTAGTAGAACCATTTCTTTTTTATTCATGAGAAAGTTTTATGTCAAAGAAAGGCTTACTTTAAGTGATATTCTTCTCTAAATACAGAAGCTGAGACTTACATGCAAGGAAAGAGGTAATAGTTGCATAATATGGCATAATTGTATTTGCAATGAGGAAAACAGCTAGAGCCAGAAACTCTTCTGGGTGCTTCATTGAACATTTGGATGCTTGTTGAGCTATCATCTTTAGAAATACATAATTTGTTATGCCTGACGTCAGTCTCATTTCACTTAAACTTAAAAATTCATTCATGTATTCGTTGCATATTTACCGAGCCTATAGTGTGCCAGACACTGGTCTAGGGTGTATGGGTATAGCAGCAAACAGAGTGTATAAAGATCCCTGCCCTCCTAGAGCTTATTTGCTAGTGAGGGAGACAAGACAAGCATGTTAATCACAGCCCAACATTTGGTCTTTACTCCATGTGAGATGAGCAGTCACTGATGAAGTGTTTGGAACAGAAGAGTGACACAATGTGACTCAGTGTTAATAAGCATTCCCTGGCTGTTTCGTGGAGTTTAGACTGAAGGAGAAACAGGGAGACTACTCTACTAGTTCAGTGAAGAGAGTGGCTTGGACCAGTGTGGCAACAGTGCACATGGCAAGAAGCAAATCAGGTTGCCCCTATGCTTTGAGGGAAGAGATGGTAAATCTGAGTGTTGGTCAGACCAATATAAAGAATTGAAAATGCAAAGATTCCTTATGCAACGAAGCAAGAGGAAAATATACTGTCTTCATTTTCAACTCATTTTATATATCCTCTTTATCAAAATTTCAGTATGGATTCTTTCATTTAAATCAAAGACCAAGATTGAATTTTATATGATGAAAAATGTCCAGGTAGTCTAATATGTGTAGATTTTCATTATCTTCAGCTTATATTTAACTGTTTCGAGTCGTGGAAACAGACCTGATTTTGCAGATGGCTTCACAGATTACAGCCATAGTCTCACATTATCAGGGAAGTTCTTTGAGTCTTGAGTAGAGAGTACATGTTAATACAGTTATAAGCGTGTTAGGGGAAGATTTTTCCTTCAAATTAGGGAAGGGTGGTTAAGATTATTGTGTAGGTTAAGGCTGTTTCAGGTTAGGCTGGTGTGTGGTCTTTGATTCTGCGGTAAATGTAATTAAAGGGATAAAGTACAATATTGCCCAAGAAGAATACTCTCGCAGCTTATGGGTCTTAAAGGTGCCTACACAATAAAGGAAGAGAAAGCCAACAGATTTCTGCCATTGCAGATGTGAAACAGAGTTTCATTTCATAGTTCCCTTTAGAAAACTGTATTTATGGCAGGATAAGAGTCCAGGAACATGTGAAGTTAGACGTCGAGCAGATGAAAGAATGGCTGTGCAAGATTTACTTTGACTCTTGATCTCTCCTTGGAGTTGTGTCAATAAGGAAAGTAGAGAATGGAGAGACAGTAATATAAATGACTCTTCTAAATGGAAAGACCTCTTTTTCCCATGATGTATTAAAATAACAAAGTAGTGGCATTTCATATAGTAACACATCAGGTTTGCTTCAAGTGTCAAAGATTTTCATAGATTCATTCATTCATTCATTTTTCCTGTAACAGAAAGGGCTAAAGAAACAGAGGCCTCTTTAAGAAGAATTTAACTTTAAATAAATGAATAAAGGTCTTTATGACATTTATTATTCCAGCAGAATCAGGTTTATAATGCAATGTTGGGTCATTCAGTGTTCAAGCAGAGAAGCAGAACCGCTAGGAGGGTCTCTGCGTCTGTGTGCGTGTGTGTGTATGGATATATATTAGTGTAACATGTATATGTTATATGTCAATGATATAATGGATTATATAAAGATAGACTCTTTATATACAGATCTCTATATATGTAATCTGTATATGTGTAATCTGTATTTGAAATCTGTATATGGAATCTCTCTATATATAGACTCCCCATTTAAATCTATATGTGTATATACCTGCAGAGGTCAGATACCTTTAGGATAACCTAAACACCCACCTGGTCCAGGAGTCAGGAAAGCTGAAGGATTCAGGGGACAGGAAATGGTTGCAGGTATAACTGTTGTCTCACAGCAACGAGAGGATAGCAGGTCAATGACAACGTGTGTGAGGTGCTCCCTCACTCCTGCTCTCCAGATCTCCCATGAGACTTTCTAAGGCCCTTTATAACTGAAAACATATAGTAAAGAAAATTCTAGAAAATGCAGTGCAACCTAGCCACATGGTTGGGCATGCAGGATCAAGAATAGAAAAATTAGGCTCAAGTCATAACTTCACTAATTATGGGATTTGCATGGGGTCATATAACCACACTCTGCTTTTTTTCTTAATTGGTAAAATCTGGTTAATAACAGATAGTTGTGAAGATTAATGTAAATCCTGTGTGTTAAACATATTAAAACAGTGCCTGATTCTGACAAGTGAAAACACGGAATTTATTTATCTATTTATCTATTTATTATTTATTTATTTATTTCCTATTAAAAAAGCAATGGACATAATTTATTTCTTAATTTTTTTAGTAGTAAGGTAACATTTTTCTAAACAATATGTAAACTGGAGATAGAATATTCCTGAGACTCCTAAAAGTTCTCAGTTTAAAAACAATTGAGTCTTTTATTAGTAAAGTTCAAATATCAGATGAGAATTTTTCAAAGTATGACTAATATGCAACCTATTTTAGTAAATGGTATTTAAAACCACTACTTAGACCATTGAGGGAATCCAGATTTATCATCTTTTTTGAAAAAAAATAGGAAAGATAATTTTTTATGAGGAAAATACCTAAGGAAAAAGTTAAAACCCACAGATCCAGTCTTTAGATTGAAGACACAAGAAGTGGGTTGGGGGGAGAGTTTATAACACACATACAACCAGAGATGTAAAATTTATATGCGGCGCTAAAACACCACATTATAGATTCCCTTTTCTCCATAACCAGGCTGACGCTCTGTGCCAATGTAAATATAGTTATTAAAACTCTTGGTGCAGCAAAAAAGCAAAGGGATTCAGAGAAAGTGCTGTCCTCAGCTCTCACCTGACTGCCTCAGCAGGCGGGCTCAGCTTGAGAGCCCACAGGACTGACCTGAGTCTTCCAAGGGAGCAGTGAGGGGATGATTTAACCTGACAGTCTTGGTCGCAAGGGGTTTGCTGAAGATCAAATCCTGAGGACCCAGCAGAGCTGGATAGATAAGTGAGAAGAGGAGGGTATAAAGCAGAGACCTAGCAGAGCTCAACTAGAGCAGGGTTTTTCAAAGGTGAAGCTAGTCCTTTGTCTTAGTCTCCGTGGGCCCCTATAACAAAATGCCATAGACTGAGTGGCTAATAAATAATGGAAATTTATTTCTCATAGTTGTGGAGACTGGTAAGTCCAAGGTCAAGGCACCAACAGATGCTATGTCTGGCGAAGGCCCATGTCCTCAGTCATAGATGGCCATCTTTTTGCTGCAATCCATGGAAACAGGAAAGCCAGCAGAGGGTATGAGCATGGATGCACTTAGGATGGACGTGGTGGGGAGAGCCAGGAGAGGCTCTTTGCCAAGCGGTTGTAGGTTCTCAATGGCATACGAAATTGAGAATGAGGCTAGTACTGAGATTCTAAGGACGTAGTAGATGGTGACAGACTGAGGGAGAGAATGGACTAGAATAAAATGCCAGATTGCCAGACTGCACTGTGGGCCCAGTGGAAGTCTGTACTGGGAAATTAAACTGTCTCAGGCATCACTGTCTTGTGGTTTTATTGAGTTATCTATCTTCAGCTGTGAAATGCAGATAAGGTGTAATCAGGGGTCTGGCTTTAACCAGGTGTCATGTTTATCAAAATAAGTGCAGTGAAATACCGGGTTGGGGGCAAGGCAGTGAGAGTATATGCAAAGGAGTGGATATGACTAATCATTTAAGGAAACAAAGTAAAAAGGAAAATGGAAAAAGGAGGGAACGGGGCGGGGGGTAAAAAGGAAGGACGGTGAAAGCTAAGAGATCTGTACATCACAGTGACGTAAAATAATTATTTCTAGGTGTTCAAAGCTTTTTATCTGTCCTAAAGCGCATTGGTCTTAGTTATTCCATGTGTTACAATGTCTTCAGCTTCTTTTCATTCTTATCGGCACTGCTTCATTTCAGGTTATCAAAATCATTATTCCAGGGGCATTTTCCTTGCCTCTAATCCAGTACTAATCAAAGTATGGTTCACAGACCAGCAGCATGAACATCACTTGGGAGCTTATTAGAAATGCAAATTCTTGGGCCTCACCTCAGGCACACTGAATAAGAATCTCTAAAAGTGGGGCTCACATGATTCTTTATGCACATAGCATGTGAAAATTACTGCCCTTGCTGCAACCCATTCCTGCACAACTATCCAAGCGATTTTCCAAATAAACAAACCTCATTATGTCACATTGTGTCTCAAAATTTTTCATTGGGTCCTCTTTACCTAAAGCATAACATCTAAAATTCTTTACTTATTTTCTTAACTCATCTTACTGTCTCTAGCTTTTGTTTTTCCATATCTTCATTCCTTAACCTCTGCTATTCTGTTTGCCCTTAATGGGCTCCCTGTCTCACTATGTAGACAGAAACAAATATGAATCAGTCTTCACATGTAAGCTAAGACCTTCCCTGGTTCCCTTACAACGGCTTAGGTGACCTTCCTTCTTCACTTCCACTGGGCTGTATATAGACTTCTGTTTTAATAGGCATCTCATAATCTCCTTATGTTTCCCACTTATTACTCTCCTCAAGAAAGAAGGGTCCTTGATGGTAAGGATGTTTTTTCTTTTATCTTTGTGAGACAGCATCTAAAACAGTTATTAGGCATTCACTATATATTCTTGAAGGATGAGTGACTGAATGAGTTATTCCAGAGTGAAATGGTTTGTGAATTCAGATGCTATGCCATGTCCACATCTGATTCACAATGATTTATTATGTGTTATGCACAGCCAGAAATAATGAACAATCTGTTTATAGAATACATTTCTTTGTACCAGGCCATTTATGACTGTATTAAATAATAAAATATTCACAATACTTTCATTCTTCATATGTTAAAACCAACATTTACTAATTTTTCAATAAGACTGTGTGATTTGAGTGAATTATTTTTTATTGAACTATACGGAATTTGTTCCAAGTATTCAGATTCTTTCCCCAAGAGTACTCTTGTGGTCCCTAGAAATATTTGCCTATTCCTTTGTCAGGGCAATACAACTAATCTCGTAGTTGCATAGCAGGGTTTTCCAATTTGAACCATCATTGCAGCCATGATAATGACCTCATAAATTTCATGTTCTGGACAACTGAGCCAACCAGGCCCATTCAGATTTGTTATGTAGTTCATTTCATGGGGCCATACTAAGTAAACAGTTTATTGTTAATCTCCAACAGCTGGGGCTACTGACACATTTAAACAAATAATAAGATACTCTTAGGTATAGGAGATATGAAATAGCAAAATGATTAATTTTGGAATATCTATATCTGATAGCATAGCTTAAGTCATTTTTTTTTATTTAATGTTGTTGAATTAGTAAAATCCTCTGACAGGTAAACCACCAAAGATTTTAGGTTCAGTTTTGATACTTTTGGCTCATGTTCTATACTTTTCAAATAGTGATGCAGACTCCTATTAGCCTTGAATTATTACAATAGATGCATTACTTCTTTAAGAAACCAAACTACGTAATAACACTTGTTTTAAAGGCATGTGCAAATTATGGGGCAACTACCTGTTTTGGAAGAAGTTTACTAATTTTACAAAGTTTCCTTACATAGTATTTTTACAATATAAATTTATTATTTAAATTTTGGGTTTTCTCAATTAGAGATATTACAACCAAGATACACATACACAGTTAAATGAACCTGTGCAGGTTCATTTTTACAAAGTTACATACAAAGTTACATACCCCTGAGATTGATACTCATGACGATTATCTGCTTGAATTTCTGAGATCTTGCCTGTGGCAGATTATGTCAGTGCTCACTGATATCTGTGTCCTCTTCTCTTCCGGGACACAAGCTTGACTGCATTTTCCAGCATCCTATGCAATTCTGGTCAATGCAATATGAATGGAAGTGATATGTGCCTTTTTCAGGCAAGACCCAAATAGCATCTCTAGCACTTTTTTACGGTCATCTGGCTGACGGTTCAGGATTCCGAGGACCGAGGGGAAGCACCTGATTCTGAATGGGTTCCATCGAACATAACACCCACCACCCACCAACCCTCATTGAATTGCAGTGTGACTGAGAAAATTGAATTGTTTTTAACCACTGAGATTTCAGGATGTACTTTTAGAGAAGTTAGTATTATTTGCCTTGATTAATATCATTGGAAACTACTCTCTATAGCCAAAGTCAGTTTTCTCCCATCCTTGACTCTTCCTCAATATGATGAATGTCCAGGCCCTGCTGGGCAAATGATTTAGACAGTAAGTGAGCAAAAGTGGAAACATGGGCAGGAATTAAGGTAGACTACAGTCAAGCTTAGCCTGGAGATGTATGAATTGCCAACAAGATTGTCCGTAGGCTTACTTATGGTCTCATGATGAAATGAGTGGAAAGTTAAAATGGGGAAATAAGTCTGGCCTTAAGAATGTAGGTATGGCTTAAATTAAGGTGAAATCAGAGGCTAAAAAGAAAAACCATTTCTCCACTCACAGTACTTCTGACATCAAGTGTGTGGGTTTTCCCTCACTTGAGTGATTCTAACACTAACTATCCAGAGTTAGCCAGGCCCCAGAGGAAAGAGCTCAGTGCTGTCTCCCACTTCAGATTCCTAGCTGAAAGTACAGAGTTCCCAAGTTACCCACACTTCTGTCCAACTTGACTACAAACCCAAGGTTTACATGACTCTTCCTGAGATTCGATTATTTGCTATAATGGCTCAGGGAAAGACTTTACTCATTATTATTGGTTTATTATATAGGATATTTTAAGGACAAAAATGGACAGTCTGATGAGGACATACATAGGATGAAGTCTATAAAGTTCCCATGTGCAGGAATTCAGGGCACACCACCCTCCTGCAGTGTGTGGATCTGTTCACCAACAAAGAAGCTCTCCAAACTCCTTTGTTTGGGGTTTTGATGGAGGTTTCATTACATGGGCATTGTTGGTTAAGCCACTGGCCATTGATAATTCACCTCCAGCCTCTCTTCCCTACCTAGATTTGGGGGTGGGGTTATAAGTTCTAACTCTTCAATCACAGTTGTTTCCTCTGGTATCCAGCCCCCATCCTGAACTACGTAGGAGCCCACCAAGAATCATTTCCTCAGTATAAATTCAGGTATGGCTGAGAGGGCCTCATTATGAATAACAAAAGATGCCCCTTTCACTCTTATTACTCAGGAAATTATAAGGAACTCTGTGTTAGGAATAGGGACAAAGGGGCGCCTGGGTGGCACAGCGGTTAAGCATCTGCCTTCGGCTCAGGGCGTGATCCCGGCATTATTGGGATCGAGCCCCACATCAGGCTCTTCTGCTATGAGCCTGCTTCTTCCTCTCCCACTCCCCCTGCTTGTGTTCCCTCTCTCACTGGCTGTCTCTATCTCTGTCGAATAAATAAATAAAATCTTTAAAAAAAAAAAAAAGGAATAGGGACAAAGACCAAACATATATTTCTTATTATATCACAGTATTACAGATGCAATGATGGGAATTTTTTTAGAGGTTTTGAACTGCAGGGGTTTACTGATGAATGCAATATGTCAGCAGCTCAGACCCTATGTAGCTCAACCATATTTTAAAAGCATCCCCCCTCCAAAACAGTGAAAACTGTTTCCTATATTGGTAGTATTATGTCTAAAACTAAAACTCTTCCATTATGCATTTGATGAAAGTTATACGTTCTCTCTGCACACTGAAGAGAAACTGGCAATAGGGATACATCAAAGGCAGGCCAGATAGCAAATAATCCCCTAACACCTGGGATTATCATCATCAGATTATTTTCTCAGGACAAGGGATAAAATCCAGGCATCTGAGTTTTGCTTAAAACCATGGCAACTAGGGGTGCCTGGGTGGCTCAGTTGGTTAAGGGGTCTGCTTTGGCTCAGGTCATGATCTTGGGGCCCTGGGATAGAGCCCTGTGTGGGGCTCCCTGCTCAGCATGGGTGGGGGGTGGAGCAGCAGGGAGGGTTTTCTCCTTCTCCTACTGCTCCTCCCCCTGCTCGAGTTCTCTCTCTCTCTCCCCCATCTCTCTCAAATAAATAAATAAAATCTTAAAAACAAAAACAAAAACATGGCAGCTAACCAGAAACCCTCATATTTGTTTTTTCTCTTAACTGTACATATTAGCAAATATTTGGTTCTTAGTAGCAGTGTATTAATGCAGCTTTGTTTACTTCACACCAAATTAAATTAGGATTTAGCAATAAATTGGTTCAATTTGTTTATTCTTTCATCCTATCTCAAGGTTATTGATCTCTAGTAACTGGATCCCAGCCTTCAAGGGATTCAAAACTTAATGGAGTAGACAGGCATGTGATAGATGGCTGAGTTAAACACAGGCTATTAAGCTAGCATGTAAGATGTGCATTTATCCCAACTAGAAAATTGACAGACAGCAAAAGGAAGGATTTGTTTAGGAGATCATTAGCATACAATAGACAACCCAACCAGATAAGTTGGACAATTGTATTTTATAACACGCACTTTGTAAGTATAACCCAGATTTTGCGGCCCAATACATACTCAATTTGAGTAAGAATGGAATTTGAGTGCCTCCTGTGTGTCAGACACTGTGCCCAATGTTTTACTTGTGTTAACACATTTAGAGCTCACAGCAGTTTCACAAAGTTGACACTCAATTTGAAAGATAAGGAAACTTGTTCAAATTTTGATGTCACATTTGGATACCATAATTTATGGTATGCTAGCCACTTTTAAGAAACTGCATTTTTACAGCCATATATTAATTAGCTAGTTTATCTACCAATTACTTATTATTTGGCAAAAAGATGAACTAGATTATAACTTCATGGTACCACTAATAGTCCCTTGGGAAAGGGTTTTCATACCCTCTTAAAATTACTCCCACCTACTCACTTATATTTTGAATCCGGTTAAGAAAAATGAGGTTTTCCCTCTATTATTAGAGCTATGGCTTTAGATGTAAAAACACCACTGGAAGAAGCAACACATTAAAATCGATTCACTGAGATATAAATGAATGCCAACCTTTGTTTAGTTTCCTGTGAATAAACAAAATTATACTAGCTATATTGTGTCTAAAAAACAAAAGTTGGGAGGGCAAGTAGACAGTAAAGAAATGGGGAGGACGATTCCATGAAGTTCTATGAGAAACACAGAGAAAAAAGAGTCAGGGTCAGTGAATAAAAATATCTAAGACTACTTCCCATTTTTCCTAAGGCACAGCCTGTTTAGATGTTTAATCTTTCACTATTAAAGAAGAAAACCAACCTTCAAAAATAGTTGTTTTCCTCAATTATTTTTGTATCTAATTTTCCTATTCAGAAAATCGAGTTTAGTTCATTCACCTTCATGCTAATAATTTGCAGTAGTAAAATGGCTGAGGAGCATTCTCCGGTTTAATCATAAACCACTGTGAAAGTCAAGCCAGCAGACTTGGATTCACTGGTATCATTTATCATAGGAACACTATTAAAAAAACAAGTTAGGCTACTATGAATAAGTTGGTCCCTCACGGCTTATTCACTGTTTTGTTAAAAATCCCACATAGAATGAGATTGATTTAGATGGTAATCACAATTAATTCCTAGTTGGGAATCACTCCTTGAGCTTCACAATTTGTTCTTGTCCCGTAGAATCATCAGCTTTGAACTTGCTCTAGTTCTTTTTCCTAACAAACACTAGTCTACATAGGATTAGGTCCACCTTCAAAGCCAATTTGACTGACTTAATCTGAAGTCAGGAAAATTTCTGATTAGACCTCTGAATTTCACAGATTTAGTATTCAGTTTTGTCGATTCACAAAAGTGGAAAATCATGGCCCAAGTATTTTGGAATTATACTCAAGCACACATTTTATTATTGTATTTTATGTAGTATGAAGGATTGATGTTCTTGACTAATGAGTGACTATCTCAGTAAGGGTGTTATAGCTATCCCACTCAATCTCTTTGCACATACACAAAAGACTTATTCATTCACCTAACAGGAATCTAGAGATATGAGGGGCTACAGGCTTGATGGCTTCATTGAGTCAATGCAATTGAAGATTGACCACATTTCCCCCATAGTGCCAGTTTTGTCTTATATTGATTTTCGTAATGGCTGAAGGATGATTTCTTTTTTTTTAATTTTAATGTTTTTTTATTATATTATGTTAGTCACCATACAGTACATCCCTGGTTTCTGATGTAAAGTTCGACGATTCATTAGTTGCATAGAACACCCAGTGCACCATGCAATACGAAGGATGATTTCTATTAGCAACTAGGACTAAATGTTTTCTTGTATATATCTAAAGGCTGAAGGGGGGAAAAAAAGTGTTCCTGTCTCCTATTCTAAATAAGGAAGAGTTTTGTTACTTAACCTGATTGGATTGTCTAAATCACATGTCCACATTTAATACTCACTGTGGTTAGGGGAGTGTAATTGCTGTGAAATACATGAGCTCCACGATAGAGAAGAGATCTTAGATTTCTTCTGGAAGGAGGAAGGGGTCACACAACAAAAGTATCCACTATAGCTTATTGCTCAGTGTTCCAAACTCAATCAGGCTTTGCTCTTTTTTTTTTTTTTTAGGTTTTATTTATTTATTTGACAGAGAGAGCGAGAGAGCACAAACAGGGGAAGTGGCAGGCAGAGGGATAGGGAGAAGCAGGTTCCCCAATGAGCAAGGAGCCTGATTCAGGGTTCAATCCCAGAGTCCTGGCGTGACTTGAGCCGAAGGCAGAAACTTAACCAACTGAGCCACCCAGGTGCCCCAGGCTTTGCTCTTGATTGCAGTTTTGGTTTGTGTTTTGTGACTTAGTTTATTTTTAATTTTATAGTCAATGAGTAGTAACACATATAATGATAGGAAGAAAAATATATAGTAAAATATAATATATGGCAACAAAATATAGTAATCAAATGATAGGAATTTATCCTAGAAAGACAACCTAACGAAATATATTACTGAATATGTTAACACGTGTGCTATTTTTTGGTAAATATAATATCCAGCCTCTTTCTTTCCATGTATATGCAGGTAGAAGAATGGCCAAATAGATACATGTATAATGAAATATAGAATAACGAAGTAATTTATAAGGATGAGGTCATACTTTACATGCTGTGTTTTCTAAGAAGTGCAGTGGAGGCTGTCTGCACTGACATCCATTTAAGTGGCTGCCTATGGGGCAATACATGTTCATGGTTGGTAGGTACCTCTCTAGTGCAACCATGAACTGACATTCCTACCAGTTGAGCTGCCTATTAAGAGTTAGATAAGTTTATTCTCAAACCTCTTATGCAGGTTATAGTTGTTATTTTAATGAAATTTATATTAAGCTGATGAAACATGAAGTTGAAAATATGAGCTATATCTATGAAAATTAAATGGAATGTTTTTGAAAGATGTGTTACAACTAAGTTGTCAGAAATTCTTGTAGAATTAGTGTGGGAGAGGCAACTATAAACCATTCAGATGAGATTTAAGAAAAAGTCTAGGAAGCTTTGCATTCAGACTATTTTGCAAACATTTTTAGTGTTAATGTGTTGCTCTTCTTTAAAAAATGAAATTGAAAATTGTAGAAAACATGGTTTCTACAATGTGGTATGATTATTTTGAAAGGAAAATTTTGAACTTCAGTTAGTGGATATATACTCAAAGAAGAAACATTTATTCTACATCAAATAACTAGTGAACAGTGATTAGTGAAAATATCTTCTGGTTAACATAAAAATGTTAAGATAATTTTTTCATCCCCGTTTTAACTTAGTATTTCTTAACCTAGTGGTCAATTGCTTTACGTGAGCATAGTTTTAATTTCAAATTAGAAACTTAAATTTAAAATAAATCACATAAATTTGACTTGATTTTAATGGAAGTAAAATAATTGGAAGACAAATTTTTGAAAAATTGCTGAACTTTACATAAATGCTTTTTATTATAAGAACCCTGGAAAACTTGCTCAGGAATTTTCTAAAATATGAAAATCATTAAAATGTGATTAAACTACCTATTTCATTTTTATAGTGTCAGTTGATTCTTTGCTGTGAAAGACAAGATGCTTAGCCCTTTTTCTCTTCCTATTTCTTTCTCTTAAGTTTCCTCCTGATTTTGTTGCTTTATTCAGCATTTATGTAGCATTCTGTGTCTATAATTATCTTACCACTTTGTCTAAGTATTGTATTTAAATAGATTCAGGGGCGCCTGGGTGGCTCAGTTGCTGGGTGTCTGCCTTCAGCTCGGGGCGTGATCCCGGGGATGTGGGATCGAGCCCCGCATCAGGCTCCTCCACCATGAGCCTGCTTCTTCCTCTCCCACTCCCCCTGCTTGTGTTCCCTCTCTCGCTGGCTGTCTCTCTGTCAAGTAAATAAATAAAATCTTAAAAAAAATAGATTCACAGCTTACCACTAGTTCTTCTACCATGGTGTCTCCATTTTGTGTAATTTATCGCTTTGTTGAATTTCACCATTGGGCAGTTTATTTTCTTTCAAGAACATAAGTGTAATATTCCCTGAAAGGGAACAGAAAATTTGAATATTCCCTATTGCTTTTTCTCCAGTGACAAACCAGTTGGAAATAACAGAATTATTGAATTATACTTTCCATTTTGAATTTTGCAAGTAGTTTCACATTGTCTTTTAGTAAAGAATATTTCAGTGGAGAAGGTTAGAACCAGACTATTTTTTTCTCCCTTGCAAATGTTTTTTCCCCCTGCCTATAGAATAGTAAAATGTTTTCTTTATCTTTGAAGTTCAATAAAAAAATTACTAGAATATATATATATACAGCATATATATATATATATATATACACACACACACTAGTTGCTCAGTGATCAATTTTCCTAATATTTTGGTTTTTTGTGCCTCTTTAGTATGCAGATTCAATGCTCCCTCATTTCAGGAAATTTTTCCTTGTATTACTTTACTCAGTACTATCTTCCATTCCATTTGTTGGATTTCTACTTCGAGAACAATAATCTTTATGTTCATCCTTCTTTGTCCCCTTTCCATATCTATTATTTTCTGTTATTTTGATTTCCCTGTCTCTTCCTTTGCATGTACTCTGATTATTTCCCTCCGTGCCAATAATTTAATATTCAAGGACCCACTTCATTTATCATGGCTTCCATTCATTTATTAGCTCTGTAGTGGAGATGTTTTAATATACAATTTGTTTTGATCATTTTTATTCTGCTGTTATTATCATATTGAATTTATCTTATGCAGCGGCCTCTGTTTCTTTGTTTTATGTCTTTTGTTTGTTCTGTTCCCCTCAACACACACCCCATCCCTGCTTAAATATGTTTGCATAACTATCATGCAATTGTCAAAATCTTGTTTATCTTTGAATTGGGCAGCTCTGTCCATACCTTCTATTTACTTTGATATAATATGAATGAATTCTTCATACTTTAATCATCTTATCCAGTACCTTTGTTTTTCCCTTGAAACTGTAATTTGAATGGTAGATGTTGAATTTAAACTATTTTTCTATATTTGGGGTCATGAAGACATGGAATGAGTGGGAAGATCTTGGATGAAGCTGAGACCAATTCTTGCTGAAGCACAGAGCTCTGTTCTCTTCTTTGAAATAATATTAAATGTTTTGAACTGGAGTCAACTCTCCTAGTTAGGTAGGCAACTCTTATTCCCTCTTGCTCCCCCAAGACAGCAATCCCTTTAGGCTTTTCATATCTTGGCCAAAGTCCTATATTGCTATGTAAAATTTTCCAATCCCAAGAACTGTTGTCATTTTTTAATTTGTTCCTGCTTAACTACTTGCATTCTTAATACTTCTCTTTCCAAACTGGAAAATATTATTAAAGTTGAAAGTACTTAACTAACTCCCTTTCTTTTCTCAGCAGTGCTGTACTCAGTTCTAGATTTTTCCTTTCTGCCCTTGGCTGCCACTTTTAGGTATTGGTGATTATTTGCTGCTGGTGAATCTTGGCAATTTATTTTGATGGGTTCTGTGCTTTTTGCAAATTTGGAAGAGAGAGATTTTTCAAACTGCTTTCTTTTGACACCTTAACTCCCAATTCTCTGATTTCTAAAGAAATCTGATCATGACAAAAATGAAATAAAGAGCAGAAAGTAAAAAAAAAAAATGAGGGTCTTAGAAGTTTTGGAATAATTGAAGGTAGCATGATGAATTCACAGCAGTGGTTTGGATCATGGACATGCCCTAGGTAATGTTAACCAATAGAAATCCCTATGGTGTAAGACTGATGAATCACAGACCTGTACCCCTGAAACAAATAATACATTGTATGTTAATAATAATAATAATAAATCTCTGTGGTCATGGAAATGTTCTGCATTATTCAAGTACAGAAATTCAACTGAGTAAATTTGAAGATCTAATTAGCTTTATTAAGTGATTCATGAATCAGTCAGCATCTCATCTAGCAAGTAGAGGGGAGCCCCAAATAGTTGTATAAAATGGAAGGTTTTTATATTTTATAGGAAGGAGGGTGGGGCAAGAAAGTTATTAGTAAAAGAAAAGAAAGATTATTCCAAGCAAGGTCACCTTTCCTCAGGTGGAAAGGCAGAGAGTCTTATGAGGTAGATTACCTCATCTTCCTTTGGGGGATGGAGAGAGTCTTCCTTGACACAGATTACCTTTTTGGTGTTGATTAACAAATTAACCCGAATGCAGATTAAGCCTTATTCTGGGACAATTTGAAACTGCAGTTAGGTTAGGTATTCAGCCTCTGTGGGTTGACTTGGCCTGAATGACACCATTCGGAGCCTGTGGTTTTCTTTTTAACAGTATCTTTACTCTCCAGTACAGTAGTCACTAGCCAAATGTGGTTATTAAGCACTTGAAATATGATTAGTGTAACCAAGGAACTGAGTTATTCTATATTATTTTAATTAATGCAAATACAAAACTGAATGGCCCATGTGGCTAGTGCTACCATATCAGGGAGATCAGCTGATAGTTCTCACATTTTACATGTATGACAAGTCCCTTTTCATGGGTTGCTGGGCTCCAACAAAAGTGATTTTCATTCAGTAGGTCTGGGATATGGTCAGTGATGATGATGCTTTCTGTCCAGGGTACCACACTTTGAAAAGCACAGCTCCAGATAACCATGCTTTCTTTACAGATTAAGAACACACCATTCATAAAATCATCAGAGGAAAAGTACCAGTTCATGAAAAATAGTGGTATTTAATATAGAGAGATTTCCAAGAATATCAGAACATAACCTCCAATAAAAGACAAAACACTACTCTTCATTCTTTCCTCATAGAAAATAACTACCTTCACTGTGTCCCCTCCCTTTCAATTTTTACCTGGTGTCCTATGGTAACAGAGTTTCGATCCTACAAATCTGGTTTGAGATTCAAGACCTTTTAAAATAAGAATTAGGTTTATTTCCAAATAGAAAATAATGATATAATATTTTAATATAGGTATATATTCAACTGGTTCCTCCATGGCACTACTAGATATTTTATCAATAAGTTAGTAAAGGTAAATCTTTTGAAGATGGGGAATCTTTTATTTCATACATACCCATCATCATCAACAATGTAGGGATTGTAATTCTTTCCTCCCCTCACATCTATTCCTAATATACTGTTGACATTTCATATTGCTGGACCATATAATTCAGTATGGCTCATCTCACACAACTAGGACACTTTGTCATGTTCATACACAGAGAAAAACACAGAGCTATGTTTCCTAGATAAATAAAACTGGCAACATTTTCTTCCATTGAAATAATCTCATCACATTGTTTTATTAGTCAAACAAATTATTTTTCATAAATCAGTTGGATTTTGGAGCCATTTTTCTGTGGTATTTTGCAGAGAGATTCATTCCAGGTCTAATATTTAAAATAGGGTATTTCTTTATCTGACTATATTAAAATGCTACACAGTGCACATGGAGAAAGAGAACTAAAATAATCAAGACAGCGATTTTGAATGTTTCACTTATAATTTTTTATCTTTAATTATATGACAGATCCCATCAGTTCTCCCCAACAATTTTGATGTTCCTTATCATTTGTATTATTGATATTTCCACCTATCATGTTTATTATTATTTGAGTTTATTGTTTAATAGGCTTTCCCAATTCTGCCTACGGATTTGTGCTCCATTATCTTGGATTTCTATCACTAGTTGAGTGAAGGTACTTGATATTGGGTGGTAATTACTGAACAATCAGTCATACTTAATAATGTGTAAATATTATAGATATATAATCTGACAGCTTAAGCACTTTTTATTACAAAAGATACATTTAGCCCTGCAAAGAGTCAGAGGTGACATTTATTTAAGGCACATTTTAAATTTTTACAGTATTCCTACATGAACTAATTTCAAGAATAAGTGGTAAAGAAAAATTAATTAACTACATTGGTAAATGCATTAGAAAATTAGTAGACAAGAGTGCCTGGGTGACTCAGTTGGTTAAGCGTCTGCCTTCGGTTCAGGTCATGATCCCAGGGTCCTGGGACTGGGTCCCTCATCAGCTCCCTCCTCGGCGGGAGCCTCTGCTTCTCCCTCTGCCTTTGCCCCTCCTCCCTGCTCATGCTCTCTCTTTTGATCTCTCTCAAATAAATAAAACCTTCAAAAAAAAAAAAGAAAATTAGTAGAGAAGAATAATTTAAAACTTATAAAATGTAATTTTAATTATATAAACTATGTGTTTAGATAAATGCATTTTATAATATAGGTAGACCAAATCAAACATTAATTTTCTTCCTTCTGGCACAAATGTCAATTGATTTCTTCCTAAGAAAATTTCATCAGTTTTCATAGTCTTTTCTAATTACTAACATATAACCTAACAAAGTCCATGTGTACTAAATCTCCATTAATCAACAATGAAGATAATCTCTTTTAGGTTTTTATTTGTTTTTTGTTGTTGTTTTTAAGTAACTTTATTCTCTTACCTTCTGTCATTTTTCTTGATTCCTCAATCAGGCTGCCCCTCTATGAGGCCAGTGATGTGAATGCAGTATGTTTCTGTGTGTCTGCTTTATTGCTTTATCCCTTGTATCTAGAAAAACATATAGGAGCAAGTAGAAAATGTAATATTATATGAATAACTATGAATGATTTTATTTATCTTATAAAAGCTAATATAGTCACAAATCTTATGCTTACTAACAATATCTATAAATGAATCATAATACATTTTATTTTTTTTAAAGATTTTATTTCTTTAAGAAAGAGAGAATGTGACAGAGCACAAGCAGGGGGAGCAGGTAGAGGGAGAAGCAGGGAGCCCAATGAGGGTCTCTATTAGACCAGGACCCTGGGATCATGAGCTGAGCTGAAGGCAGACAGACCCTTAACAGACTGAGCCACCCAGGCGCTCCTCATAATGCATTTTAAATACTGTTACATGACACTAGCATTGAAGTATGGTTAAGAGTCATTACTTTACAGATACCAAAGTTCCATAAACAAATTTCAGGGCCAAGTGACAAATTTGGAAAATTACTTATAACTTATATTAAATACAAAAGAGAAGCCACACTTTACAAGGAGTTCCTAAAATTTGGAAAGAACAAAAGGATGCTATAGAAACATAAATAAAGAATATAATTAGGAAATTCCCTAATATAAAGATACAAATGGCCCAAAACCAATCCCGGTCTCAATTAAATAAATACAAGTCCTAATATGATGATACAGCAAACTTGGACCAAGAAGTTTGACAAAATATAAAGAAAATTATCTAGTGTTTCAGAGAGAAGAAGGAAGACAAGCACTGTCATACACTATTGATAGGACAGTAAATTGGCCCAACCATTTCAGAAAGCAATTTGTCTGTATTTCTCAAAAATTTAGATGCTCAAATCCATTTACGTATTAATTCTACTTCTGCAAAGACTGTCAACTGGTGCTTCAGTGTCTGTGCAAATGGCCTCTGCAACATTGTATGTAATGGTAAAATATTGCAAGAAACCTCAATGTCAATCTTTGGTAACATAAATTATGTGAAATCAATAGAATGGATTACTTACAATCATTAAAAAGTAAGAAACTGTATCTGAAAATTTATCATTTACTGAAGAAAGCAAGTTGAAAGACAATAGATCTAGTTATCATTTTTTTACAGAAAAGATATATACATTTATGAATGTATATTTATGAGCCCATATATTTTTATAAGTGTAAGGGAAAGGTCTAAAATGGTACACTCCAAATTGTCAACTGTGATAACCTTTGGGAACTGGACTTGGTAGCTAAGTGAGAGACTTTAACATTNAAATGGTACACTCCAAATTGTCAACTGTGATAACCTTTGGGAACTGGACTTGGTAGCTAAGTGAGAGACTTTTTGNACATTTTTATTATTATTTTTTTTAGAATGAGCATGTATTATATTTGTAATTCTTAATGCCAACAACATTTTATATTCCATAGTATAGAATATGTTATTGTTTTGCATTTCAAGAAAAATATTTAAATGAATATAGTTGTATCTAAGTGTTTAATATTCTTTTGTCCCAACTGAATAACATACGCAAATTGATTATATATGTCATATCAAGAAAACTTTCAATAACATGCAAGATGCCTTTTTTTTTTGCAGAGAGAGTGCAATACATTAAATTACTAACTTTAAGCATTATAATTAAAATAGATTTTAATTTACAACATTGTAGACCATTAACATTTCTTATTGATCTATTTTGTCCAGTTATTTACTGTAGAAATGCTTCAACTATTCCTTCTCAACACAAAGTTTATAATGATCTATAAAAAAAAAAACCTCACAGGAGCAGAGCCCATAAATTGTGATAAAACATTTTATAATTCTCCCATTGTACTCATCCCACACATTTTATCGTTTTAGTGATGGGGTGGTTGTAATAAAACTGACTTACTGTAGTAAGCATAAGCCTTCTTTTAAAACTAATGAAGTTTCAGCAAAATAACAAAATATTAAGGAAAATCAAAAAAATGGCTTACTTCGAATATAATATAGTTTTTCAAATTCAACTTTTCAAATCTGAAAGATTATTTTTATTACTGAAGCATTATTGTCCTACTAAAATATTATTTCTGTATATTAACTATCCTCCAGTGATTTTAGGTTTAATATCAAAACCAATTTTCTTTGAAACAATATTAATGACAGTATTCAGAGCTAATGATGCATTATACACTTGATTATTAATTTTGTGTTTTTTAAGTGAATATGAAAGTTGGATATGAAATGAATTAAAATGGTCTTCATTGCTGTGGAGATTTCCTTTCCATGATTTTAAATCAGAACTACCAGATGATATTATTTCTCCCTAGAAAGATTTAATTAGCTACACTTGTTGAAGAGTTTGACATAGTTCCTAGATGCTTTATATTTAAGGCTATTTTATAATTAAATATTATAAAGTCCCTTCTTGCTTCTGAATTAACTTATTAATGAATATTGAATTAAAAATCTTAAAACTTAATACTAACTGGTGAATATTTCTTGAATCTTGACTAATAAACAGCTGGCATATGAATGTTCTTATTGAAATATAGGACATTTTTACTGGTGAATACATTTTTCTATTTAAATTTTTTTATGCTGATATAATATAGTTGGTTCCATTAAGCCATTATAATATAAATTGCATTCCCCTAAGGTCATTTTAGCCTTTACACATGGTTAAAGGCATTCATCAGTTATATAAAATTGAGTGCTGTCAATGAATTTTACGATTGAGCAGGGAACTGCCCAGTAGACTGAGTAACTAAAAAAGTTGAAAAAAGAAAATATGATCAATCCTTGAGCAATGCAGGGGTCAGGGGTGCCGACCCCTCACACAGTTGAAAATCCACGTATAACTTTTGACTCTGCAAAAACTTTACTAATAGCCTGCTGTTGACTAGAGGCCTTACAGATATCATAAACAGTAGGTTAACATATATTTTGTATGTAATTATATACTGTATTCTTACAATAAAGTAAGCTAGAGAAAATGTTATTAAGCATAAGGAAGAGAATATGCATTGACAGTACTCTACTGTATTTATAAAAAAGATCAGCATGGAAGTGAACCTGCTCGGTCCAAAACTGTGTTGTTCAAGAGTCAACTATAAGCTTACACCAGTCATGCATTTTTAAAATTGCCTCACTCATATTAAATAATTCAATTCCTGCAAAACTCTCTGAGTTTGATCCTATTATCATGCCCATATTAGAGTTGAAGAAACAGGTCCGGAGAGGCTAGGTAATTGACCCAGTGCCATAAAGGTAATAAGGAATTAAGCAGGAGTGTGAGCCCAGAGACGGTAACTCCACCGGCCATGCTCTGACTTAAACATTAACCTACACAGCCTCTCTGTACAAATAGTTTTAAGTGACTGAATTAGGCACTTGGAATCATGACATATGAAATTGCAGACACAGAGGGACTAGAGATTTCATAACTTTAATTTGCGACCAGAAACCCATTTGATAGAAATTCTGATTCCTCTACTTAAAAGTAACACTTTAATAGAGCCACTCCAATAAATCTGATTTGGTTCAATTTTGCTGCCACTCGGCATTAAACTCTAAAGAGATGTAGCTGGTTCCTTCTAAACTCCTGCCAGACAAGTAATACCAAAAAAGATAAGCTTTCTCATCCAAACCACTGATGCTTTGTCTTCTTTTAAGAGCCTCTTTGTTCTCACATTTTTGTTAGAAGATGTATATTTCATTTAAAATATAAACCCTGGGTTTCAGAGTGAATCTGGTACACATTTGTGACTGCTATCTCTGATTTCAAAAGTCCATCTTGAACCAGGAGAAATCTTATCTAAGGTGACTACAGTTTATAACACATTTGAGCAAAAAGGAAAGGGGGGCAAATGGTCCAAGCTGCAAATCAGCAGAGCGTATCAGTCCCACAGACCTGTTAAGAATGAAAACAGGAAAACTGCTGTTAAAAAAAAACCATCAGTTTGTAGATAAAAATATGTGTTGTTTGGAGACCCCGGGTGGCTCAGGGTGTTAAGCCTCTGCCTTTGGCTCAAGTCATGATCTCAGAGTCCTGGGATGGAACCCCGAGTCGGGCTCTCTGCTCAGCAGGGAGTCCACTTCTCCCTCTCCCTCTGCTCTCCCTATGCTAGTGCTCTCTCTCTCTCTCCCTCAAATAAATAAATAAAATATTTTTTAAAAAAATGTTATTTGTAATGAAAACTATCAATTACAAGTAATACCAAAATATTGATTTTAAATAACCTTTGCATTGCCTACCATGTTGCTCTGCTATATTCTTCTCTATGAACAAAAAATAAAAGGATAAAAAAAGAAAGAAAGAAAAAAAACATCAGGCACCATTTCTGTCATCAAAAACCTAGCATTCTCTTAGTTTCCCCTTTCCCTCATTTCCTTGTTGTGACATCAGAGCCATTAGGAAGCCCTGAGGTTCACTCTGAAAATGAAGGTAGAAGTAGCCACTTTCTCCTAGTTCCCTTCTCCAGCTCCCAACCCAAGGTGTGGTCCTGTCCCCCTTAGAGCACAGGCATGGCCACCATTGTATGCACATTTCCATGGCTTTCAGTCTAGACCTCCTCCATATTGTGCTCCAGAACACACTCCAGAGAACTGTAAGTTAGAAATGAGATCATATCACTTGCCTGCTTAAAGCTTATTTTAGTGAGAAACAGAAAACTCGGTGCATTCCCATAGAACTTAGAATAAAATCCAAACTCCTTTTTCAAGGCCTGATGATTGAATCATCTTGCCTTTCTCTAATTGCATTTCCTTTTTCATTCCACTGCCCTTCCCCATCCAGTGCTTACTTCTTTCCAGTTATATGTTCCTCCTCCTACTTCTCCAATGAGCCTACATGTTCTCTTGTCTAAGATCCTTGCACTTGTCCCACTTTTGTCTGGAGTGCTCTTCCCAAGCCCTTCAAATGCTTACCTCAGTCTTATTCAGTTCTCCACTCAGTATCACCTCCTCAGAGAAGACTTTGTTGGGCAGCTGTTTAAAAGAGGGGCCCTAAATTCTTCTTGTCACCACTCTATTTATTTCCTTCATGGCAATTGCGACAGTCTAAATTCTCCTCCTCCCTTATTCGATTATATGTGTGTTGTCTGCTCCACTAGACTAAACTTCACCAGAGCAGGGTCCCCTTCTGCCTCATTTGGGCTGTGCTGAGCTAAATACTTGACCAAAACAAGGAGCAGGGTAAATGTCAGTTGAATAAATGAAAGTGGTGGTGAGTTAGGTCAAAAGGAATAGCCCATGACTGAGACCATGGATGATGAATATGTTCTCTGCCATGTTCACTAGAATTGAAAGACAGGCTAGAGGAAGTCCTATTGGAGCTGAACCCCCTGAAAGCATCAAATGATGAGGACACGGTAAAAAGAATGGCTGTGTATGTGTGTGTGATATTCAGTTTTATCCTCTCATGAAAATGCACGTTGTATTTGATAGTCTTTCAATTTAATCATAACATGGCCATAATTAAAATAGAAAAATAAGGGCGCCTCGGTGGCACAGCGGT
This sequence comes from Ailuropoda melanoleuca, assembly GCF_002007445.2. Classification (NCBI taxonomy): domain Eukaryota; kingdom Metazoa; phylum Chordata; class Mammalia; order Carnivora; family Ursidae; genus Ailuropoda; species Ailuropoda melanoleuca. The sequence goes on along the minus strand of NC_048219.1, from coordinate 103,881,369 downwards.
TAAGCGTCTGCCTTCGGCTCAGGGCATGATTTCCGGCATTATGGGATCGCGCCCCACATCAGGCTCCTCTGCTATGAGCCTGCTTCTTCCTCTCCCACTCCCCCTGCTTGTGTTCCCTCTCTCGCTGGCTGTCTCTATCTCTGTCAAATAAATAAAATCTTTAAAAAAAAAGAAAAAAGAAGAAAATAGGAAAATAGATTTATAAAAGTAAAAAGTTAAAAAAAATGCATACAATTCTGAGTGTTCTNTGCTTGTGTTCCCTCTCTCGCTGGCTGTCTCTATCTCTGTCAAATAAATAAAATCTTAAAAAAAAAAAGAAAAAAGAAGAAAATAGGAAAATAGATTTATAAAAGTAAAAAGTTAAAAAAAAATAAATGCATACAATTCTGAGCGTTCAGAAGTTGAAAATTAAAATGCCTTGATCCTCATGTCAGATTAACTAAAGATATACTGTGTGACGTGGCTGTCAAATTACATGGTTAAGTAGTCTCAATAATTGAAATGATTATAGGTTATTTGTGTATCATCATTTGAGATGATAAATCTACAGCAGCAACCGAAATAATTTTGGTTAAAAGTGAACCTGTCTTTTTGGAAGTTAAAATAATTAAGTAGTAAAATATGGCAATTTAACACAGGTTATATTTATATGGTATTTTCCTTTCATTTAAAGTCCAGTAAACCTATTCCAGAAACCTTTGAAAGCATTGAAATCAGTGATTGACTGACATCAAAATGGCCATTGTTTGTAAGTGTAGGTTTTCCTTTCAGTCTGGGCTGGGTCTTGAGTTTGCAGTAATTACCACAAAACTCAATTATGACTTAGCAAGATTTTAAGGAAGAGATCATTGCATTCATGTTCTTTCCAGAATTCCAGTATCATTTACAGCCCCTCCCCGAGGTTTCATCTCATAAACCCTTTCTGGATATAATTATGTAGGGAGTATAAGGATCTTTGCAAACTACTCCAAGAGGACTGTCACAGTTTTATTCTAACTGCCACGACCAATCAGATCCAAAGAACAAACTTAATTAATGAACACAAGTCCATAAAAATAACAATGAAGTTACCAAACTCATCATTTAGCAGCAAAAAGGTAAATAATACAAATAAATAGCATGATTTAATAGTAAGAGGTAATCCGAATCTAGGCATTTAAGAGTATCTGCAAAAAATCTAAAACTGCCTTTTACAAATGCATTGCTGTAGGACAGACTTTCTAATTGCCTTTAAGGATTTTTGAAAAAAAAAGTGTCAAAAGCTCATTGAAGTGTACACTTACCTGGATGAATTTTATGGTATGCAAATTATACTTCAGTAAAACTGCCAGAACATTTTTCCAGCTTCATCTCTCATCTGCAACTTTGTTCACTCTATGCCCTAGACACTATCTCCCATACTTGCCACGGCTTTCACTTCCCAGCCTTCTCTTCACTTTCCAGCCAAATTCCATCACCTATTTAAATAATTGGTTCTTTTCAAGGACCTTACACTTGATATAACCTCTCCACTATTAAGCAAGTGTTTCTATAACTTGGTACAACTTCACTTTGTGATTTCTCCCTCCTCTCCTACCTACCTTCCTTCTTTCTTCTACTATTTTATTTCTGTCCACGTAATCCATTTGTTCTCTCAAAATATTATCCTCTCTAAACGTATATAAGTAGTGAAAGGCTGTGTTTCTTTGAAGTTTCCCTTACTTTGGAATGGAAATTGGTTATGAAGCACTTTCTTAATGCTGAAATTAATAGGAATTGCCATTAATCTTGCTCATGTAGAAAGAGCCAGGGATATCTTGTGTCTTCTTGGGGTGTTATCCCTCACTCCTGGTCCAAGACTGTGCTCCTTGAGCACAAAGATTGTCTGTGTGAGAAAGAGATGGCAGAAAGCCAGGACTGTCCCTTCTCCTAGTACATTGGTCCCAGATTTTTCAGGACTTTTTCAGGACTTAGACCATCAGTCTTCATTTTCTTCATCATGCACTCTTATTTGATCCAGCTTCGGAGCATGCATTCATACTCAGAACCGTGCTTCTTAATAAACAATCTTTCCTTGACCCTTTTCCCCATGACACAGTCATTTTTCTCTTCTTTTCTTTATCAAAAGCACACCACCACTATTATCTACACTTCCTCATCTGTCAGCTTCAATCCGCCTTTTCTCTGTGTCACTGTTAGAATACTTCTGCAAAAAGGCCATATACAACCTCTTAATGGTTAAGTTGTATGGTTGATAATCAACCCTTTTGTCTATCAAAATACAGTGCTTCTCACATTTTGTTTGATCCAAATGAATATTTAGCATTTGTAATAATTGAGATAGATCTAAATTCTCTGTGACATTTTAGACTTGCTCATCTTCAATGGCAAGCACACTTCCATCTGAGTTGGCGGTGAGTTGATCAATTCAAATCCAAAATTACTTATTAAAAACCACCTGCCATATAAAAGGTATAGCAGGAATGTAGCAATAAATGAATAAATCAAACAGTATTTTTCCCTAAAAAAATAGGATGTAAATAGCGGTAAAAACAAGCATAGAGTAAATTGTATTACAAACTACACTGTGATGAGAGAAGACAGAGAGCTACATGCCAGGAGAACAGGTATTCTGCCTGGGGGGCTTGGTGGTGTCAGTAGGTGTTTTATATTTCTTTTTATCCCTTGTTTTTCTTTTTTAGCATTATTGTGGTTTGCGTTAATCACATGTCTCCATTTATGAAACAATATCATTATGGATCTCTGCAAGGCTCTCTTATACTTTATGTATTTCTTTACTCCCTGTAATTTCACTCTCCACGAGAAAAAATTTATATAGGAGATCAGGTATGAACTGGACTTGGTGGGCTGAACTGGGTGAACTAGCCCACAGTTAGAGGGAGTGAAGGATGCTCCAGAAGCAGAGAGAAGGTGAACAGAGGAAGGAAGAACTGATCACTGCTTAAGTCTGGGGGAAGTGAGGGCATATGTGTCTGGAAAGATTGTTGCAGCCCAGTGGGAAAGGGCTCAGATTCATGTAAGTTCATTCAAATGGAGGTATAGAAAATCTATTTGAGTAACTGAACTGGGGAGACTAGTTTATAGGTGGTCCAGTATTGAAATCATAATCGCCATGAAGATTTAAAGTAATATTTCCCACTAGGACAGCAGTTTAGAATAAAGCTGAGGTCTACTTGCAACTATTTTTTTTTCCTCACATGTTGATCCTATAGGCTTTATAGTAAAATTCTTTTTTAAAATGCTCAATTTTTCCCTATAAACACTACTAGAGTTTTTGGTTGCCTTCAGAAATATAAGAGTGAAGTTTATCATTGTAATAATTCCTAGTACTAAACTATAATTAATCAAGTTGTAGACTGGCAGATTCAACTTCTTTAATTTACCATATATCTCTTATGACTTTTCCTCCCTCCTTCTCCTCCTTTCCCCTTCCTCCTCGCTGTCCTCTCCCTCTTTCCCTTTTTCTTTTACATTTTATCACAATTCTCACAATCACAAGTGATGTGTTTCCCTGGTATCTGTTTTCTTGTAAACTGTCTTTTCCTTTCTTTCTCTGAATTAGTCACTATCAGGGTGAATAGCTAAACAAACCTGTGTTAATTGTTAATGCTCCTGTACCAAAGCTAATTAGTTTTCTTTTTTTGCACAATTTCAATAGACTGAAGTTTTATAAAAGGAAACAGCTCCAGCTCCTTTTTCTATAAAACTGACACATGTATAAACATATAATCAGAGTTTGGACATATTAACAATGTAGCTTTCAACACAATCACATAGAGAAACTGGAAAGAGGGAGATGCTAAATCTTCTGTGATGATATTGTATTAAAATTCAATCTGAAATATGAGAAAAAAATTACTTCAAGATGTGTGTCTGCCTGTTTATCTACCTATCTACCTGGCTCTTCCTCTTCAGTCTCCCTCTATCTATCTATCCACCTTCCTGACTTTAAATTTGTTTGTGACTCTCTAATTTCCTGGCTTCCATATATTATATTTGCCAATAGCTGAGACAGTTGTTCAGATTTCTTCATTATTGTAAATAAATTTAAATTACTCTTTCTTATTCTAAAAAAAATAATGACTTTTATACCCAACAGTTACCTGATAACTTCATTTTATTAATACCCTTTTCCCCATTCAAGTATGGGGAAGTATGTAAAGCAATATTCTTTTTACCTTTCCCTCCCAGCATTTTTTCTATAAAAGAGCCTTGACTACTTTCGACCTGGGAATCTCTCTGGTCAGAGTTCAGGCATCCCTTTGAAGTTAACATCTTATGTTTTTCAGGAGAGAGTTTCTACTCCTTTCTCATATTTTTGACCTCAGCCTAGTCTTCAATAATGCATTGAATTTGCTGTCTCTAGCACCACTGCCACTGACATTTCATCACCGTTTCTCTTGCTCTGTGGGGACTCAAAGTCTTCATTATTCTCAAAATATTTTAGTAGGTTTTATTAGCACTTAACATTTATAAATAGCAAACAACCAATGGCATGTCTGTTCCACGTACTGTATAATAAACTTTCTATACATCAAAGAATATGTTTGTTGAACTTCTATGATACCTCCATAAGTGAATAACAGGTAAGACCAAATCACAGTCACACACTAAGATTATTTGGAAACTGTTAAGGATGTTTTGTATTTTTGTCAGGAACTATAGAATTTGTTAGGCTGCAGTAAAATATCAGCCTCAAAATATCAGTGTCTTAAAGCAAGATAAATATACTTCGATCCCAAAATCTGCCATCAGCCTGGCCAACTGTCCAGGGCAGCTGTCTTCTCAGCCACGGCTCAGCAGTCAAGAGTCCCTGATCATCAAGAGAGCGGTGGAGAGTTCTGAAGTAGTCACACCAGTAATTTAAGGCATTGACCTACAAGTGATAAAAGTTACTTCCCCTGAAAAGCCATTAGCCAGAATTATTCACAGGTTTTCACTCAAGAAAAAGGCAAAAAAGAATAAGGAAGGATAATTTCCTTTAGTAACCATAGAAGTTTAGAGACAGATATGGGTAATGACTAGAAATTTCTACAACATTACACAATGAACCCACATCTTAGTGCTAACAGCACGTTAACTTTTTTGAACTCCATGGCTGCCAACACCAGGAGGTAG
>NC_048219.1:103821431-103876151 GCF_002007445.2 Ailuropoda melanoleuca | reverse complement strand
TTTCATCTGGCTTTTCTTGTTTATAGTCAATAAAATGTTAGCCATCTGCCTGGTCACAAGATAGCCTTCTTTAGCTCTCAGTTCAGAGCTCCCCAATGGGAAGTTTTGAACCTGAGATACATTAATGTCAGCCTCCTATGGAGAACTTTTACAAACTCCTGCTGCTGTGGCTTCCAGATCCAACCTAGGTCCTGCCTTATACCAGCTAGTTGTTTAACACTTACTCTGATTTATTTCTTCCACTAAATCCCCTTTTGGGTTATGGTAGCCAGAAGCAGTCTCTGTTGCTTGCACCCAAAGACCCATAATTAAGACTGCCCTCCCCAACCCACAAACACTGAGATTTCTGCACCCAGGTGACTGAGAAGCATCTGAAAAATGAATAGCAGGTTTCAGATCCATTCTAAACAGCAGATGCAAGAGACATTTAAAGGAAGAATGAGCAGGATTTGATGACTAAATTGTTTTAATGGGAAAACAATAAAGAAAGAGAAAAAGCAAAAGTAATTAAGAAGAGTTTTAAAATTGAGGGCATCCGAAGGATGTGATACTATCACTAATTACAGAGCACTAGCCTGTGGACTATGTTGAGTGTTACCATCTCAGCAATTCCACAAGGAAGAAGGGGCACCTGGCTCCCTTCCCTCTCCAGTTTTACTTTTCCTTACAATCACAGCTTCAACTACACCCAGATATTTGCAGCTCTCTGAATATTTCATGCCCTTGAACACCTCTGCGAGTTCTCCCCCCCTGGAGTGTCTCTTTCTCCTTTGCTTGTCCTTTACTTCTTGGACCAGTTTTCACTCTGTGACACCTCCCAAACAACCCTAAGAGCAACTGCAGAAAAAATCGCTCACTGCTTTCTTCGTACAGTTCCTGGAACGTGTGCCTCATACTCCATTTGTCAAATTGCAGTCTACCATTTAGTTGCATCTCTTCTCTCTACTCCACAGAGAGATCCTCAAAGGGAGGCTGTGACTTATTCTTCATTGCACTCCTGGTACTTAGTACAGTCAGAGTGAGTAATCCTTTTTTTAGTTATTATTATTACATGGATGAAGGAATAAATGACTGTTCCACCCTTCAGGTTTTTCCATGTCAAAATCTGATGACATGTACACACAGATTTTCAAATCTTTAAGTTTAAAAAATATCAATAAACTAAAAGTGGTACTGTCCTCTTATATTTAGGCTGTAAACTCAAATGTAGACGTTGGATGAATTCTCATTGTGTATTTATACAATGTGATTAATGCTTTAATGTAAGTATTTGTTCCTTTTTATACAAAGCCAAATTTTATCCTGTGCGTATAATTTCACAGTATGCATGTGCTTGCAGATCATTTATGTTATCTTCCTGTAATCTACTCACAGGTTGTACGACTGTGTGTATGTGTTTGTGTTTGTGCACGTGCANATTTCACAGTATGCATGTGCTTGCAGATCATTTATGTTATCTTCCTGTAATCTACTCACAGGTTGTACGACTATCTGTGTGTATGTGTTTGTGTTTGTGCACGTGCATGTATGCACATGGGTTTACACATGGGAGTGGATTTTAAGAAGCAGTTGCTAAGCACAGTGAAAACCAAATTGACCCTCTGAATAGTTCTGTGATAGCAAAATCATCAGTCTCCTCATTTCCTTTTGATTAGCCGTATCCCTCATCCCCATCTTCTCAAAATGTTTCTGATCTGCAACTTTATTCCCTCATCTTCTCTCCATTAAATGTACTCTTTATGAGACTAACTCAGGCCTTATTTTAGGACAGTGATTTTATTTGTGTTAAACCAAGCTAAAAAACCAATTGTCTAAAGATTCTAGGTTTTGTTGTGGATATTGTTGTTAACTTACAAGCTTATGTTTTTGATTTGACTCTGCACAATCTAGTGGTTGGCATATATGTATGAAATATAAAAGGGGATTTTTAATACGCTTGAAAAAGTGCAATAAAACTCTGGATAGAAGATGAGAAGTAGGGGCGCCTGGGTGGCGCACTCGTTAGGCGTCTGCCTTTGGCTCGGGGCGTGATCCCGGCGTTCTGGGATTGAGCCCCACATCAGGCTCCTCCACTGGGAGCCTGCTTCTTCCTCTCCCACTCCCCCTGCTTGTGTTCCCTCCCTCGCTGGCTGTCTCTCTCTCTGTCAAATAAATAAATAAATCTTTTAAAAAAGAAAAAAAGATGATGTGAAGTAAATGTAATTACTTTGTAGGGTAGCATAATATTCAGAAATTACATGAGAAAATTACCTAGGGAAAGAAATCACACACACACACACACACANAGACCATCAGCACGTGTTTGAAATGAAAACCAAGTCAAATGTAACAGATATGAGTCCGAAATCAATGGCCAAAAAACTGACTTATGCAGAGTAGAGTTATTGTGAAAGCGGGGGTGAATTTGGAATCATAGTGGAGGAAACAAAGAAGTGTCAAAGAGGAGGAACTTTCTGAGGTCCTAATAGAACTACTGTGAGTACCCAGAGTGAGAATACATTCTTCTGCAATTTGCTTATAGTTTCATCTGGCTTTTCTTGTTTATAGTCAATAAAATGTTAGCCATCTGCCTGGTCACAAGATAGCCTTCTTTAGCTCTCAGTTCAGAGCTCCCCAATGGGAAGTTTTGAACCTGAGATACATTAATGTCAGCCTCCTATGGAGAACTTTTACAAACTCCTGCTGCTGTGGCTTCCAGATCCAACCTAGGTCCTGCCTTATACCAGCTAGTTGTTTAACACTTACTCTGATTTATTTCTTCCACTAAATCCCCTTTTGGGTTATGGTAGCCAGAAGCAGTCTCTGTTGCTTGCACCCAAAGACCCATAATTAAGACTGCCCTCCCCAACCCACAAACACTGAGATTTCTGCACCCAGGTGACTGAGAAGCATCTGAAAAATGAATAGCAGGTTTCAGATCCATTCTAAACGGCAGATGCAAGAGACATTTAAAGGAAGAATGAGCAGGATTTGATGACTAAATTGTTTTAATGGGAAAACAATAAAGAAAGAGAAAAAGCAAAAGTAATTAAGAAGAGTTTTAAAATTGAGGGCATCCGAAGGATGATACTATCACTAATTACGGAGCACTAGCCTGCGGACTATGTTGAGTGTTACCATCTCAGCAATTCCACAAGGAAGAAGGGGCACCTGGCTCCCTTCCCTCTCCAGTTTTACTTTTCCTTACAATCACAGCTTCAACTACATCCAGATATTTGCAGCTCTCTGAATATTTCATGCCCTTGAACACCTCTGCGAGTTCTCCCCCCCTGGAGTGTCTCTTTCTCCTTTGCTTGTCCTTTACTTCTTGGACCAGTTTTCACTCTGTGACACCTCCCAAACAACCCTAAGAGCAACTGCAGAAAAAATCGCTCACTGCTTTCTTCGTACAGTTCCTGGAACGTGTGCCTCATACTCCATTTGTCAAATTGCAGTCTACCATTTAGTTGCATCTCTTCTCTCTACTCCACAGAGAGATCCTGAAAGGGAGGCTGTGACTTATTCTTCATTGCACTCCTGGTACTTAGTACAGCCAGAGTGAGTAATCCTTTTTTTAGTTATTATTATTACGTGGATGAAGGAATAAATGACTGTTCCACCCTTCAGGTTTTTCCATGTCAAAATCTGATGACATGTACACACAGATTTTCAAATCTTTAAGTTTAAAAAATATCAATAAACTAAAAGTGGTACTATCCTCTTATATTTAGGCTGTAAACTCAAATGTAGACGTTGGATGAATTCTCATTGTGTATTTATACAATGTGATTAATGCTTTAATGTAAGTATTTGTTCCTTTTTATACAAAGCCAAATTTTATCCTGTGCGTATAATTTCACAGTATGCATGTGCTTGCAGATCATTTATGTTATCTTCCTGTAATCTACTCACAGGTTGTACGACTATCTGTGTGTATGTGTTTGTGTTTGTGCACGTGCGTGTATGCACATGGGTTTACACATGGGAGTGGATTTTAAGAAGCAGTTGCTAAGCACAGTGAAAACCAAATTGACCCTCTGAATAGTTCTGTGATAGCAAAATCATCAGTCTCCTCATTTCCTTTTGATTAGCCGTATCCCTCATCCCCATCTTCTCAAAATGTTTCTGATCTGCAACTTTATTCCCTCATCTTCTCTCCATTAAATGTACTCTTTATGAGACTAACTCAGGCCTTATTTTAGGACAGTGATTTTATTTGTGTTAAACCAAGCTAAAAAACCAATTGTCTAAAGATTCTAGGTTTTGTTGTGGATATTGTTGTTAACTTACAAGCTTATGTTTTTGATTTGACTCTGCACAATCTAGTGGTTGGCATATATGTATGAAATATAAAAGGGGATTTTTAATACGCTTGAAAAAGTGCAATAAAACTCTGGATAGAAGATGAGAAGTAGGGGCGCCTGGGTGGCGCAGTCGTTAGGCGTCTGCCTTTGGCTCGGGGCGTGATCCCGGCGTTCTGGGATTGAGCCCCACATCAGGCTCCTCCACTGGGAGCCTGCTTCTTCCTCTCCCACTCCCCCTGCTTGTGTTCCCTCCCTCGCTGGCTGTCTCTCTCTCTGTCAAATAAATAAATAAATCTTTTAAAAAAGAAAAAAAGATGATGTGAAGTAAATGTAATTACTTTGTAGGGTAGCATAATATTCAGAAATTACATGAGAAAATTACCTAGGGAAAGAAATCACACACACACACACACGCACACACGATTTTTCTAATTCAAAATTACCATTATCCAGACTAAGTCTCAAAAATACTGTGCAGCAGTAGAATTTATATTGGGTACTTCCATGGCTGCCTTTTTACATCCATCCCTCCCCTTTCATATAGTCAGTGCCCTCTGGGTACCTCACTTCACCACTTTTCCCCACCTTGTTAAAACCTGCTCTACTGAGAATTATCTGTCATGGCATGTCCTCTCTCCAGACGGTGACTCCCAATTTTCTGTAACTCAGATCCTCAAAACTCAAGCTATCGTTGCCATCCATATCTGCACTTCATACTATCATGTGCTGTCCTTTAGTTCCACTTACTCATTATATTCTTTACATATATTCACTTTCAATACATTCACAATACCTGAAATGTCCTTTTCTCTTTGACAAACAACCATTTTTCTTTATGTCTCAGTTCCTCTGAGATCACCTGCTCCAGAAAAACTTTTACAATGACAGAACAGTTTTACAAATTGAATTGCATCTATTGTCTACCTTATCAACTCTAATATTGTACTTACCACAATGGATTTATTTCTGTGTACAACTTTTATATTAGATTGAAAAACTGTTAGATTGAAATTCATTATCCCTTCCTGTTTCCTTTTGCAATGCTGCTTTGTGGTATCAGCCCACTTTGACTCTGAGTTCAACCATGTGAATCACTTTGGCCAATAGCATGTTGAGACATATGATGCAAGCAGAGGTTTGAAATGAGCTTGCACACTGAAGCTTATTTGTTCTTGCCTTTTGACAAGAGATGACATGAGAATCTGACTAGGCTAGTCTGCTTGTGGGTGAAAGACACCTGGAGCGGAACCATATTGTCCCGGTTATCTCCACCATGGCCATCTTAGACCAGCTGATAACCAGCTGACCAGCAGATGTGTTTGCTATACAGCATTACTGTAGCAATCAATAAACAAAATGATTGCTCTGACTCCACCCTTTGAGCTACTAGGGAGTGAGGACTGTATGCCTTGAGTAACTCTGTTTCTTTCATACAAAGAACTGTAGTTGACCTAATATGTTTCGATTGAATTGAACTTATTAATGCCATTATTTTCCCTTTCCCAAAGGAAGTGAATCCTATATATTCTTTCTAATAGGTAAATTAAAATTTAGTCTCCTGCTTAAAGAGAATCTAAACAAAAATAAAGATATTGGAAAGAGAATTGTGTTATCTCCCTAAAGTAATCAACATATGCACATGACTAATTTACATAACTCTATAGCCAATCTGAAGATTGTCAAGGGAGTCAAAATTATATATTTTTTTTCCTCGGTGGTCTTCATGTAATGTTCTGCATTTCTCTAAAACCAATTGTAAGAATTGTCCCTGTTTAGAGGGAGGAGGAGGAGGAGGCAACTTGAAAACATTATCAGTGTTCTTTTTCCATCCTTCCTCTGGTGAACATATCAGGCTCTGTCCATTTTCAGTGTAAACTGCATGTATAAATTATCTCTCCCATTTCATGTACCTGATAAGGTACTGTTTCTCGTATACATTTTTAAAATAAAATTATGTATAAATTTGCAAGTCTGGCAGGTAAAACCAAATAGGTAAATCTCTCACTTTTATATAAATAATGAAAGTCATACACTTAAGATATGAATGTAGAAAGATTAGGAATTCTAGGATTCGGCTATTTGGAAAGATTGCTCTGACCCCCCTCACAAAGGACTTCTCTTTCAAGCTTTGAAAGAATCAATCTATGTAAGGATATTTCTCTAAGCTGCTAGTGCAAAAGTAATAAACATCAAGCTTACGGATGGGTGTGGAAACTGAATGGCTTTGCTTTTCTTCCAGGGATTTAATTTATTTTTAATATCACAGGTGGCTTGAGGCAAGGTGTAATCATCTGTCACTCTTCAGTTAAATCATATCCCCTCACTTCTGAAATATTCTTTGATCTCCCTACCTGTAAATCATATTCTACTTTCTTTGTCATAAACTGTAGTATATAGATATAATAATGACATTATAAATTGCCTAAGAAGGTGGGGAGAACATCCATTTAAAAGATGATTGAGGGACAAAACACATGCAAATATAAGATCAGACATTCACTCTTTTTTAATGTTTTTTCTTCTTTTTTAACTTAGTTACCAGAAAATAGAAATTACATAGAATAGAAGTCAAAGGCAGTTTTTAATGTCTTTAATTTAAAACACACCAGGGTTTTTTTTTTCTTTTTTTTTAATTGGATTTGTGTTTTAAGCAATATTGATTCCTTAAGCCCACAACTCTCTGTTTGGAAGAGATAGGTTCAAATGTTCCAATTATCAGAACAATTGGGCAGATCAATTGGGCAGATCCTTGTCCAAACTGAAATTTTCTAGATGTATACTGCCTTAATAATATTTTGGTTTGTAGTAATAAATCTTTTTTCACACAAATTTCCTAAGGGAGTCACTGGGTATAATATGTGTTACTAGTTTATATTAGAAAAAAACGATAGGTAGAACGATAATTTTTGTTACTCACTTCACTTCTCCCAGTCAATGTAATCATTAGCTTTTAAGAAATTTAAATATTGCGAAAAGATGTCAGTGCTCACAAGTGAAGTCATAGATGCGAACATTTCTGAGAAACTTAACCTATGAAAAATTGTAACAATTATAACAATAACATATACATTATATAATTTATATATATTTTACAAAAGAAACAAGAATTGGTAAAATTGAAAACAAAAGAAGTGAAGAGAAAAACAGCCTTGGCTAAATGAATCTGAACTTCTGGAAAGAGGAATGGTGAGATGGAAGGAAGTGCTTCTATTTCCATGAGGGAGGAGATCTGGAGAGAAAAGGGAAAGTCATATACAATCCTTGTCTGTTTCTATTATTCTCAAGGGCAAACAATCTTGAATTTGGTATCTTCCTGTTGAATGATTTTATTTTATTTATTTGAGATAGAGAGAGAGACAGAGAGAACACAAGCAGGGGAAGAGGCAGAGGGAGAAGGAGAAGCAGACTCCCTGCTGAGCTGGGAGCCTGATCCCAGGACCTGGAGATCATGACCTGAGCCAAAGGCAGATGCTTAACCATCTGAGCCACCCAGGAGCACATGTTGAATGATTTTAAATATCGGGGTTCTTTGCCGTGTCATGGCTTGCTTCTTTTCTCTAATAGGAACAATAATCACTCACAAAGAAAATTTGCAGTTTTGAGTGGGTTTGGAACAACTAATTTATGTGAGTTTACAGAAAAGAACTGTAACACTGATCCAAACCAAAAAAATGACATAGGAAGAGTGACCTGAAGCAACTTTATTAATTTCTCATATTTGGCACAATCAGACTTGAAACTGTTTCTATATTTGCTGTAAGCTAACTGAATTGGCAGTTTGGTCAAGTCCTGGCTCTGGAAAGGAACCACATACATGTGTTTATCAAGTCCTTAATTTGAAAATTACTATTTATGACTTGTCTGGTTGACAATGCCTACCTTGAAAACCACAAATAGGACTCAGTCTGAGATCTCCCTGCCTCACATGTTTTCATGGAATAGACTTGAGAGCCTTGCAGCCAAAGTCTACCCCAACCTGAGCAGTTCTTTGTAGACTCATAATATGACTCCAACTGAGATACAGCCATGTGGTGCTCATATAAAGCAGTGCCCAAAGGCTGTTGTCTTACTTTAAGAATACCTAGCTTTGAGGTAGTATCATACGTTTTTTCTCTTTTGAGCTTTGCAAGAAATTTTTAAGACAGTAATAAGAATTGACACAATTATGACTGTCTAACACAAGAAAACTAAGTAGTCAGTTGCCTTGACCAAGGAAAGAATTTCTCTAGACTATCACCAGGACTCTGCTAAATTATGGCCTTCTCCCTCCATTGTTAACATCTAATTGGATATAGAAAATTAAGAACATTGCTTGCCAATATCTGTAATGGTGGATCGCAAGACAATCCTAAACTAATGGTCAGCAAAAGACATACTTTCCAGTTTTCTTAAAAATAGTACAGCATTTTACATGGACATGGACTAGTTGCTAGGACATAATGCTACAGTGTAGTATTTCATTGTGCTCCATTAGATAGATCCATGGTATTTTCAGGTTACTCTCTAGTTAATATTTCTCTTTCATATACATGCTATTCTAATATTAATGTTGTTAGGTCAAAAAATGAATAGGTATATTAAACAACCTAAGACTTTCAATTTAACTCCATTTGCATTTTTGATGGTTTATTTCTCTGAACACTAACAACTCAATTTTCTGATTCTTCACAGTAGATCTTGATACATTGACTCAGACCCTTACATCAAGAATATATTAATTTCTGGGTTTAATGGAATCTCTTGCTGTATTGGGCAGCATTCTTTTAGCTGCAAGTAAAACAAAACAAAAATGCAGTACCAACAAGGGACAATGCAGCACCCTGGGGCTAGGAGGAAAAGGAGTTATTATATCTAGGCCTGGTGAAGCAGAAATAGAGCAGGGAACTCAGAGAAGGAAGCTGCATGGAGAGGATCCTCAGAGGGACCCAGCCCATGCTGATCTTTGCCTCCTCCACCCTCCTAATTCCTACCCATTCCGCCCATTGGCTAAAATCAATCAGAAGCCAGTGGATCAGAAAGCCAAAGGGTCACCTTCCTAGGGCACAGAACTAAGGGAAAGGGGATGGAGAGTGATTTAAAGGGCACAAACAAAAAACAGTAGGTTAGGGCTCATATTCATACTTTTTATAATTCTATATTGTATAATTATTCATATTCTATCAATTCTTTATAAAACAGGTATTCATTTGATAATTTGGGTAGACATATGGATGTGTACCCAGTGACAGGCAGAATTCCACATACTCCCCACAGCTCACCGGCTCCCAATCCAACACACACATCTCCTGTACATCTCCCATCTTCTCATCTCTTCTTTTTTTTTTTTTTTAAAGATTTTATTTATTTATTCGACAGAGATAGAGAGAGACAGCCAGCGAGAGAGGGAACACAAGCAGGGGGAGTGGGAGAGGAAGAAGCAGGCTCATAGCGGAGGAGCCTGATGTGGGGCTCGATCCCATAACACCGGGATCACGCCCTGAGCCAAAGGCAGACACTTAACTACTGTGCCACCCAGGCACCCCAATCTTCTCATCTCTTCCTAAGGGAAAACTTCTCTTCTGTATAATGAACTTGAATTCTAAACCCAGCTCTATGAAATTGTTTATTGATCATGAGCAAGTTACTTAAAACTTAGGTTTCAACTTTCTTTTCTGTACAAAGGGAAATCTTTCGGTAAAACTTTTAATAAGCCAATCTTCCTATAACTTCCCCCCCCCCAGGCACTAAGTGTTCTTTTTTGGTTCCCACATCTAGGGTCTGGAAATTAAGTTTGAGCTCAAAATTGTCTTATCTCTATGAAACACATTGGTGTCATTTTTTCATAGAACAAAATGTCTACAAATTAATTTCTCAGAACACACTTTCTAAGAAGACAGTTATTTAATACAGGTAACCTAATGCTTAAACCAACCAAGGCTTATGATAGAAGAAATGGTAGAGGCACCAAAACTAGAGTATGCTAGGTTTGAATTCTAGCTCANCTTTTTTGGTTCCCACATCTAGGGTCTGGAAATTAAGTTTGAGCTCAAAATTGTCTTATCTCTATGAAACACATTGGTGTCATTTTTTCATAGAACAAAATGTCTACAAATTAATTTCTCAGAACACACTTTCTAAGAAGACAGTTATTTAATACAGGTAACCTAATGCTTAAACCAACCAAGGCTTATGATAGAAGAAATGGTAGAGGCACCAAAACTAGAGTATGCTAGGTTCGAATTCTAGCTCAGTCACTTAACTGCCTCGAATGGGATCAAAAATTACTAGACTACAGTCTTCTCATCTTTGGGAAAAAAAAAACAAAACAAAGAAACAAACACCCAACACATCTTAATNCAGTCACTTAACTGCCTCGAATGGGATCAAAAATTACTAGACTACAGTCTTCTCATCTTTGGGAAAAAAAAAAAACAAAACAAAGAAACAAAAACCCAACACATCTTAAANTCATCTTTGGGAAAAAAAAAACAAAACAAAGAAACAAACACCCAACACATCTTAAACCTTGTATGAGTTTCCTATTACTGCTGTGAAACAATTACCACAAATCTAGTGACTTGATCAACACAGGATGTTCTGTAGGTCAGGAGTCTGGTACAGGTCTCCCCAGACCAAAACCAACATTCTGGCAAGACTGCCTCTCGTTCTGGAGGCTCTAGAGCAGACTCTGTTTCCTATTCACCCAGGTCCTTGGAAGGATTCCATTCCATGCAGTTGTAGAACTAAATTATCTGTTTCTTTGCTAGGTGTCAGCTCAAAAAGTTCATAGAGACCTCTGTCTGGTCCTACCCCTATATCTTGGAACCAACAACAGGAGTCCTTGCCAAGCTGCCATTTCTCAGACCTTTCTTCTGTTGTCATATCTGCTTCACTGACCACAACCAAGAAAAGTTCTGCACTTTTCAGGGTTCATGTGATTACACTGGGCCACCTGAATAACCCAGGGTAATCTCCCTACCTTAAGATTTTAACTTAATTAGATCTGCCAAGTCCCTTCCTTCACGGAATATAACATATTCATAGGTTCTGACGATTAAGATGGAGACATCTTTTGAGGGGTCATTATTCTGGCTATCACAATCCTGAATTTATTATGTTACAAGAATTAATTGAGAACATGCATATAAAATATTTAAGATAGTGTTTTGAAAATAGATTGAAAATAGATCGTCAATAAATGTTGAAACTATAATAGTACACAAAATGTTACAAGCAAGAAAGCAAATGTGTGATATAACTTCAAGAGATTGAAGTGGCTTTTTTTTTTTGATTCATAATATCTCATCCTTTGTCTTAGTGCTTGAAATGTCACCAAAAGTCATGTTTTCCTTTGGGTGCTAAAAAGAGGAAATTGTCCTCAATAACCAAGTACTGAAGCAGACATTTCATTAAGTGTAGGGAAATTGTACTTGAGAGAGAGCAGACTGTTTTGCTTACTGCAGTACCCTCAATGTTTATAAAAGGAGCAAAATATTAGTTGAATAAGTGAGTGAGTGAGTAGAAAAAAACGTTGAGTGAACAGATACGTAGTTTCGGGGAGTGAGAGAGAGGTAGGTTTCAACCACATAGCCGCTGCCACTTCTGAGGCTTTCATTCTCTCTCTCCCATATTGCTTCCAAGAGTCCCTGTGAGTTCTTCTGGATTGCACTCTCCTCCAGTCAATTCCTCATTTTACAACCAGAATGAGATTTCCTTAGCCAAATCTCATCATTCACTTCTCTGGTTAACTTCCAACTGGAGTTTCCTTTGGCCTGTTTAATAAAAACAAGTTCCTGCAACACCTCTGAAGATCTGGCTCTGGCCACCATTTTCTCATACTTGGCTCTACCTCCACTTGAAAAGTATGCTGTTTCTTTGCATACCTCTTGCCCCTACTTATCTTGACACCTTTGTCTGTGCCAGTTTCTCTGCTTTATCTACTCCTCCATCTTGAGATGCCGTTTCTGTGGCATTTTGTTTTGGTTTCAACACTCAACAGAGGTGTCACTTTCTCCAAGAAACCCCTGTGGCACATGAACTCCAAGGCTATTCCTGTACCACCTGGTGTAGAGTTTTCTCCCATTTCAGAGGATGTCTAATTACTTGGCTCTCTCTCCTTTCTCCTTGTGGGGGAAAAGCAAAACAAAAGAAGACAAACCTTATTTTGTTTTTTGCATTCCCTTTGTCTGGCACAGGACCCAGCACACAATAAGAGTCTTAACAATGAGTGGTCTAACAACTACCAAACAACAGATATCCTACTCTGCAACAGACAAATAGATGTTAAGAAAGCCAGACATTAAAAACATAAAAACATAAAGAATGCCTTTCTACTTTGAGATGGAATCCCGTTGCCCCCAGCACACAGAAGTAGGGAAAGAATGACAAAGATAAGTTTATCCTCCCTGCTTTGCAATTTTGTGAGACACCCACCAGCTATACTTAACCTCCAGTTCCTTTCTGTTTGATATATATAAGGGTTCCCCAGGGGGAAAAGAAGAGTCTAGCAATAAAGGCTGCTTTTCTTCTCTCTCCCAGTATGCAACACCATTTCCATGGGTGGGAAGAACCCTGAAGGACTGCTGTAAAACCAGAAAATTTGACAGCCAAGATTAGGAGAGGAAGCATGTTTTAGAAAGCATGATATGACCTGAGACTGTGAAATCCTTAACCACAGACAATTGTTCCTGTTCCTCTCTGTTGACCCGGTACCTAACCTTGTCTGTCTCAGAGCTAGAAGTCAGGCTGTATTTGTTCAATGGCCCAAGACTCATGGGAAATGAACTCTAGGCACAGAATGACAATTAACAGTGTAAGTCTGACCAAATTTGGTAAATGTTGAGTTTTGGTATTCTCATTTGCCAAACAATAATGTCTAACTGCATGCACAGACTTGTGATAGGATCATATGAGACAACAGCTGAGAAGTCCCATTCAGCTATTAGCTTCCTATGATATGTATATGGCTTCTGAAGTTTATTTTTAAAGAACAGACTTGCAAGTTAGTAAATAAAATGGCTGATATATTTATGAGAAGATTCTCAAATTACCTGGCAGTCAGAAATCTGTAAATTGAAACAAATATGAGACGCTTTTTTTTTTCATCCTTCAGATTGTTAAATATTTTTAAAGATTGATATCTGGTTCTAGTAAGAAAATTACACCAAAAGCAGGTGGGGAAAGTGCTATCATATTTTAAAAGAAGCAGAAGTTTCAAAATTTTATTTAAAGATTCTGTTGTAACATTTTAAAAGATGTCAATGTTATCATCATGGGAAGTCAGAGTTGTGTTTGGATTTTCTTACATTTATTGTAATTTTTTATTGAAATTAAATATGTGGAAGTAAAGAGATACCATAAGATTTTTCATACTTAGAGTTCAAAGTTTATTCTATGTTTAAGTAGAAATGCAAATTGTTATAACCTAGCAATGTCAGTTGTAATTAAAATGTACAGAGTATTTTACTAGCAGTTCCAATTGGGGAGATCTATTTCATAACAATACAAACAAAAATAAATCATGTTATATAGAAAGACATCTGCTGCAGTGTTGTTTGAAGGCAAAAATCTAAAATCAAGCATATTTCATCAATAATAAAAAGTTGACAAACATCTATTTAAGGGAATGAGTTGTATGAGTATGAATCTGGAGAGATGCCCATGGTGTGCAATTAAGAGAAATGGAAAAGTGAAAGAATAAAAGCAAGTTGCAGAGCAATGAAAATGGTAAAATAACATTTAAAGAAATACAAATTTTCAGTATATGATAAGCATTTAAGTAAATACAAAAATAGGTAGTTTTGTGAAGTTATGCATCTCAAACTTCTGAATGGGTTACCTCAGTGGGTTTATGTAAGAGTGGAATGTTAGAGGAAATGTTAACATTTTGAAAATTCAATAATATTATATTTCCCAATTTCAAAAGCATATGTTACTTTTTGGTTTAAAAATCTAATAAAATACAAAAACAAAGTTTAAAATGGGAGAACTTGCTGGAGGCAGAAGTATTAATTGGAAAGAGGACTAAGAAAAGTCTTGGGGGTGATAGAAAAGTTCTTTATCTTGACTGTGGTAGAAGATGCATGGATGTATATATTTAGCAAAACTCATCAAATTGTACCTTTAAAATGGGCACATTTATGGTTTGTATATTATACCTCAATAATTTTAAAAATCTGGGGAGGAGTTATAAGATTTATTGTTTTGTCCTCCACCCTCTACTTACATATGCCCCCAGAGTTATTGTGCCCCCAAAACCCCTGGCTTTGTTTTAGTGCTGGCAAAGGAGTGACCAAGAGGGTATCTGTTACAAAGTTTTATTATTCATCCTACTATTCAATCCAATTTTCCCTGTGGAAATATGGTGTGTGTAGGTCTTTTTCCTGTTGTTATTTTGAATGAGAATTTTTTTTTAATTCATCAGTTTCCTTTTCCCTCTCGATCATTCCTAAATTCAGCCAAATTTCCAGCTCAGTTACATTTAATCTAGTGTATTTTATGGTCTTCCCATTTGTGTTTTCTAACCTTTCAATCTCATCTAGGTAAGAATCTAGTGTTGAATCCCTTTTTAATTAGTTTTTTTCCTAATTTTTACAAATTAATTATATTTATATACTGTAAAAAAAAGGTGACCTAAAATAATTTATAGAAAAGTGAGAGCATACAATTTAAAAATATAATTCATCAAGTTTCAAATTAGTGTTTGTTAAACATCTAGGACTGCTTGAAATAACAGAAAAATAAACAAACACATACACAAACATACTAATTAGGAGTCATAAGTCCTAGAGTTGAGAATTTTTGCCATCGACATTTTTCCTTACTGGAGTTGAGAACTCCAGGAAAAAAAGTCTTCCAAAATAAATGTTACATAATGTGGAAAAGAAAAACAAACCTGGTTAATTCTTTCAGAAGATTTATCAGTACCTGTAGTTAAGAATAAATTTGCATCTTTTATAATAGTTTTTTGTCATTACAGTAAAATAGCCTCGGATGGTTATATCCTACTCTGTTGCTCATAAAACCCATTTGATGTGTGTTTATCACTTGCTCTATAAGTAGCTTTTCATTTCTGTTTGTTCCTACCATGGTTATAAAATACACTATTATAGCAGTTCTTAAACACACAATAGCACTCTAAAACGGCATCTTTGGTATATATTTAAACAATCTTAATGTTGATGCAAAATAATTTAATGTACCACCCATATGTTGAATGTTCCTATAAGCATTTAAAAAAAAAAAACAACTAAAACCCTCACACCTGAAAATATCCCAGATTCTTCTAAACATATTCAGTCTTATGAGTAATTTCAGCACCAATCAAATCATGGCATTAGACAAGAAGGAAATAATTCATGCATGACCGTGTTCTCTAACATCCATTTTTTCAGAGCTGAGAAAATGAATAACATTTTCAGACCTTGGTTTTTTGACATCTGTGGCTTCTGTGGAGTAAGAAAATCAGAAGAACCTATCAAATAAACTTTGAGGTCCATTTGTCCTGCTCCAACGTTTTCTATATAGCTAAATTAACATCCTTTGTATTACGAATAAAAATGTTATTTCTGTTTATACTCATAATCTACCTTTTGTCATTGTCAGTGCTAACCTTCAGCATCTAAATAATTTATGTTAGATTTTGACTTTTGTGAAAAAATTGTTTAATGTCATTATGAGGTGAATTATGTGAAATTTTTAATTTGTAAGTTAAATATTTAACATAGGGATATAGAGAGTTTTAGAACAATTACATCATTTATGTAGCATGAATAACTCACAAATAAATTTCAAAGCATACATAATTCTCAAAACTGCCATAAACTGCCGGGAAAGAAAGAAACATTTTATATTCATGCAGATATTCACCAACATTTTCTCATATATGTAGGAATTAATATGTAAACTTGAAACAGAATTTAATACAAATCTTCCCAAAGTTATATACTTGGTTTATTTTATTTTTATAACAGTATTACATTATTAATATGTATTATTAGATTATTCATCAATCCAACAAATATTTTCTTAAACCTTACTATAAGTATGGGAGTGTGCTATGCACTGAGGGTGTAAAGCTCAGCGAGATCATTTTTGGTCCTCCAGGAACTTTATTTTAAAGAAAATAAAATAGATATTTAAAATGTAGTGTGATAGGTACTCTGATAGTGCATGGTAGGTCTTCTAAAACTTTCCCGTTGATCTATCTTCAGTTTGTCATCTTCTTCATTTTGTTAAAATAAAATGTAGTTGAATATTTTTGTGTTTTTCTTGATCATTTTGCCATTCATAGTTGGTTTCTACAAGCATACAACTTTATGATTTTTATAAATCTATTTTAAAAATTCTATGGTCAGTCAAGTAAAGGTAATGCAGAAAGCTAAGCCTCAACCTTGTAATAGATGGTGACACACTGTGAAAATGTGTACATATGAATGTAACAACAGCATCGACTTTTAATGTATTCCTGCTGGTAGATACTAACAGGAAGTCAGGCGGACTGATGTGCAATTGCTATTTATCCAGTCACACATTGTTTGTAACTAAGCACAATGCATGAGACCTTTTTTCTGCCTCACTAAATAAGTTAATCATGTAAATCAGAGAGAAATTTCTTTAAAAATATGGGTATGGTTTAAACACAAATGATGCATTTTTCATCGCCGAAAATAAAAACAGATGCGCCAATGCCCAGGTGTCAATTACAAAGCATTATCATTCTTTACTATCTACGTGAATGAATGGAAAATTAAAAGGTCAAATTGATATATACTGTTATCTGTAGAACATGATCACCAATACAAATCATTCTGCATAATTAAAATAAGTCTAAAGGGCTCAAATGCTGTGATAGGAATTGAAAATGAGATGCATATCATTTCTGTAAACTGCATTGAGATACTTTTGCAATAGAAGCTCAAATATCCATCATTTAGTCAATGAAAAATCCATTAATTATGTTTAGTGAGTTCATAGCAATAAACTTGGCCTGGCCAATCCTTTTATTTTTCCCAACCCCTCAGTGTTCCACATGCCTTCTACTATTATAAGCAGGTGTAGCCAGACAGGAGAGGCAATATCTGAAAAATTGATGGAGAGAAAGGGAATGAATGGAGAGGAGGCTATAGAGATGGCCATTACAAGGTGGATAATTAAGGTACTGCCTCATGAGACAAATACAGGCTGTGTTGTACTTTCATTTCCAGTCAGTTCAAAATTCTTCAAATTTACCTTTGATTCTTTGATTAACAGCTTGTTTAGATGTATTTTATTTTGTTTCAAATATCTGGAGACTTTTGCATGTGTTCTGTTTTAATCCTATTGTGGCCAGAGAATATGCATTGTATAGTTTTAAACATATTAGATTTATTGAGACATGTTTTGCAGCTCAGAATATGGTCTATCTTGATACATGTTTGGTGTGCACTTGAAAAGAATGCACTTTCTGCTTTTGTACTGTGTTGCGTAAATGCCAATTAGGTCAAGTTAATTGACAGTGTTACTCACATCTCGTATGTCCTTCTTGATTTTTTCTTTGTCGTTTATTGAGTGAAGAATCTTGAAATTTCCAATTATCATCAAGGATTTGTCTATTTTTCATTACAGTTCTACCAATTTGCTTCATGTATTTTGCTTCATTATTAGGCGTATAAAAATTCAAAACTGTTATGTCCTCCTAGGAAATTGACTTACTCTTTTTGGTTTAGTATTAGCATGATACATCTTGTTTTATTATCTTACTTTTAACTAACTTGCATATTTATATTTCAAGTGAGTTTCTTGTAGACAGTATATAGTAGAGTTTTGGTTTTAACCTGATCTGATAATTTCCTATCTTCAGTTGGCATTTTTAGGCCATTTACGTGCAATGATGTGAATATTAACATGCTTTCTATTTGCTTTCTATTTTTCCTATTTTTCTTTTTTCCTATTTCCCTCTTCTCCAATTATGTTAAATTTTTTTTAATGATTCAAATTTTATCTCCTTTTTTGACTTAAATGCTGCAACTCTGGTTTGTTGTTATTTTTTGTGACTGCTTTAAGATTTATAGTATTCATACATCTTTAATTTAATTCAAGTGATAAACCTGTTTACATATAGTATGCAAATCTTCCTAAGGTTACTTCCATTTCTACCATCCCAAGTCTTTGTGCTTGTGTTGTCATATGTTTTATTTCAACAATATTTTAAATTCTTCAATATATTTTTATTACTATAATTTAAACAGCTGCCTTTTACAGAGAATTAAATAGTGTGAGAAATAAGTCTTTCTGTTTGCTCACTTTTTGGTGTTTTCCATTCTTTTGTGCAGATCCAGGTTTCCACATCATTTTCTTTCTGCCTGAAGAGCTTCCTCTAATATTCCTTATAGTACAAGTCTGCTTGTTATTAAATTCAGCTTTGATATGTGTTAAAAATTATTTTTATTTCACTCTAAATTTTGAAAAACATTTTAACTCAATCTAAACCCCAGGTTGACAGTTTTGTTTTTTGGGTTTTTTTTTCCCCCAATACTTTAAAAGCTTTTCTAAATTGCCTTCTGACTTACATTGTTTCTGCTGAGAGATTGGCTGTCATTATTGTTCCTTTCTATGTAGTGTATTGTTTTATTCTGGTTGCTTTTAGGATTTTATATTTATCAATTTTTTTAATCACGACATAGTTAACATACAATGTTATATTAGTTTCAGGTGTACAGTATAGAAATTCCTCATACTCAGTGCTCATTATGGTAAATGCAGGCTTAATTCACTTCACCTATTTCACCCATCTGTTCTCTGTATTTAAGAGTCTGTTTTTTGGCTTGTTTCTTTTGTTTGTTTGTTTGTTTGTTTGTTTTGTTTCTTAAATTCCACATATGAGTGAAATCATATGGTGTTTGTCTTTGACTTATTTCACTTAGGTTTAAAAAATTCTCTTGATCCACTTGTGTTGACTTCAAATGACAATATTTCATTCCTTTCTATACCTGAATAATAATATATGTTTTATACACACACACACACACACACACACACNTGTGTTGACTTCAAATGACAATATTTCATTCCTTTCTATACCTGAATAATAATATATGTTTTATACACACACACACACACATATTGGACATTGGGTTGCTACAAAAATTTGGTTATTGTAAATAATGTTTCAATGAACATGGGGGTACATATATCTTCTTAAATTAGTGTTTTTATAATCTTTGTGTAAATTAGATTACTGGATCTTATGATAATTCTATTTTTAATTATTTGAGGAACCTCCAAACTGTTTTTCACAGTGGCTACATCAGTTTACATTCCTAATAATGATGTACAAGGGTTCCCTTTTATCAACATCCTTGTCAACACTTATTATTTCTTGTCTCTTTGATACTAGCCATTCTGACAGTTGTGAGGTGATATGTCATTGTGGTTTTGATTTGCATTTCTTGATGATGAGTGATGTTGAATGTCTTTTCATGTGTCTCTTGGCCATCTGTATGTTTTCTTTGGAGAAATGTCTGTTCATGTTTTCTGCCCATTTTTTAATTGGATAAAGCTTATTTTTTTGGTATTGAGTTGTATAAGTTCTTTATATATTTGAATATTATACCTTTATCATATATGTCATTTGCAAATATCTTCTCTAATTCCATACCTTGTCTTTTAGTTATGTTGATTATTTCCTTTGCTGTGCACAAGATTCTTATTTTGGTGCAGTGTCAATAGTTTTTTTTGTTTGTTTGTTTTTTTGCTTTTGTTACCCTTGCCTCAGGAGATATATCTAGAAAAATATTGCTATGGCCAATGTCAGAGAAATTACTGCCTGTGCTCTTTTCTAGGATTTTTATGGTTTTAGTTCTTTTAGGTCCTTAATCCATTTTGAGTTTATTTTTTTGTATGGTGTAAGAAAGTGGTCCAGTTTCATTCTTTTGCATGTAGCTGTCCAGTTTTCTGAATACCATTTGTTTAAGAGACTGATCCCATTAGATATTCTTGCCTCCTTTGTCAAAGATTAATTGACCATATAATTGTGAGTTTATTTCTGGGCTTTCTATTCTGTTCTATTGACCTATGTGTCTATTTTTGCGCCAGTGCCATACTGTTTTGATTTCTACAGCTTTGTAATATATCTTGAAATCTGAGATGGTGATATCTCCAATTTTGTTTTTCTTTTTTGAAATTGCTTTTGTTATTTGGTGTCTTTGTGGTTCCATACAAATTTTAGGACTGTTTGTCCTAGTTCTGTGAAAAATGCTGTTGGTGTTTTCACAGGAATTGCACTAAATCTGTAGATTGCTTTAGATAGTATGGATGTGTTAACAATATATGTTCTTCCCATCCATGAGTATGGAATATCTTTACTTCTGCTTGTGAAACCGTTTATCAGTGTTTTTAAGCCATTTGATTGTAACACCACTTGGTACCGATTCCTTCATTTGTCTTGTGGTTTTAAGTACTTTGAACTCTTTGGATCTATGGTTTTATAGTTTTCATCAAATTTAGAAAAATTTTGGCCATTAATTTCTTTAAGTATTTTTTTCTGTTCCTACCCTTCTTTCTTGCAGGTCTCACATTACATGCATATTTGGCAACTTGAAGTTGTCACACAGTTCACTGACGCTTTGTTAGTTTTCTTCTAAGCTTTTTCTCCCTCCATTTCATTTTGCATAGTATCTATTTGACTTTATGTTCACTAATCTGTTTTTCTGTAATGCTAATCTGTTGATCCGATGCAGTATTTTTTATCTCAAAAAAATTGTTTTCACACCCTTGTACACTATTCTATCCTGGTGTTATTTCTGGGAAGATTTCAATGGATTTTTCTCATTATGAGTCGTATTTCCCTGCTTCTTTGGATGTCTGATTTTTTTTAAGTTTTTATTTATTTGGGAGAGAGAGAGCAGGGGCATGGGCAGAGGCAGAGGGAGAGAGAATCTCAAGCTGACTCCACGCTGAGCATGGAGCCCAGCACGGTGCTCCATCTCACAATCGTGCGATCCTGAGGCAAAATCAAGAGTCAGATGCATAGTTGACTGAGCCACCCGGGCACCTGTGATTTTTTTTTTAATTAGATGCCAGAGATTGTGATTTTATCTTTTTGGAGTTCTGGATATTTTTGCATGTATCTAAAAGTGATTGAGCTTTGTCCTGATATTCAGTTAAAGTTATTTGGAAGTAGTTTGTTTCCTTTGCATCTTGATTTTAAGCTTTGTTTAGCAGGTCAGAACAGCGTTCAGTCTAGGTCTAAGTTCATCCCACTATTAAGAGGAATTCCTCTGAGTATTCCACCCAGAGCCCTGTATAGCATGAGGAGTGGTTCTTTCCCTGACTCAGGTAGTTTCTTTAGCTGAAAACTTAAGGGATTCTCTGCAGGTGTGCTCTGTTTATGCAGATCTCATCCCTATGGTACTCTCACACAAGCTCATGAAGCCTTGGCCTTTCATGACCCCCACCAACTATTTTTCTGCTCGTGGAGACCTCAGAGTTCTTCCTAATTTGTCCTCTCTGTACCATGTCTTGGAAACTCTCTAGCAGATTTCTTAGAGCTAATTTAATTTACTCGCCATCTCAGAATCACTATCCTTCACTGCCTGACATTCAGTTTCTCAGCAACCATTGTTTCATGTGTTTTGCCTGGTTTCCTGTTTTTGTTTTTGGTTGGGTTTGGTTTGTTTGGTTTGGTTTTGGTTACTGTTTTTAGTTGCTTCAAGCATGATGGCAAATCTGTTTCCTCTTTCAATCCTATCCTGAAGTGGATATCTGAATTTTGAAATTGCATATTGACCTTTGATCACATTTTACCTCCTAAGGGCAGGGTTTACTTAAGAATATATTTTTCCAAAAATGAGAGTCAGTATATAATGTAAGGAATTATTCTCTAATATTTAATCAGGATACCATTTCAAAACATAGCCTCACAACTCTTGAGATTCCACTGTCATTGAAAATTTTTTGACATGTTGGCCCTGGTTAGAGGCTTTTTTATCATAAGTCGCCACTTTTCTCACTCAGATTTTCTCACTTGGTGGAAGCATTCTAAACACCATACAAAAGGTTTCTTATATACTCAAAAGTCCCAAAATGTCTCATATAAGTTCTTTTCCTCTAAAAGAATATTTCCCAAGATCTTAGAAGAATTACTCAGAGAGAATGATGTCTCCTCTCAATTTGAAGTATATTTGGAGACAGGGGAAAAGAGCCTGGAATAGCTTGATGAGATTCAAACTCTGGAAAACCTCTGAGTGACATCATGGCACTGATTGCTCTACGTTTACTGATAGTTAATGTGTCTTACAGGCTCTCTGGATGGCTTATCACAGAAGATGACTACGGTTTTGCTTGGTTTATGTCCAATCAGGATGCATTGGGAATCCAATTAGTTAACGTTTTTTTCACCTCTGTTCACCTTTAAGAAAATAAGCACAGGAAAGTTCCTTGATCATTGAATCACTGCTTTCTCTAAATTGAAGTCATTCTTCTGCATGCAGATTGTATATTAAACATAAGCAGTTTCATAGATATTATAATGCTGATGAAAGAAACAAATAGAAAAAGTGAGAATTTCTTCTGTTTATCCTTTTCTTCAGTGATTTCATGGGAGAGTAAATCTTTACAAAAGCTCTCAAAAATAGCTGAAGAATAGCTTTTTACAATGTGAACAATGCAGGTTTTAACAGTTTAACATTTCTAACCTTGCTATCTGACTTAGGGGAAATTTTCTTTGCTTTCATCATGTCAGATTTCTCACCTGAAATATAGCCATAATGTATTTTGCTCTTGCATGGACTACATAAGATAATAGTTGTAAAAATCACTTTGAAACACAGACTACCCATTACCTACATAATATACAACCACAATGGTATGTATCATTGCTGAATTATTCCTTTATAAATGCTCAGTATAATGGAAGAATGCAAAGCTTGAGTCTATCATATATAATTTTCTTATAAAACCCTCTGAAAGAAAAGTCAAAATAAGAGAACAAATTACTCTGACTTCAATGTAGTCGTCATGAGAGTGAGAATAAAGTGGTTAAAAATAAAACAAATAGGCAGTGTTTGCTAACAATAGAAGGAAATATCCTGGAATCCATTTTTCTGAGCAGTGGGCAGAGTCCTTTTCAAGTCATATTCATTCTGAAATTGCCTTTTCTTTTTCCTATTAAAATGCCAAGAGTACCCATACAGCAGAGCAGGGAACATGCAAAGCAGAGAAATCATTCCCAGATTATATAACTGCATTTTGCAGACAGGGAGTTGAAGTAAAAACCTGAAATTTAGTATCATATATTTCTATGTAGTTAGTAGAAGGAGTTGATCATGATTCTTGATGTCTGTACCTTGAACCATGACCTAGACAAAGACTAAAAAACGTTGAAAGTAAGCAGTTGTGATTAGTGCTATTCTGAATTAGAAGAAAGATATTTATTTCACTTAACGAAAAACTGAGTATTAATATTCCTTAGGGATATGAAATGTTTAAAAGTTACTTTATAAACAATATGAAAAGAATAAAGGAATACTCCATGTGTATTTAGAATATGGGTTCATTGTTAGGTAGCCTTTGCAAAATTTTTTGTTCCCCTTTCGCTTCTTGCTTTATCACAAAGACCAGTGATTCTGTTCCTTTCCACAATGGCTCCTTGAACTTCTCTGTTGAATATAACAGTTACTTGTTGAAGGATACTTACCTAGTAGTAGTGTGTCCTGTTCTCACAAGCTTTATCTCATTTGATCTTCCCAAGAACACTGGGGGGGGCGGTTCTGGTAGTTTTCCATTTGACACATATGACGCTGAGGCACACAGATGTTTAGTAACTTCTTGGTTCACACAAATGATAAGTGGGAGAGTCAGGATTAAAACCGAGCTGTTTGATTCCAAACACTGAAGCTATAGAAACTTTGAGATATTGCATTTGTTACATAAACCTGTTCTCTCACTTTGTGGCATCCCCCAAGGCTTCACTCCATCAATAATCACTCTGCACCCAGCTGACCTTCCATCACTACCTTGTACCTTTAGCTTCTCTGTCTTCAGTGGCTCTTTTTGCTCTGTTTACATGTTGAAGTTTTTTTTTTTCANCTTGTACCTTTAGCTTCTCTGTCTTCAGTGGCTCTTTTTGCTCTGTTTACATGTTGAAGTTATTTTTTTTCATTTTTTTTCAAAACCTTAATAATACCATGGCCCTTACTCTCTAGCCCCAACTCCTTCTGCTGTGTCAAAATCCTCAAAGCAATAGTCCACTTGGCCTCTGTCCCAACTTCTCATTCACTTTATCATACTTAATGCAACTGAAATGTACTCCTAAAATTTACCACCCACTTTGTAATTCCTAAATTTTTTGCTTTCATTTTTGCTTTCATTCACTGAATGAAATCACTTTCATTTTGCTTTCATTCAATGAAAAACTTGGCATTTTTACCACAATATCTTTCTTTAAATGTTCTCCTCTTTTACTTTTTTCCTCCTGATTTTCCTTCTACTTCATTTAAGTTCAACATTATTTTTTTGTCTTCTCTCCTTTTACTTATTATGAATTTATGTTCTGAGAATTCCAATCTTTACTCCCCCCTCTTCTTGTTCTACAAAGCACCATTGATGCATGGACAGGAAGTGATATAAATTTATATCTCCAACCCTGATCTGTCTCTTCAATGTGGGATCAATGTCACCAACAGCATGGTAGACATCACCACCCAAAGGGTATGGAGACTTCTCAAACATTCCCAAAAGCAAACACATTATATACCTCTATCCTCAGTATTCTCCCCATCTCCTTTATTCTCTACATGTGAAATGGAAATCATCATTCAATTATCCAAGTTCAAAATTCAAGTCCTTCCTAAATGAGTTAAAACTTGTAAAATGTTTGAGTCCCTGCACCTTGTAAGCTCTCTATATTTATGAAGTAATGGTATATATATTACCTTTAACTCTATCACTCTTCCTTACTGCTATATCTAACTGATTTCCAATCTTGACAACTCTATCACTGCTCAGTCCCTGGAATTTCAACCTCCTTTTGCAATGCCACTGTTTCAATTCTTTCACACTGTTGATTTGAAAACAACTGAACTGGTCTCCCTGACTTTAAATTCTAACCATTTATATTATATTTATATTATATTTTCCCACTGCCTGCAGAATTATCTTGCTAAATTAAGTGGGATCAGTTACTTCATGTGGTAAGTTCATATATTTCATGGTGTGCACTAGCCAGGATTGCTTCTCAACCCTGAGACTAACCTTTCCATGCCCTCATGCATTGTGTTCTTTTTATACATTTATTCATGCTTTCTCTTTTTTAGGATTAAATTTTAATCCTAAACTTAAACATAAATCCTTCCCTATTTATCGTCCTATCCACTTCCATTCTTAGCCCCATAAGGCAGCATGGAGTGCTAGCTCCTCAGATTTCTATGCAAATTTTTAGAAACCAATTTTATAGCACAAAGTCTTTATTGATCATTTCCATAATATTACATCTTTACAATATTATATTTTTATTATATACTAATTGAGCAATAATTAATTATAAATGCCATATATCTTCAAGGAGGAAATTCAGTCTTGTTTAACTTTGGATATTCAGAACAATTTATGTGTTTAATACATAGCAAGTCTCAAAAAAATATTTATGGAATGAATAAAATTAGACAACTCTTAAATTTCACCGCCTCAGCCAACCCAGTGTTGAACTGTGATTATGGCAGAAACTCACTTTATACTTCACATCCTTCCTTTTCATCCTTTAATACCCTAAGTGTAAATGTGGTAGGACGTTTTANTGTAAATGTGGTAGGAAGTTTTGGGGGAATGAAAAGTTGTACGCAGATTTTCAACCAAATGGGGTTTGGTGCTTCTAAATTCTGCATTGTTCAAGGGCCCACTGTATAAAGTTCTTGGTTTTGTGGGACTGTAAGTTTTGAGATGAGAGAGAAGTGGGAAATGATGAACAGAGAAAGTAAAGGGACAGATATTGTAGAGAGTTGTATGCCATTCCAAGAATCTCAGATTTATCTCATAGAAGGTACAAATCTATTAAATGGCTTTGAATAGGTAAACCATTTCAGAGAAATTAATTTTAAAGAATGGTAATTTATAGTGTAAACTTTTATGGAGTACTGAATCCAAATTTTCTGTGACTGCGTTTTTTGGCTTCTGGAGAATAAATCCATAAAGGAAACAGCTAGTTGTATTAAGAGAGTTTGTATGCAGTGTGGCCCCAAAGAAAGGGTAAGCATGATCTGATTTCGTACACCAGAGAGCAAGACCTTCCCAGCAGTTTTTTGACCTGGCAAATTATGTGTGCACACTTTTTTCCCCATGAGTTAGTGAATTGAGTTGTTATTCTTGTAGGTCAGGTACATTAAAACAAAAACAAAAACAAAAAAATTGTGATTACCTCCATAAGCATGGCTGATTTTTAAACCATTATTTTTAAAATAATTTTTAGATTGTTTGAGATCCTAGAGACTGCATATTATTGGGCACAATAACTAATGGTACCAGACTACTGAGGTACGAGTGTACATATCCATCAGCAAGTGTCTAATGGGCAATTTTCAAACAATGCCTTACTAACATTAACTCCTAGTACTCAACATGACAATTACAAACCATTATCTATTGAATCCATCCAACTAACCATTCAAAAGACCATATACATATAAACATAGATGATACTAGAATCTAATTTGTTCACCCTACCTCAGATTCATTCAAGCCACACACATATATCTTATTTTAAAAGCTTCTAACTTGCTTTAAAAATGGGCTATCTGGGGCACCTGGGTGGCACAGTCATTAAGCGTCTGCCCTTGGCTCAGGGTGTGATCCCAGCATTCTGGTATCGAGCCCCACATCAGGCAAGATCTTACACTAGCAGCCTGCTTCTTCCTCTCCCACTCCCCCTGCTTGTGTTCCCTCTCTCACTGGCTATCTCTATCTCTATCAAATAAATAAATAAAATCTTTAAAAAAAAAAGGGCTATCTTATCGTTGACTTGTTTTTGTAATTAAGTAAGTTTAGTCACAATTTTGGGTACAAACCAAGAGGAAAGGAGAAGATTTTACCAACATATGGCCTTGTGTAGACCAGATATTCTTTTTGTTTTGTTTTGTTTTTCTTGGTATTATGTGATCACCTGCAATAACATGACTTATTGATGGAATATGGAATCTCTTTTCATTAACTAAATTTCAAGGAATACCAGTTCTGCTCCCACTGATAGGATTTTCAGTATCTGGCATTTATGTCACATGAGACAAATAATCATTGGTTTCTTACTTTGAGCTTGGCCTGGCATTCACCCAGGAGAGAAGGGTTGTTCATCATTCTTCCTAACCATGAGATGTTGCTTATCTGGTAGGATAAAATAGAGAAGCTCTCCAACTTAGTGATTTTTTTATGACCCAAGTCAGGATATGCACTTAGGAATCTCTCCTTTTATACATTAACAGTTATATTCTTTATAAATTTTTCACAGTAACATTGGTTTCCTTTGTTGTGTTTTTTGTTTTTTTCTTGCTGTTTCTTTACTCCTCCCCCCCCTTTTGTATCACAGTGGAACTTCTTCACTCTCTTTCTTCCACATAGTATATCTTTCTAGGTTACACCATTGCTGTCTGAAGAATTTTAACGAGAGTTATAAATCTACACTGTCTACATACCTGGAAAATCTCTTCCTGACCTTATCCTTCATCATTTTCGCATGAGAATTTGTTATGACTTTGAATAATGGTGTATTTTAAGAAAACATATCCTATAAATAGGTGGTGCCCTTTGTTATACAATGAGGATGCATGAGCTACTGGCCCTCTCAATTAGGCCATCTGTTGCTTGTTAGTTTTCCACAATAGAGTTGTCATTATGAAGCTTGCACCTCCTTTTCTCAAATTAAGCTATGTTTTGTTTTTGTTTTTGTTTTGCTGTCTCATTATTTTTCTCTGAAAAACCTATTATTTAGCAGAAAGAATATTTAAAACAAAACAAAAATGCAGGTTTCACTTTTGGCTTGATCCCCGACCCACTAAATGATTCTCAGTTCCCACAACTGTTAAATGGATAAAATAAAGCCAACCTCAAGGGATTGCTATAAATTTCAAATTATGCAATATAGGTAAAATGCTTGTATTTTATCTCATAGACTAAGTTCTCATAAAAAAACTGGTGTCGTTGCTGTTGTAATATTGTGAACACATTTTATTCTTGATTGCTGATTTATGGAGTGTTAGAATTGAAACCTTTCTTAATTTCAGCCCTTCATATTGCAGACTAGGAAAGGAAGGCATAGAAAGGATGTTGCTCAAAGAGCTGAGGGAAAAAATAGAATAGTCTCCTCAGACCATCATGATAACTCCAATTTCAATTCATGCCATAATCTATTTTATTTTATTTTCCCCATGCTGGTATTTCTTCAGTAGACTTCTTCCTCTTCTCTCTTCATAATATGCACTTGTGGACCATTTTAAATTTGAACCTAATAATCAGGGACTCTCCCTAATTAACTAAATCTGCCTAATGTTTCATGTGAAACCCTTGGACTTTGGTATTTTGCATATTAAATAATTTCATAATTTTTAGTTTATTTCAGTAATGATATGTGCAGAATTATTTCACCGAGGAGTGTTGTTTGATCAAAGCTACACTTTACCCCACAGACATAGGCAGGTTTCCCTGGCTCGAGGGTGCTATAATCTATTTAAGCCTTGTTAGCCAAACTAATTAAAATATTTCGTTTAAGGAGTTCAGAGTGTCAACTATTTTTTTTTTTTGAGAATCTCTGATATTTCATGTGTTAATAAGGAAAAAAAAATATTGTGTTGATTTGTTTCTCCTTAAAACATAATTTGATGTTGCATGACTGGCTTAGCCAGTTTTGATATTGGAAAATGGCGCATAATCACATGAATCTTGAAAAGGTCATATGTTTTTGAAAAATCAGTTAATTGTATTTAAATCAACTCACTTCACAAGATCACACAATTTGAGAGAACTTATCGGTTTGCTAGGCTGTTGTTTGTAAGCACTCTTTTTTTTAATTTTTTTTTTACTTATTTATTTGATAGAGAGAGAGAGAGTACAAGCAAGGGGAGTGGGAAATGGAAAAGCAGGCTCCCTGCTGAGCAGGGAGCCCAATGCGGGGCTCGATCCCAGGATCCTAAGATCATGACCTGAGCCGAAGGCAGATGCTCAACTGACCGAGCCACCCAGGTGCCCCTGTAAGCACTCTTATCACAATATGTAGACATATAAATATTAACAATTTGTGTAGACAGTAATTTAAAATGTCTTCTTCCACAGAATGCATATCAAGCTTTATAACTTTCAGTTTTTAATACCTATCATATATGACTGTTAAAGAAAATATAGTGAACTCTCAATTTTCGGGGATGGACCCAGTCAGTTGATATATACAACAGTTGCTTAATTTTTCTTTCTGTCTCCTTGCTGCTTGTCTTGTGGTCATTATCAGTACTCACTAGCAACTCAGTCAAAATGAAGAAAAGAAACTAAAGAAAATCCAATTTAAGTATTGTTTTTTATTAGCAAATTTTCTTTTAAATTTGAAATTATAGAGAAAACATTTGAAACACTGGCTTTTATTGAAAGTTTTGATATATCTATATAGATATCTATATGCGTATATCTTTTACTGGAAGTTTTAAAGTATCTATATATTAAATATATTAAAACTCTTCCCCTTCACTAATTCCGTGGTGTTCAAAGATATATTTTGGCCAGGTAGAGAAGGTTACAGATGATATTTTTGATTTATAAATTTTGTTAGTTCATGTTTTTTTGTTCAGCTTTGTTCCATTTTGTTTCTTTCACTAATTTAATGAGTAATTTTCTCAAGTTAGTGTTTGCACCAGAGAGACATTTGATGTCTGTTGGGAGACTCTGTGTGTGTGTGTGTGTGTGTGTGTGTGTGTGTGTGTGTGTTTTGATTGATGTTAAATAAATTCTAACCATTGGTAATTTTAAATTGACCAGCTATTTTCATGTAAAAGCAGTAACAGACATTTTGGTGAGATAAAAAAAAGAACTTAAGGTTCTAGCAATTAATTAAAGTGTAAACAACTCTATATCATCTTCATCTATAAAACCATCATTTTCACAAATGATACTGTTTTAAAGCAAGGACAAAATCCAGCTCTGGTTACAAAAGATATTAATTTTTATCTAATGAAATAAAGATAACTACTCAAAACCATACCATTTGAATTCTTGGAAACTTTTAAAGCTTAAATAGATTTCTACCCTTCACACCCCATGGGCGTTTTTAATAAGCCACATGGTATGATTCTCAGCTTGGGTGAGGAAATAAAATGGGAATCTCTCTCTAGAGAACCCTTATATATATTACATCCAATTAGGCCTGTGCTGGCTCTGTGAAGTCGTCCTAAATCACAGTGGATGATAACTGTAATTTTCAACCAAAGAACCCATCTTAGTTTGTAACTTTAGTAGTCAATGCTTGCCAGTAGTAACTTATTTTGATATAGGAGACATCTAGCAAATACCTTGTAAAGGCTGAAAACCAGAACATTCAATTATACAAAAATATTATGGATAGGGCATATCCCAATACAGTTTACTTTAAACATGTGGTGACACAATATTTATGAAAAATGTAATAATATTTCCCAAATTCTTTTCAATTTTTGCATAAAGTTGCTATATATGAATTTAAATTATTTTAGCTTATACTTTCTGTTTTTGTCTCCTATGAGTTTATTTAAAAATCAGAATTGCCATTTCCTTAATATTAGTACAGATTCAAATGCGTGGCAATATTTTGTATTTTAATTTTGTTTTTGTTATGTAAACTTCATCAGCAAAACACCATCTGGTACATATTAAAAAGGGACCATATCCTCATTCAATTTGGTTGATGTTCAGAATCCAAAGTTGAAGAGATGTCCCTCCATGTTATTTTTTAATCACTTGTTGTTTGCAAGCATATGAGAACTAACAATTTTAACAGTAGTAACACATATTATTGTTCTATTGAACAAGATATTCCTTGATTCACAGAACATTGTTGTAGATAACAGTAATCAATTTGATTCATATACACACTTGAATATGTAAAAGAAAAAGGCAGTGAGCGACCTTGACATCTGAACAATAAATTAATAATGAAAAAAATATTAGACATGAAAAGAAACACTTGTATCTTCCAAATAATATTAAATAAATAAATAAGAAATAAAGACAGTTTCTGAAATTAGAAAATCTGAAAATAATACATATAATACATATTAGTAACTAAAAGAGAGGCTAGAATATTTCCTGCTGATCCTTATGTATCACAAATATCTTTTGCCAGCCCCCAATAAATTTCTCTATTCTCAAACTACTTCCCCCTGCTTACCCAAATCTAGCTTCTTATTCCTTTTCAGTCCTCCATCCTTCCTGAATCGATCCCTCATCTGCTGTGCCTACAATTTACTCTGCCTTGTAAATAGTAATATCCTGTGTGTATATAACTCTGTTGTATAATTTTCTTACTCTCCAGTGATATCTCATCTTTTTGTTTTACTATAACATATAAATGTCTTGTTCCCTCAACCTAATTATTAAGCCACTAAGGACTACGAACGTGTTTTATTCTTTGGACTGCCCGTGACATCTGGTACAGTGGTATGGCTAACAACCTATTGTATGCATGCACTTGGATGTTCTCAAAAGTGCTAAAATTTCACCCATGACCACTTCTCATGTCTTTTTCCTGGTTTTTCAACTGAATAACTCCAGCATGCTTCTCACTGGTCCAACCAGTTAAGGAATGTCATCCTCCCTAGTCCAATAAATTAATAAGTTTTATGTGGTGTTATTTCAATTGTGTGTTTCTCTTAATTGTCTGCAAGTAAAGTAAATGCAGAGAGCTAAGTCTTCACAATTTTATCCCCAGCAATTAAAGAGACTATTTAATAAGTATTTTTAATGAGCAAATGGACTGTTGAATAGATAAATGGTTAGATAAATAAGTTTTAATACATAATAAATAAGTGTCAAAAGAATGAGCTATAAAATTATATAGCACAGATACAATATCATATTATTTTCTTTTTAAAATGTTTTTTAAATCCATTCAATAGTCCATTAATTTTAGTATAGTATAAATAATGATAATAATGATGAATTTTGGCATCCAATCTTAAGAAGTAACATTATTAAACATTCAGTGTATGCTTATATTTCACTATGTCCATTTATGCCAGTATCATATATGCCACTCTTACTTGTTGATTTTCTAACCAGTCTTGCAGAACAAGAGTATGTCAGACTGTAGAAAGCTAGCTCTGATTTTTATGCCATCACCAAAACTACCAACTTATAATTTTTCATTCTTTTTCCTTATCTATGCAATGGAGACACAATTTGCTGACTTCATGGCAATATAGCTATGAAGTGAAACAAGATGTTGGAAATGATTTTAAGTCTTAGACTACAGACATTTGATAGAAATCCATTCCTTTTCCCAATTTTAATTTATGTTTTTTTAATATCAGAAAAATGTTACTCTTATTCATATCAAAATTATTCCACATCTGAATCTTCCATTCCAGCCAGTTTTTGTACACTTAACTGTATCCCAAATAGTCCTTGACACCTTGTGTGAAGCTATTCTTACATTGCGCTTTTGTCCACTCTTCCTCCTGAGTTCATCTGACAATTTGACTCTGATAGTTCCCCTTTTCTAACATTTCTAGTCTAGTAGATGTTTTGAGTGGCATATATATATATATATATATATATATATATGAAAGGAATGCAGATTGTCTCTGCTATTTAACCAGCACATTAAATAAGAGTGACTTATTTCAAAAGAAATTTCTAACAGAACAAAAATGACAGGGGAAGGAAGTCCAAAATTCCATTTTTCCATAAAAACAATTAAAAAGCTGGCAAAGTCTATCTGAATTGATGCTTTTAGGCTGCTGAAAACTAACCAAAATCCTGCAGAAATCAGGGGAATCCTTATTCAGGAAACATCAGCTGAATCTTGGGTAGTGAGCTTTGTGGTACTTTGCTCTCATCACATCAGATCCCTTATTCCTCAGCTTAGTGGTGGCACTGAAAAAGACATTCTATAATTCTATAATTCTGTATCAGTACAGGAGGGAGCCAAACAAGCCCCATTCACAAAGAATGGTGATTTCTTATCTTGACCTGCCTGGTAGCTTCCTGAAGAACCGGATCAAAGGGCTTGCCTTAATCTCTCATAACTTGAAACTCTCCAAGTGCTGAGGTGGCTATCAAAGGGACATTTTAGGCAAATATGTTAGTCACTATTACCTGGTGCAATGAATAACAGCTAGAGCAAATGATAGACTAACAAAAAGCTTGGGATAAAAGACTGGAGAATGAAATGTTTAGTGGGGAAAAGGGTTTTGGAAAGTTCCAGTATATTCCAGGAAATCTAGAAGGCTACACACATGCTTAGGGCAGTGCAAATGCTCAGAAAAGACCTAAAAGGCTTTAACCTTTCACTTCTTGCTAACCATGAGCATAAAGTAAACAGATATAAATTGCATTGAGGCATGTCATGACACATACAGAGAGTCCGTCTCCAGTCTAGGAAATTTTTTTGGTTCCAGACAGGTAAGGGAATCATTGTCCAATCACTAGCTGATTGTTAACATAACAGAAAAAGGACTTCTTTGATCACACATGATAAAGAATACAGAATTTACAATATTATTTTAGAAAAGTCACTAAATGAACATAAACAACTACCATGACAAAGGAGCAACAACAAACCCTGAGGAAGGGAAAGAATCTGAATTCCACAGTTGCCATCTGATTTAAAATGTCCAGTTTTCAACAACAACAAAAGAAGTCAGTGAAGGAGAAATTGAGGAATAAAAACAATAAGACATAGGGAAAATAAATAAAAAATTAGGAAAAGTAAGTCCTTCCTTACCAGAAGGAATTGCACTAAATAAAAGGAATAAACTCACCAATTAAAAAGTAGAGATTAGAACAATGGTTAATGAAACATGATCTAACTACATGCTAGTTGCAAGAGACACGTTTTAGATTCAAAAATACAAATGAGTTGAAAGTAAAAGAATAGAAAAGATATCCCATGCAAATGTAATTTAAATAGAACTAGATAGTGGCTATAATAATTTCAGGCAAAATAGATGTTAAGACAAAAATTGTGTAGGAGATAAAGAAGGTCATTATATGATGACAAAGGACCAATCCTTCAAAACGATGTAACAATGATGAAGTATAAATGTGTGTAAAAATAGAGCCCCAAAATACATGAAGCAAATATTGGCAGAATTGAAGGGAAAAATAGACAATTTAACAATAACAGAATTTAACCCCACTGTCTACAATGGATAGAACAAGATAGAATATCAGCAAGGGAGTAGAAGACCTGAACAACATTACAAAGCAAGAAAACCTATCAGGTAACTTTCCACCCAACAATAGCATAATACATATCATTTTCAGGCTCACATGGAATATTCTCCAGGGTAGACCATATGTTAGGTCACAAAACAAGTCTCAATAAATTTAAATTGATTTAATCATACAAAGCATGTTCTCCAACAACAATAGAATAAAATTAGAAACTGATAAAATATGGATGTGGAAAATTCACAAGTATCTGTTTTATTTTTTACATTAAAAAAAAAGTAAGCTCAGTAACTTAAATTTCTACCTTAAGAAACCCCAATGTTTATAGCAGCAATGTCCACGATAGCCTAACTATAGAAAGAGCCTAGGTGTCCATCGACAGATGAATGAATAAAGAAGATGTAATACACACACACACACACACACATGCACACATACATACATACACAATGGAATATTATACAGTGATCAAAAATGAAATGTTGCCATTTGCAACGACATGGATGGAACTAGAGGATATTATGCTAAGTTAAATAAGTCAATCAGAGAAAGACAATTATCATATGATCTCGCTCATATGTGGAATTTAAGAAACAAAACAGAGGGCAATAAGGGAAGAGAGGAAAAAATAAAACAAGGTGAAACCAGAGAGGGAGAAAAACCATAACAGACTCTTAATCATAAGAAGCAAACTGAGGGTTGCTGGAGGGGAGGGAAGTGGAGGAATGGGATAACTGGGTGATGGACATTAGGGAGGGCATGTGATGTAATGAACACTGGGTATTATATAAGACTGAAGAATCACAGGCCTGTAGCTCTGAAACCAATAATACATTATATGTTAATTAATTGAATTTAAATAAAGTGTTTAAAAATAATTTTAAAAATTTTTTTAAAGAAATGAAACTAGACAAGAACAAAAGCAAGCAGAAGGAAGTAAACAAAAAATTAGAGTACTGATAAATGAGATAGAGAATAGGGATAAAACTAAATCAAGCCAAAAGTTGGTTTTTAAAATTGGCAAAACTTTAGCTAGACTAACAAAAAAAGAAAGACTCAGGATTACTAAAATTAAGAACAAAAGTGGGGATATTACTACTGACCTTACAGATACTAAATAAAAATAAAAATCCTATAACAAAAATATGCCAAAAATGTAGACGTCTAAATGTCAAGAGTAAGACCTAGAAACACGAACTACCAAACTGATTCAAAACCGAAAATCTGAATAGACTTCATTACAGATAAAAAGACTAAACTGGTAATCAAACACCTCCCAACAATGGCCCCTAACCACTGTTGAATTCTACAAAATATTTGAAGAAAAATACCATTATTTCTCAAAATCTCCCAAAAAATACAATGGGAGCCAATACTTCCTAACTCATTTTATTAGCTCTATAATACCCTAATGCCAAAGCCAGGCAAAGGCCGCACAATAAAATTAAACTGCAGATCAATATCCCTTCTGAATTTAGATAGGAAAATAGGAAATCTAATAGATAGGAAAATCCTCAACTAAATACTAGCAAAATGAATCCAGCAGCATATTAAAAATATTACATACAATGACTAAGTAAGATTTATCCCAGGAAACAGCAGGTGATTCAACATTTAAAAATAATTTAATGTAATACACCACATAAAGAGAGTGTAAGAGAGGAAAAAACACCATATGATCTCAGTAGACCCAGAAAAATTTTGGCAAAATCTAACATTTTTATGACCAAAATATTCAGCAAAATAGCACTCTAATGGAACTTCCTCATCTTGATAAAGGGCATTTATGAGACACCCACAGCTACCTTCACACGAATAGTAAAAAACAGAAAGCTTTTCCACTACCATAAGGAACAAGCCAAGGATGTCTGCTTCCATCATTCTATTCAACATTTACTGAAATTTCTAGTCAGAGCGACTAGGCAAGAAAAACAAATAAAAGGCATCCAGCATGGAAAGAGGCAAAACTATCTCTATTCACAGATGACATGATCTCATAAATGGAAAACCATAAATAATCCACAAAAATATCTATTAGATCTAATAAATGAATTCAACAAAGTTTCAGGATACAAGATACAAAAACTCAGTGTATTTCAGTACACTTGGAACGAACAATTCAAAAGTGAGAATATTAAAAACATTCCCATAGATAATAGGATCGCAAAATGAAACATAAGAAAACATTCCTATATATGATAGCATCACAAAGAATAAAATACTTATGAGTAAATTTAACCAAGGAAGTACAAAATCATTCATTGAAAAACACAAAATATTGTTGAAATCAGCTAAACATTTAAATAAATCAAAAGGCATCCGTGTTTAGGGATTAGAAAATATAATACTATTA
The DNA here is from genome assembly GCF_002007445.2 of Ailuropoda melanoleuca. Classification (NCBI taxonomy): domain Eukaryota; kingdom Metazoa; phylum Chordata; class Mammalia; order Carnivora; family Ursidae; genus Ailuropoda; species Ailuropoda melanoleuca. The sequence goes on along the minus strand of NC_048219.1, from coordinate 103,839,164 downwards.
AGATGGCAATATTTCCCAAAATGATCTACAGTTCCAATGCAATCTTATCAAATTTCATCTTTTTTTTCTAGAAATAGTTAAGTTCACTACAAAATGTATATGTATTTGCAAGTAATTCAGAATATACAAAACAATATCAAAAAAGAAAAAGTTGGAGAATTTACAGTTTCTGATATCAAGACTAACTCCAAAACTGCTGAGATGATCATACAGTATTTTTTCCTCCCCTATATTTTACTTATGTGATACAATATAGTAATCAAAATAGTGTGGTCCTGGGGGGCCTGGGAGGCTCAGTATGTTAAACATCTGCCTTCAGCTCAAGTCATGATCTTCGGGTCCTGGAATGGAGTTCCGCATCAGACACCCTGCTCAGTGAGGAGTATGCTTCTCCCTCTCCCTCTACCCCCTCCCCCCTGCTCTTGGTCTCTCTCAAATTAATTAATTAATTAAAAAATAGTGTGGTCCTGGCATAAAAATAGAAAGATAGACCAATGGAATAGAATGAGAGTCCAAAATAAAACCATATATGTACAGCTAAATTGATTTTCAGTGAGAGTGCCAGGACATCTCAATGGGGAAAGAAGAATCTTTTTAACAAATAATTCTGGAACAACTGGATATCCACAAGAAAAATAATGAGTTTGGACCCTAATTTCATACCACATACAAAAATTAACACAAAATGCATCAAAGACATAAAGGTAAAACCTAAAAAAACCAAAAGCCCTGAGAATGAAACACATCTGTAAGTTGACCTATGCTTAGATTAGACAGAGTTTTCTTAAATATGACACCAGAGGCACAAGGAACACAAGAAAAAAATGGATAACCTGAACTTAGTCAAATTTAAAAATTTATTCCTCAAAAGACATTATCAAAAAGTAGAAAAGGACAGCCCATGGAATAGGAGATGATTTTTGCAAGTAATATATCCGATAAGGGCCTGGTATCCAGAATATGTAAAGAACTCTCACAACTCAGCCATCACAAGATAGCCAACACAACAGAAAATCAATAATCAACAGAGGGGTATAGATATTTCCCCAAAGATCTACGGATGGGCAGTAAGCACATGAAAAGATGCTCAACATTGAGAGTCATTAGGGAGATGCAAATCAAAACCACAATGAGATACACTTCAAACCCACTAGAATGGCTATAAAAAAAATAAACCAAATGGGTAATAACAAGTGTTACTGAAAAAAAAGAGAGAAACTGGAATCCTGGCACATTGCTGGTGGTAGTATAAAATGATGCAGTCACTATGAGGAACAATTTGACAGTTACTCCAAAACTTAAACATAGGAGTTATGATGTGACCCAGCAATTCCACTACTAGGTCTAAGAGAATTGTAAATATACTTTCACACAAACACTGGTACATAAATGTTCATATCAAAGTTATTCACACATAAAAAGTGGAAACAAACCAAATTTCCACCAACTCGTGAACGGATAACAATATGTAGAATAACGATGAATGTAATATTATTCGACCATAGATAGGGACCAAGTACTGATACATGCATGAGCCCGGAAAACATTATGCTATAAGAAACCAGCTGCAAAAGGCCATATATTGTGAGATTCCATGAATATAAAACATCCAGAATAAATAGGAAATTTGTAGACACATGAAATATATTACTGGTTACAAGAGTCGGGGACCGGGGAGAATTGGTAGTGACTGCTGAATGATGATGAGTTTTTTTCAGGGGGTGTTGAAAACGATCTACAATTAGATAGTAGTGATGGTTGGACATCATTGTGACTTTACCAAAGAAGACTGAATTGTACACTTTAAAATGGTTAAAATGGGAGATAACATCTCAGTTTTTAAGAGTTGGAAAAAGAAATACCTAATAGAAATTTTGAAAATTAATGTAAATGTGGAAAACATATCTCATGTGCTTTCAATGTAAACTGTATTTACATGAAAGTTCAATTCTTTCATACTGTTTCTCTGAAATGTATAGCATGTTATATTAGGGTTTTCTAGTATCCATTTGTGGAATACATTAGAGTATGTTATCTTTCCTATTGCACTACATACACCTTGAGGAGAACAATAAATTTTTGTTCAATTTCGTTTACTGTTGGCAACTAACTTAGTCACTTACAACTTCTTGCCATATCCATAATACTTGTTAAATGACTTATTAATGTTCTAGCTTGGAAGAAGGAAGTTGATACACTATCATTGGCAGTGCCTTGCTCAATTTTTGCCTTTAAGAAAATATTTTTTTGTCATAGTTATGAAATGAATGGAACAGCCAAAACATGTTAGGCTCATGGAGATCATTCAATTGATGAACATAACTAAAATCCGAGTTAATTTTCTGGTACTTTACCTTATGTAGTATGATCACTTATTATCATCTTTGATTTCAGTACCAAATGCTTTGTGGCTCCTCAGATCCTAGAACAATGTAAAAGAAGACAGGGAAGTAGTCCACTTTCTAGTTACAGAGACTTTCAAGCCTTGGTGTAGTTGACATTGATGAATATCATATTTGGCTCTTGCTTCCTAAAGGCAGTTCTTAAAAGCTTGAGTCTGTTGGACTCAACTGTAGCATCATTTGCATATATGGCACTTCATTGCAAGTGAGGGAGTGGACTTCTCTTCAGTAACATTCTTGGAGGAAAAAAAATGTACTATTGGGTCCATTTTTGTAGTGTCTTGTAGCAACCAGAATTAAACTCAAGTTTTAAGTCAATCACTAAAGGTAAAATTCACTTTCTTAATTCAGCCTGTGGTCTATGATATTCTCGTACCTGCTCTATATTAGAAATATGTATCATGCTTGTTATACACAATTTCTTTTCAAAATATAATGTGTTTAGCTTCCACCTTTCACTATATTTCTTTACTAACATATGATTATTTTATTTTAGCATTCTTTTTGAGTTGCCCACACTCCTTTAATAATAACGCTGCTATTTATTTTTGTGGTGCTTGAAATGAAACTGTGCTATCAGTCTGTCTTGTCTGCAATTTCTCATGCAGCTTGTTTTCTTTCAGCGAGTCAGGCTTTTACTAAAACAAAAAGATGGCATGAACCACGAATGTCTTGACTACTCCAGGCCCCTTAAAAATGATTTTTCCGTCATTCTCTTGAATTTCCATACAGCCGGTCCTGCCTTTAATCTATTTTTCACACATTGTAGAGCTGTAATACACAGGAAGTAATAATACAAATAAAACTTACTCCAAAACTACCACCAGAAATTTTTTCTTTTTTTGAAACTTACTGTAAGTGACAAGTATAACAGAATTCCAAATAACTTATCAACGTCATTCTTGGAAAAAGCAGCTTTCTTTTTCAATGATGGTAGAACTCACTTTTTGTGATGAAGTGTTTGGTAGAAGAAAAACAGCAGGCTAAAAACCACCTGACCAGGTAACTTTTAAGGAACTTTTCAAACTTGAAATTCTATTTTTCTCTCAACTTCATAATTTTTGTACTGAACCTCGGAAATAAAATGAGTTTTTAAGGAGCAAACTATCTGAAAAATGCACATTTTCAGCCAGTTGTCCAAGAGTGATTTGAAGGGGACTCTGCAATTGATGATAGAACTAGCATAATTTGTTCGTGACCCACTTCCAGAACGGAGGGCTTGCTGAATCTCGTTGTATCTAAGCTACTATAAGGGAGAATTTGCTCAGAATTTCATACTTATTATTTTGTCACTTTTAGTCTCAAGCATTTGCTATTGTTTGGCCTTTCCTGTCATATGAAAAAAAAATGTCAGGTTTTATTGATGTAAGACTAAACGAATGTGTCATATTAGAGTCACTCTTTAAAGAAATTAACCAATCATGATGCATTTAAGNTTTTTAGTCTCAAGCATTTGCTATTGTTTGGCCTTTCCTGTCATATGAAAAAAAAGGTCAGGTTTTATTGATGTAAGACTAAACGAATGTGTCATATTAGAGTCACTCTTTAAAGAAATTAACCAATCACGATGCATTTAAGACTTAAAGAATTTATAAAGAATAAAATGAGTAGCCGTATCTACTGCCTATCTACTATTTAATACGTAAAATATTGCCCAAGTCAAAGGTCCTTTGTTTCTTGCTTCCTGAACATCTCTCTCAGAGGTAAACATGATTCTGTTTATGTTCCCTTGAATCTCCCAATCTGTTTACTGCACAAGGATGGATCTGTTAATAACATTCTGGGGTTGTAAGGTGGACCATATAGGCTGTACCTTACAGAAAGAATGTATGAGTAAAGGACAGTGTAGTGTGAAGACCATCGTGAGCATAATATACCCAAGATGTCACTGAGGTACAATTCCGTCCAGAGTCTGAAAAATGTGGGTCACTGAGGAGCACATGACAATCATATCCCAGATAACTATGAACCATGCCAGCGTAAGTTCGACGCTGCCCATCCAGTCTCTCCACATGGCCCAAAATGGAGGACAGGGAGTGAGACAGTGAGTTAGAAGAGAGTGAATGGGAAAAAGAGGAGAAACAGAAGTAGCCAAAATGGGGACATCAGTTCATCATCATGTCTACCTTTACAGCAACGGTGCTCGTTAAAATGGTCTTTATCCCTTTCACCTGCAACAAAATTGCCTAAAACATTTGTAACCAAGAGTAAGAGAGAGATTTTCATTTTTCTTACCACTACTGCATCTGACAGCCTGTATGAACAAATGAAAGCAGATTGATAATAAAATCATTCTACTCATAGCTTCATTTTCTCAACTTAAGTTTAAAAGAGGAGAACCACTCCCTAAACAAACAATAACAAAACTATATCTCTTTTCAATGTCTCAAAGCTGATATCTGGAAAGAGTTTTACAATGGAAGCTGCTACTTCCTGCCCAGACCTTTTTGACTCCCTTGGATAGGAGCTGCAAAAAATTTTCCAGGATACCAGCTTATCTCAGCAGTATATCCCCTATCTAGCTGCTCACACCATGTGCCAGTCTACCTATTCGACTGCCTAAGATGGGAATAGAGTTTTGGCTGCAAAATATTCCCTTCTCCTTGCATTTATTATACATGAGAAAAAAATATTTTAGAATTGAATGGTGGAATGGAGGGATCGTGAAAATAAATCCTTCCATTTAACTAAGGATTTATGTTTCTTGCTTTTTCACATTCGGTATTTCAACTACAGAAGCAGGTAGATGTACCAGACCCTTCCATGAGATGAGGCAGCTGGGAGTAAGAGACTTGCTGAGAAGGTGTGGAGTTGCAGGTTTTACTGGGTGAAATGATCTTCCTGTGGAAGGACAGAGGGGTCATAGAGTTTTTGTTTGCTTTGTTTTCTTTCATTTTAGTAAATGTGCATGTTACAACCTAAAGAACAAAACTGCAAGGATGGTAAATTTTTCACTTTATGACTTCAGAGAGCTTCTACTTTGTTATTAGTCTCATAGATCAATAGATCATGGGTAGAAGGAGGAGTCACAGCAATTAGGAGATGGACAGGGCTTCTGAGGTCATTCAGGACAACCTCTCCTAAGGGGTGATATTGTCCCAATATCTCTGAGAAAAAGTGGGCTAGGCCATACCTTACAGTCTGGTCTGGTTTTGAATTTGAGTGAGAATTTTCACCTGGAGTTGGTGCGAGCTTGCTTTCTCTTTGGTTTATTTGCAAAGTACCAAATAAGCAGTACAAAAACTATACAGGAGCTAAGAAAGTTTTGAATCTTCAAATTTTTGCTGTTTTCACACTAGGGCATTCTTCTCTCGTGTGCACCTGCTCTGGAGGGTTTAGGAGATCCTATTTTGTTTCTTTGTTTGCTTCCATGGGAACAGTTGTCCAAGAAATAATCCAGACTCTATAAGAACATTCGCCATAATGGGTAGTTGACAAACATCATAGTGTTTTCTCTTTCAGTTTAGGAAACATAATTGTCAGACTTTCTTTGACAGCTTTCAAACCAAGGCTGGGTTTGAATCTTACAATGAAAATAAACATACTCCTTAAAAACCCACAGCTTTTGCCGTTTGCTAACAGCTTCTTCTTCTCATGAAAATATGAAATCCATCTCTTAAATTTCCACATTTTTGTCCTATTTTTGTAGTCTGAAGCAGCACAGAAGAACTCCACAACCTCTTCTGCAAAACAACCCCCTTCATATATTTTAATGAATCACCTCCTTTCCAGAGTCACTTCTAGCCTTGATCTTAATCTTTGTTTTCCAATCCCCAAATCCTGATACATCTCTTCCCAAAAGACAGACTCTTTTGCCTTTGTGTGCTCTCACTAGAACATTCTCCAATGTGTCGCTTCCAGTTTTAAAGTGTATATTTCTTATCAGAACCTTGGCTGAGCCCCAACATTCTCCCAGGATATCTTATCTCTACCAAGGATCCATTCCCATCTAAACTGGAAATCCTTTATTGTTAGTATTCCCACTAACAGTGGTACCTGCTCCATCTAACAGTGGTTTTGAAGGAACGAAGGAAGGAAGGAGGGAGAGAAGGAAGGAAGGAAAGGGAAGGGAGGAGAAGGGAAGGGAGGGGAAGGGAAGGAAGGAAGGAAGGAAGGAAGGAAGGAAGGAAATAGGGAAGGGAAGGGAGGGGAAGGGAAGGAAAAAAGGAAAGGAAAGGAAAGGAAAGGAAAGGAAAGGAAAGGAAAGGAAAGGAAGAAGGGAGGGTAGGATGGAGAGAAGGAAGAAGGGAGGGTAGGATGGAGAGAAGGAAGAAGGGAGGGTAGGATGGAGAGAAGGAAGGAAGTTGAGAAGGTAAGAGGGAGGGACAGAGAGAGGGAAGAAAAGAAGGAACAAAGGTAGGAAAGGAAAGAAAGGTAAGAGAGTGGGAGAGAGAAAGGGAGAGAAGGAAAGAAGGAGGGAAAGAGGGAGGGAGGAGAGAGAAAGAAGAGGGAGGAGAGAGAGAAAGGACCCCCCCCCAAAAAAAGGAAAGGAAAAGAAAGATAAGAAAAAAGAAAAAAAAGGAGTCTCATATGGCATGGTATGGCATGGTATGTTCTTAATAAATCATGCAAAATTTAAAGAGCTTCCTTCTTTTATCTTCTAAGTTCTCACAAACTATTTGATAAATATATTTGCAATTTGTAAATATAGACTTACATTGATTTTGTTCTTAAGAAACTTAAAAATGCATGTTAATTAAATGAAACACATAGTATCTATAATTAGGAAAAATAATAATAGTAATGATATGATAGTAAGAGTAGCTAGAAAGCACTTATAATTTTTTTTTAGTTTTTTTAGTTTTCCAGTTTCTTTGAAGGTTTATGTTGTTATGCTTCCTGTTGCTTCCCAATATAAATTAAAAATCCCCTGTGATGGCTTTCTCCCCTTTAAACAATTAACCAGGATCTTTTTGGTTATTTTGGAGATTCTTTTAAGACTCTTAACATTTCGTCTTCTCTCTAGGCATTAGAGCTACAAGGCTATGAATTACCACAATTAACAATATTGTTAAACACCAGAATCATCATTCAACATCATAAAAACAACAGAAGGGAATGGGGTAACTGGGTGATGGACATTGGGGAGGGTATGTGTTTTAATGAGCACTGGGGATTATATAAGACTGAAGAATCATAGACCTGTATCCCTGAAACAAATAATACATTATATGTTAATTTAAATAGTTGATTGATTAATTAATTAATTAAATTTTGGAAAGCAATAGAAGAGCAGACATAGAGATTTCCCTCCTATTTAGACATTTGTTTAAGAAGCATCTGACCTCTGCAGAAGCTTCTGGGAAAACTTTTATTTCGTCTATTTGTTATTAAAAATTCATAGATAAATGCAGATGAAAATGACTCATTTACTTCTTTTCAGTCATGCCAAAATTAGCCAAATGGCTTTTGAAGCTGGTAATTTCCAGTTGCTCTTGCAATGGAAAAGTGCTACCAATTTATGGAGGAGGAGGCATTATAGTGGTATCCAATAACGCAATTTAGAAATAAGTTACACACAAGTAATACATTTGCTACCCTCTGTGCAAAAGCTAAGCCGTTTGCAATTTGTAAATATAGACTTACATTGAGTTTGTTCTTAAGAAACTTAAAAATGCATGCTAATTAAATGAAATGTGTAGTATCTATAATTAGGAAAAATAATAATAGTAATGATGATGATAACAGTAGCTTGAGAGTGTGTATATATATATAGATATAGATATTAGTTTTCCAAGTGTGCCAAGCATGCTTGTAAGTGCTTTATACAAATTAATTTAACTTAACCCTCCCAGATACCACTTGAGGCATGTGGCATGATCACCCTAGTTGAGAACTGGGGAACATATTGCAGAGCTTAGGCAGTAAACAGCAAGTGTCGAGGGTCAGAGATGATGCTGAGCACAGCATGCTGGACAAACCACAGAGGGTCAGATGCTTTCATATAATATTTTATAATTTCAGTTTTCATTTTCTTTCTAGTACAAGGGTTATTTTTTTAATATTTTTACAAGGGTTATTTTAAAATATATTAAAATTTTTAAGCAAAGAGATATTTGTTACTTTTGTTGGCTATTTCTTTTTAATTTTACATTTTAAATATTTTGCTCAGAGACTGCAGCCTTCTGTTATTTAATTTGTTCTGCTCTTAATTGTGTCCTATTAAATGAAAAATTTTAATAGTCTTTCATGAGTGTTTGAAAAAATTGTATGATTGTCTTAAAAGTACAACTCTCTCTGCCTCTCTCCCTTTCTCTGTACACATACATTGACTATCTAAATATATACACTCTCTATATATATACATACACACACATATATATATATATACATATATAGCTATTAAATCAAATTGTTGTTTGAATTTTACTATTTTTCTTTATTTTGATTTTGATATCCTCATCAAATCTATTTAAAATGAAGTATCCTAAGACTTCAACATTTACAGATTAGTAAATTTCTCCTTATATGTTTACCTGTTTAATTTTATATAATTCAGTACTATATTTTAGGTCCATAGGTTTCATGATTTTACCTTCACAAATATGAAATATTTTTAGCTTGTTTCATTTATCATTTTGTTTCTCCTGTCATAGCTGGTTTCATAATTGCTGGGACAATGCTTGTTGTTTTCTGTTGTGATGGTTGTTGTTAAAATTTGCCATTATTTTATTATCGTATTTTTAAATGTCTCACACTCATATAGCATCTAGCTGGATTTGGGATTGTTGTTAATTTGACTTCTTTCTTTCTTTCTTTTTTTTTTTTTGCCTGATACTAGGGCCTTTGTTGTATAATAAGGAAACATGTATGTGTGTTTATGGTACACATTAACTTAATCAGTGTTGCTTAGCTCGAGGTCCCCAGACAGGAGAGCCAGAAGAAAAGGTTTATATGCTTTTGCTACATTAGAGAGTATGAACCCCAGGGAGAAGCAGTGAGGTCAAATGGTGGGGGAGCCAGTAGAGAATTTGTTATTGATCTGGCTACCACAAAGTCAAACTGATGCTTGACCTTCAGTATCACTGTCCCAGAAATTATAGGATTTTGGAACAGTNTGCTTAGCTTGAGGTCCCCAGACAGGAGAGCCAGAAGAAAAGGTTTATATGCTTTTGCTACATTAGAGAGTATGAACCCCCGGGAGAAGCAGTGAGGTCAAATGGGGGGGGGAGCCAGTAGAGAATTTGTTATTGATCTGGCTACCACAAAGTCAAACTGATGCTTGACCTTCAGTATCACTGTCCCAGAAATTATAGGATTTGGAACAGTATGATCTAAGGAGACAGAGGTGAAAATTTATGTACTCCCTCTTGTTGCCACACTACTCAAAATTTTAGCTGATGGGGTATTACTTCCCCCTAACCTTCCCCTCCACCACCTCATATTCTGGTTGGACATAAATGGGCATTGAGCACTTAGATGTGAGAGACAAAGGGTGGGAAGAGGAGGCATGAACAGGGTACAAGTCAAGGGCATTGCAGTGATAAGCCATGAGGTTGCAACTGTAGAAGCTGGTCAGAGTCTGCTCAGATCCCGTCATCACAGAGGGGGCCAAGGGAAGAGCAGATGGGTGTGAGGAGGCAAATGAATGGGGCATAAAAGGTTTTTAAGACAGTCTTCCTGCTGACGTCTATTTGGATTTCTTATTTCATTTTACTACATTGGATTCTCTTTTCCCATTTTTTTGCTAGTTTAAGGCATTATGCATCACATGCAAATATACATGTTTATAGTATAATTTTTGAAGGATACTTTAAATTAGTAACCATTTAGAAAATGAACATCACATACATTCACCGTCCTTATACCCTACATGTGCCATCTCCTTCAGTCACTCCCAATGTTGACATTCTCAGGGTTTAATTAAATAGCTCACAAAATTTCTGTGATAGTCCTAGATTGTTACACACAACTATGTTGCATATTTCTTTTCTGATTTTTTTGAAAAAAATCTATTTTTGAGCCCACGAGTTCTTTTATAGCTCTATCTACTCTGCAATTCCACCCATCAGTTGAGTTTTCTAATTGCTTTATTTCAACTAAAAACTAAAAGTTTAAAGCAAACTCTATAATAGCAGCTGCTTGATATAAACTGGGGAGGGGTGAGGGAGGAGTGGCTCATGTGTTCCAGTAATTGCCCTGATGAGTGGCCAGGTGGCCTCTCTCCCTTGCTTAGCATCCATTCACTCTGAGCTTTAGGGTCTTCTAGACTGTTACAACTTGAACACAGGATCTAACAATACAAAATGTTGAGGCTCTGGTTTCTTGTGTTTATTTTATTGTCTTCATAGTGTTTTTCAATCTTCTTCCTAAATTCAGGAGATTACTCAACATTTCCGGTTCTCGGATGTTACTTTTCAGCTTTTTGGTGCTCATTTTGAAGATGCACGTGTGTAAGTGCAGCTGCTTTTCCCAGTGGTACCTCCCCCCAACACACACACACACATACTTCTCCCTCTTCCTCTCTTCCATTCTATTTTATTCCCTGGCTTTTCTCATTTTATGGGGTTTTGAAAAATAACTCAGTCTACCCCTTTGATCCAATCTGAAGTACACTTCCTAATTAAGTATGCACGTTTGTGACTCTTAGTTTTCAATAAAACATATTTACCAAGAGGAAAAAAAAATGGTTTTGTGTATCTGAGTTTATTTAGTGGATAACATTTTTTTCATCTTAAATGTTGTTAACTTTAGCATGTTGCCTGCCATCCTGCAGTGGGTCAGTTTCTGAATGAGAATAATACTTATTTAACTACTTATTTAAAATATACTTATTTAAAGCAATACGTTAATGAACAAGTCTTTAGATCTATCATCATTCTAAGTGATGTGACTTAATAAACTGCATATTATCACCTACGATAAACATTAAATATACTTTATAAGATATAAACTATATATATAGTCTTAGAATTTAATACTAGTTGCAATTTTTGTCACACATGTAACTGCATGTGTACATATGTATATATGCATAGGTACACATTTAAATAGCTATACATCATTTCATTAATAAGGGCTACATTCATGGATATTTAATATTTGAGGAAAATAAAAATAAAAATAGAGAAAAGAGCTAATGTAGATATTTGTACTACCTAAATATAGAATTAGAGCATGCTTCAGGGATCTAATGGGATCTTGCAGTCTATTACATGGTACAATTGCTTTAAAATTGTAAAGTCTCTCAAATTTAGAAAATTAAAAGTTCCCTTTAACTTAAAGCAAATGATAATAAAATGTTCAAATAACATATGGCACTAACCAAATTGATTCTAAATAGCCACCTGTTCCTAATACCCATAATTTCCCCAACAGATAACTACTGGGTACCTTCTGCTCAGTGCTGTGTTAGGCATTAAAAGTATGGAGATGAATAAAGGAACAAAATATCAATGTAGAATGATGCTTATTATTGCATTTCTTGAACATTTAGTAGGTTAAAGAACAATAGTAACAGTATTTTTTTTTGTTGTTAAACATTGGGTTTCGTGATCAAAATAAAATAAGAAATGATCAAAGATATACCATGCTCATAAATTTAAAGAATTAATATCGTAAAATGTCCATACTACTCAAAGCAGTCTGCAAATTCAACGTGATCTCTATGGAAATGCCAGTGGCATTTTTCACAGAACTAGGGCAAATAATCCCCAAATTTGTATGGAACCACAGGAGACTCTGAATAGCCAAAGAAATCTTGAGAAAAAAACAAAGCTGGAGGTATCACACTCCCTAACTTCAAACCATGCTACAAAGCTGTAGTAATCAAAACAGTATGGTACTGGCACAAAAAGAGACACATAAAGCAAAGGAACAAAATAGAGTCTAGAAATACACCTGCACTTACACGGTCAATTAATCTTCAACAAAGGAGGCAAGAACATACAACGGGGAAAAGACAAGTCTCTTCAGGAAATGGTTGGGGAAACTGGACCACTTTCTTGCACCAAATACAAAAATAAACTCAAAATGGATCAAAGACTTAAAAATAAGACAGTCAGTAATCTTTTGGACATTGGTGTGAGCAATATTTTCTTAGGTCTGTCTCCCCAGATAAGAGCAACAGAATGAAAAATAAATGGGACTACATCAAACTAAAAAGCTTTTGCACGGTTAAGGAAACCATCAACAAAATGAAAAGTCAACACACTAAATCAGAGAAGATGTTTGCAAATAATAGAACTGATAAAGGGTTCATATCCAAAATATATAAATAACTTGTACAGTTCAATATCAGAAACCTACAAACAAACTGATTAAAAAATTGGCAGAGGACCTGAATAGACATTTTCCCAAGGAAGCCATACAGATGGCCAACAGACACATGAAAAGATGCTCAACATCAGTCATCACCAGGGAAATGAAAATCAAAACCACAATGAGATGTCATCTCACACCTGTCAGAACGTCTAGTATCAAAAGACAAGAAATAACACATGTTGGCAAGGATGTAACGGCTGCACTCGTACACTGTTGGTAGAAATGTAAAATGGTGCAGCCACCATGAAAAACAGTATGAAATTTCCTTAATAAATTAAAAAATACAACTACCATATGACCCAGCAATTCCACTTCTGGGTATTACCTAAAGAAAAAGAAAACACAAATTCAAAAAGATACATGTACCCCTTGTTCACTATAGCATTTTTTTTCTGATAGCCAAGATGTGGAAGCAACCTAAGTGCCTATTGATAGATGAATGGATAAAGAAGGCATGAAATACACATACAATGCAATATTAATCAGCCATTAAAAAAAAAAGAATGAAATCTCGCCATTTGTGACAACATGGACAAACCCCGAGGGTGCAACATGGACAAACCCCAAGGGTATTATGCTAAGTGAAATAAGTCAGACAGAGAAAGACAAATACCAGATGATTTTGCTTATATGTGGAATCTAAAAAACAAAACAACAGAACAAACACAACCACAGAAATAGACTCAGATACAGAAAACAAACTAATGGTTTCCAGAGGTGAGAGGGGGATGGACAAAATAAGCAAAAGGGATTAAAAGTTATAAACTTCCAGTTATAAAACACAAGATACAATGTATAGCATAGGGAATATATACAATAATATTATTATAACTTTGTATAGTGACAGATGGTAGCTATATTTGTAGTAGTGATCACTTTGTAATGTATATAAATGTTGAATAACTATGTTGTACACCTGAATCTAATATACTCTTATATGTCAACTATACTTCAATTTAAAAAGAACTATCATTAATTAATAGATATCTAAAACTAGGTTTCCAGCCAGATTCAGGAACATTAGGGGTCTGTGAAGATCATAATCGATGGTCTCCAGACTGCTCAGCCATTTCCTTACAGAAATTACAGTTTTCCTCTCAATATCCTCAGTAAGATTGCAAAGACTAACTAAAGGATTAATGTTTCTTTGCTTTTGTCAAAAATGCATTAACTCAGTCTTTACTCGGTTTAGCATAGTGGTAAAGTGTATAAGCTTTAACGTGGATCCAAATTTGAATTCTGGTCTCAGAAGTTACTATCTATATAAAATTCAGCATAAATAACCACTTACCTGTAGGGGTTGGATATGGTGTTTGTTAACAAATCTAGTATGTATGTTTATATAGTGTGCAAATTTAAATAAAATTGATTTGACTGAATACCCCGGTAGGTAGATTTATATCATCATAATCTATTAGGTTAAAATGTGGATGCTCTAAAACAAAGAAACACAATGAAACCCCATGGGCTCATAAAAATATAATGAGAAAAACATTATGTGGTGATAAGAGATGATACTTCATGCAAATGTGACATTACATATCTCTTTGTGTTTAGGAATTAGCTTGTCAGCTATGCAAACGCTAGTCATTATTTCTTAACATACTCTGATCCTTAAACAGCACACGGAAGCAGGTGCTATATTTCACTCATTTAGTACATTATAGTATTGTAATTTTTTAGATAAAAAAGAACTAGATCGTACTACCATCTTTAATCAATGTTCAGAACAAATATATGCAGAGAATTATTAAACAGTACTTCAAGCATACTGTCCAGAGGGCAATAGATTATTTAGCACCGTGTCAAATCACATAGACTAATTCAGATATGATAAATTACACTAAAAAACATGCTGATGTTTTGTCCCTGAATTCTAATAATGAGTATAAAACAGTGTTAACTATAATCAATTAGACACATTTATTAGCATGATAACCCACTGATTACCATGTATTGCCTATCAAACAGGTAACAGTATACAATTATAAGACAGATACAGACGTTACTTTCAGCATATGGGCTCATTTATTGTAGGAATAATAAGTACAAAGATATGTGTAGCAATACTGATTTGTTAATTAAGTGTGGTTAAATTCACAATTATTGACAGTTACTGGCTGTTTCATTTTGCCCCCCTGAGTTTTAAATAAAAAGTGCATTAAATAACTTAAAATTTTATCAAATTCATTTGTCAGTGCATTTAGCCTTCACCTAATAAAAATGTGTATTTGGCTTCAGGCATGAAATTTCCCAGATAGTCAAAAACAAATCTGCCCAATCGATGCCAATAATTTTCTAAGTATTTTGAAATTAATATTTATAAAGGACGAAAGGTTACTTGCCTAACTTTGCAATTAAATGACTATTTTCTCTTCATAAGTAGAAATTAATGAATCAATGTTTATGCAATTGTCTGCTTGCCAATTAAACACTTATCTTAAAATTCATAAATGTCCTTGCTCTTCAAGGAGTCAGCAACAGAGACTTCTTTCTTTTTTTCTTTTTTTATAAACTTTCTTTTGTATACTTTTCCCTTATTCTTCATACTCAGCTCCTTTTTTCTCGTCATCTTTGTTTTTTACTCCTTGGTCTTTCCTTTCTTCTCTCCCCTGAGCACCCACATGGGCTGCTGTCAAGCAAAGTGGGGAGCAGAAGCTGAGGACATGGCTGAGGCACAGAAGGGATGCAAGGTTCAGAAGGGGAATGCTGATCACCTTAGTTCAAACATTTTGAAGCCAAGAGGGAGGATGTTCCCTGGCCTATAATCTAGGAACTTTACATTTTTTTTCCATTAGTTTTTTTTTCAAATGAATAGAATATAACAGTGTTCATGACAATGAACAATGTTCATGTTGCTCAGTGTCATTGGCAGTAACACCCAGGCAGGGCCAGGGACTGAAGAGCTAGAGGGATTAAGAAGGGCAAGTTGTACACATGAGCTTTTAACCCAAAGTTGAGATAATGGTCCAGTTGTACATGTGAGCATTAAACCCAAAGTTGAGATAATGGTCATGGATCTGGAAAAGACAGGGAAGATATTGAGAATATAAAGAGGAGAGACAACTGTAGAACTCAACAATAGGTTAGAGAAAGGACAGAAATGAGTCACAGATTGGAAATGGAATAAATGCACATTTATGCATTCTTTCCCATCTGTTTTTTTAAAAAGCACATATATCACCTTATGGTTATCTGAACGAGAGCCCTGCTGAAGAAGATGACAATCAGACTAAGCCAAGCGGACAAGTAACATCACTATAGGGAACAGCCCTAGAAACAGGTTTTACGATTTAGCATAGATATGTCTTTTTTCTTAAAAGAAACAATCTTGGCTTATATTTTATTCATAGAAGCCATTCTTTACTCTATTGCCTTGAGTGATTTTGGCTGTGTGTAGATGTGAGTATAGTAGCTTTAAATTCACCTGTGCCCTTGAAACAGCAGCCTGTAGTGCATTCAGGATTGTTACCCTGACTGCTGCTTTTCTGCCTTCTCTATGAGCCTATATCTCCTCTTTTGAGAAAATTGTGTTCTGATGCTATTACTGAATTAACACTTTGCTTAAATATATACATACAGACACACACACACACACACACACACACACACATACATCTTGGAGGGAATGTATAAAACTCAAGAGTGGCAAGAAGCCATATTCTCTATGAAGAGCATTTAAAGCGTCTAAAATACCCTCCTTCCCCTAGTTGCAGGGGAGATGCAAGGATTTATTTAAAATGACTGGAAATGATATATATTAAAAATAAAGTGAAAGGATATATTTTCTTTCAGATAGAGATAGTAAGCATGATGTTCCTGAATCTGCCTCCCATATTAAAGAATAATTTGCTTGTCTAAATTTAATGTTCATTTGTACACTAAATTTAAAGACATAATGATACATTCTTAGAAAGAATTCGAGTTGTGCTTTCCAACATTATCTGCACATTGGAATCCTCTAGAGAGCTTTAAATATACTGAAACCTGAATTTCACCCTGAGAAATTCTGATTTTTAAAAATCCCCCTGGTCAGTCTCATGAATAGACATGGTAGAGAATCACTGTATAATGGCCTGCCTGTGGCTGAAAAAATTCTCTTCTCCAAACCTACCTAACTATACAATAGGATGTTGAAGAAAAGTTCTTCCTGGATTTTAGGTATGAAATCAACCTCATTCAGTTTATAATTCTTTCACAGAATAATCCTGGTAAGGAGGTAATCTTGGCTACCCCTGATTAGAGAAAACAGAGTCTATAAATATTAGAACAGAGATTTTGACGGGTGTCCGAGCATAGTCAGTTAAGCATCTGACCCTTGATTTCAGGCTCAGGACATGACCTCAGGGTTGTGAAATCGAGCCCCGCATTGAGCTCCACGCTGGATATGGAGGCTGCTTAAGATTCTCTCACTCCCTAAATGAGTGAAACCATATGATAATTAATTTATGGAACATGAAAAATAAGAAGATCGGTAGGAGAAGAAAGGGAAGAATGAAGGGGGGGTAAACAGAAGGGGGAATGAACCATGAGAGACTATGGACTCTGGGAAACAAACTGAGGGCTTCAGAGGGGAGGTGGGTGGGGGATTGGGATAGGCTGGTGATGGGTATTAAGGAGGGCACGTATTGCATGGTGCACTGGGTGTTATACTCAAGTAATGAATCATGGAACATTACATCAAAAACTTGGGATGGGGGCGCCTGGGTAGCGCAGTCGTTAAGCATCTGCCTTTGGCTCAGGGCGTGATCCCGGCGTTCCGGGATTGAGTCCCACATCAGGCTCCTCGGATGGGAGCCTGCTCCTTCCTCTCCCTCTCCACTGCTGTGTTCCCTCTCTCGCTGGCTGTCTGTCTGTCACATAAATAAATAAAATCTTTAAAAAAAAAAACAACTTGGGATGTACTGTATGGTGACTAACATAACATAATAAAAAAATTATATATAAAAAAAAGATTCTCTCACTCCCTCTCCCTCTGCCCCATCCTGAGCTCCTCTATGCACCTGTGCACATGTGTGTGTTGTCTCTCTCTCCAAAAAAAAAAAAAAAAAAAAAAAAATGGGGATTT
>NC_048219.1:103788024-103820989 GCF_002007445.2 Ailuropoda melanoleuca | reverse complement strand
TTTTTTTTTTTTTGCCTGATACTAGGGCCTTTGTTGTATAATAAGGAAACATGTATGTGTGTTTATGGTACATATTAACTTAATCAGTGTTGCTTAGCTTGAGGTCCCCAGACAGGAGAGCCAGAAGAAAAGGTTTATATGCTTTTGCTACATTAGAGAGTATGAACCCCCGGGAGAAGCAGTGAGGTCAAATGGGGGGGGGAGCCAGTAGAGAATTTGTTATTGATCTGGCTACCACAAAGTCAAACTGATGCTTGACCTTCAGTGGTAAGGGGGGTAAGGGGGGAAATGAGGTTGTGAATGTGGGAGATCATAGTCAGATGAAACACACAGTGAGAAGAGCGCACACGTTCTTCCTGAGGGCTGCCTGTGCTCACACTGACTGCCAGTCACGCTGATGTTTTGCACAAAATACCTAACCCACAGGTCCTCTACCTTAGAAGCTGTTCAGAGGTGAAGGCAAAGCTGCTTGTCAAGAACTATTACTTGCATATACTTGGAAGTCCTAGCAGGAAAGGCCAACATTTCCGAAGGGCCCCTTGATACAGTCATTGTGCAGGATGGTCAAGTAGAAATACCAGATTGAGAACTGTGAAGATTGTGTTGCCATTTCAGTTTAGAATCCAGTCCAGAATCCCGAGATTGTGTTGAGTCCCTAAAGAAATAGTTACCTATGCCGCTTTTGCCAAAATGGTCTCCATTTAAAAATAACTTTCATGTTTGTCAGCTGCAGTCTGTAATCTAAAATTTAATTAGGGGTCCTAAATCTTTTCCGAATCTCTGATAATCTTAGCAGCTTTAAAGGCATTTGAGAATTACTAGTTCTGCCCATCTTACTGAATAGAAAAGAACAAGAAAGCAATAATGAAGGATTTTTCCTATGTTAAGCAACTCCCTCTACTCAAGAATGCAGAAAACACCAGCTTGTTACTTAAAATTCTGTATCCATCCCCCTTAGGCGGAGTGGTAGAATTCTTACTATTCGAGGGCAGTGAGTCAATTTAAAACTCCAACAAGGAAAATTTAGTCCACCATTTCTTAAATTTAATCTTACAATTCAGGGTCAAGAGTGCTTTGATAATTTGGATTCCAAATAGAGTGCCCAAAGCAATTAAGAGAGAGTGCTGCTGTGAATTGTGCAGTGCACTCAGAATTGAAAGGTCTAGGTTTTCATTCGGCCCAGCCAGCCCACAGGGTGTGTTTGGGAACTGAACTCTGTGGCAATGGGCACATTTCTCAACTTCCCAACTCCCATGCCTTCCTCACAAGGACTTAGCCTCTTCTGTTGTTTTGGTTGTTGTTGGAGTTTAAAAATTTAATTATGAAATATCGAAGACTTTCAGGTGAGAAGGAAAGTGGTGTAATGGATGTCAAGTTTCATTGTATTAAGTTAGGAAAGAATTCGTTTTTATTTTTTTTATTTTTTAAATAAATTAAATATTAAAGATACCGTCGTGGTCCCTTTTCTACTCTTTCCCTGTATCAGTTCATTTTCTTCTTCTTCTAAACTAATTGCTTGAAAATTCAATGCCCATAAAAGAAAAGCTTATTTTTTTATTTATTATTATTTTTTTAATAGTTAAAGATCCTTACCCATGATTATAGGGGAAGGGAGTCAGAGACTGTGCTAAATCTATAGGCACTGGTCCTATATGTTAAAATTATAATAATTTCTATACATACATTCTATACATTCATTGCATAATTATGTATCCATAAACATATGTTGTGTTTTTATTTTTTGTTCTCTTTATTTAAATAGTGTTTTACTACATGTAGTATTGGATATCTTGCTTTTACTCAGTATTTTGTTTTTGAATATTATTTATGTTGGTAGAGGTAACTAACTCATTCCAACTGGTACATAGAGATGGGGTTCAGGCCACCCAACCCTAAAATATGGTACCTTGGCACACTGAATAATTTAAGTTGAAGAGTCTGAGAGAACAGCAGAAGCAGGAAGTTCACTCTGATCACCACCTCCCCTTCTCCCCTGAAGCAGGTCATAAAACTCTCATGTAAGAGGAGCCTTCCCTATACCTACGGTAAAGGAGCATCTTTGTCTCCAAAGATGAGGGGATACCAGCTGAATCTGAACAAACAAGCTTTGCTAAGTTTCTTCCAGCTTACTACACCTATCTCATACTCTTCAACCTGCCACATTTCTCTACAACCATCCATTTTTCATCAATCCTAGAATAAAAATGCTCAGGTTTAAGTGAGGATTTGTTTCCTTCTGAAGGCCCCTGTGTCACGTAAAACCTATATTAAATAAATCTGCATGTTTTTCTCCTATTAGTCTCCTTTTGTCAGTTTAGCTTTCAGACCCTGCCAGGAACCCTCAAGGGTCAGGATAATGTTTTTCTCCCCCACAGTAGTATTCCATTTACAATTGTACCACAATGTAATTTTCTGTGTTCCCCTGGATGAATGCTAAGTTGTTTATTGCTTTATTATTATTAATAATGAAGCAGTGAGCACTGTTGTTCTGCAACATACCTTCTTGTGTTCATATGTGAAAGCTGTATATGTAGGATATTTATTTTTTGATATAGATTATAAAACTGTTAACCTTTACCACCACATTGCATAATTGCTCTCTGAAGTAGTTGTAAAACTGTAGTAACAGTAGGAGTGCTCTTTTTCTTCTTTCATTTCCTTACCAAAATCTAGTATTTTCTTTTTTTCATATGTTGGCATAATTTTATCTCAGAATTTCACAGCTATGTCTATGAAAAGTTGGTACTACCAACATTGTTGCTGTCATCCTCTCTATAAACACCACCAGCCCCCTGATTCTTTTTGTATGAGCAATTCTTAAACACTTATGTACAGTGGAATGGACGAAATACTGTAGTCTAATATACAACTGTGCATAAATCAAAATAACATAAGTAAAATCTTTATTTCATTCACCATATATTAGCTAGTGACAATGAAAGTAATTATAATTCTTATTCAATAATAAAAAATAAACAGATTATGCAAGCATTGATGAGAACATACCAGATTCACCATGCACAAAGGAGCCATGCACAAAATTCTTCCCATGCTTGAGTCAGATACATGGCATCTGATGACACCAGTAAACTAGGAAATTGAACATATTATCAAACCATTCTTTAGCTCCTTCTATCTCCTCGTCAAAAATCCCTTCATTTCATATAATTTTAGAATAAAAAGACTATGCTAACAATTTTGCCCAAGCTCCTTATTTAAAGATAAAAAATGATTTTTCAAATTATGAGACTCAAAGAGGTAAAATGCCTTGATGAAGTCACTTTATAACCCTTAACTTTTTTTTTTTTAGATTTTATTTATTTGTTTGACAGAGAGAGACAGCAAGAGAGGGAACACAAGCAGGGAGAGTGGGAGAGGAAGAAGCAGGCTCCCAGCGGAGCAGGGAGCCCGATGTAGGGCTCGATGCCAGGACCCCAGGATCATGCCCTGAGCTGAAGGCAGATGCTTAACCACTGAGCCACCCGGGTGCCCATATAGCCCTTAACTTTTAACATCTTTTACCTGATTTTTTGGCAACCTAGGGCCCTGAAGTGTGTGCCCTGGCAAAACATGCTGACCCTCTTGTCCAGGAGAACAGTTCAAGTGAACAAGATGTTGCTGCTCCACTTATTTAACATCTCACCTATTACTTACCTATTGTTTCAGGACTTTTCTCTTCTCCTTGTGAATGAATCTGGTAAGCTAATTAGCCAGTACTAACAGTGGCTTAATGCCCCCTCCCCCCTAGAATATATTTGCCCTGGAGAGAATTTTTTTACTCAGTTTCTTTTTTAGTCACTCAAAATATTCTATAAGCATCAAACTAAGCTTCTTAAATTTAGGGGGAAAACAGAAGTAATCTTAGAGGGTTTTGGGGTTTTTTTGATTCACTTAGGTATCTTTTAGAAAACTCCTCTACCATCACCCACCCCACAAAAGCCTAAGACAATAGCACTCACCATTGAATTTCAAAGACACAAGCACAGCACGCTAATGCAACTAAAGCAAATACATAGGTAACTGTTTTTAGCACCTATTAAATATTGTTAAATTATAATGAAACATTTAAGAAAATATATGTGACATTCAAATGAACACCAAATGATTTCATTTCACACTAGTCAATATTAAATTAACTCCATATTACATAAAAATATTAAACATTACTGAAATAAGCAATAAAAGAAAATTATGCTGTAATCTCACAAACATATCATTGTTGGAAATTTGTTATTAAAAAAAAGAATAGGGTAAATATTCTAACACTGTTTTAAAGTCATTTATTTTAGAAATAATTAAAGGGAAATAACATCACACCAGAAGTTCCATTATGTGTTTTAAATCAATGAACAAATGGAACACATTATAATGCAGGCAGGCATAAACAAATTGCTATTTGTACAATGCAGTGCTTATTAAAGGTAATTTAAGTAACTGAAAATAACTGAACATCTAAACAATAGATAGAATCTATAAATGTAAACTTTAAAAATTATGTTTTAAAGCTAAAAATTGAAATAATTAACTGAAGGGATTGCAGACCTAACCAGTCCTGAATTTGTAATAGACACATGGGATTGGTCAAGTGACATGAATATTTAAATTGTTTCAGATTATGCACTTCATTAAAACAAAAAGTTCCCTTTGTCTTTATACCCATTCCCATTATTTCCACACATTCATTCAAATTACAGACGTATTTAAATATTACCGATAATTTAAATTACTCAAGTGATTAGTTAAATGGCTGAAAGCATAACACCATAATTACTATACAATAATATTTTGATTAATATGACCTCTTTATAATCATGCTCAATAGATATTTATGGGTTATTTGATTAATGGGTGATTTTGATTTGGCTGATTTCTATAATAAACTCAAGGATAACAGTTTTGTTGTTTTTCCAGTTAGTGTCGCTCTTGTTTTTGCTTCATCCAATCGTTCATTGAAACAGACATGCACACTTCACTGCGTGCCCGATCTACAGCATGCTGGGACACAGAAATAAGAGATCCTCAAGGAAATCACAGAATAATGCGGAAGACAGACACACAGAGACATATTGTGTGGCCAGCTGTGCTCAGGGCCTGTGGCTAAGCATTAGGAGTCCAGAGGAACTCTGTATGCTGAATTTGGGACATCATCACTTTCTGGGAAAGCACAGCCTGGGTGGAGTCTTGAAAGACGAGCACTTGTCAACTAGTCCAAGTTGGGAGAAGGGTCAGTACAAACAGTTCTTGTACTTTACAGTAGCAGCCAGGGCACCAAATGCAGGAGACTGGTGCTCAAGTTCAAGTGGCGAGTTGAGTTTGGATCGAGTGGGAGACAAGTGGCCACAGTAGACAGGAAAGATCAATACCAGGTCGCAAGGGCCCCATGTCATTGTGAGGAATTGGGGCTTGATGACCACAGAGAAGCCCTTAAAAAAATGTTAACAGGGGAAATGGCGTTATCAGATGTGTGTTTCAGAAAGCCATTCTAGTTGCTTTGTTGTCATTGAATATTTCTTATAATTACAAGAATTAAGTGGGAATAGAGGAAGCTATGTGATGCCCTCCCAGTGTCACCCTGACCTGTGTCTGGAGAGGGAGGAGTCAGAGCCTGTGCTCAGTCTATGGGTTCTGGCCCCATATATGGTAAACTGCAACAGTAAAGGACAGGATGGGAAATTGTTTGGTTCTCTGTATCTTTCCCCTAAGCATGGAGGTGAATCAAAAGAGCTCAGGAGTAGAACTGGAAGTTCACTGAGGTTAGGGTCTAAAACTATGATGTGCAGGCCAGGTGCAACCCACTTCCTGTTTCTGTAAACAGCGTTTTATTGGAACCCAGCCACATTCTCCTACCTTTACTCAATGTCTATGGTTATTTGTTCACTATACTAGCAGAACACTCACAAAAGAGACCACAGGGCATAGGAGCCTAAAATATTTATGCTCTGGTCCTGTATAGACTAAGTTGCCAACCCCTGACTTAAGAGATCACTAAGTCCCAAATATGTATTTTTTCCCCACGTATTTCCACTGTATTTACTCTTTATTTCTTCTTATACCCCGAACATGCCTGGGATCATTTTCCTTCTGCCTCAAGTACAACCTTTAGATTTTGTTCTGTGCGAATCTGCCACAATGACCCTTCTCACCTTTGCTTGACATCATTGTTTCACCAACAGACCTGAAATGTTTTCTGGGTTGGAATCATTCTCTTTTACACATTAAAGACATGATTCTTCTAACATTTGTCTTACTTTTTTGCTGTTAAGAAGTCAACTGTCAGTCTAATTCTTACTCCTTTGAAGATAATCTTTACTTCCTTGTTTGCCTCTGGCCTCTCTTAAGTTTTTTCTCTTAGTCTTTTTTTTTTTTTTTTCCTGCACTTTCTATGTAATGTACTTAGTTGCAGATTTCTTTTTAAGTACCCTGCAAGAGGTCTGTGGATTTCTTGAATCTGCAGATTACTGTTTTGGGTCTAGAAAATTCTCAACTACTGTCTTTTCAGATATGTCCGCTGTCCCAGATCCTGTCTTCTCCGCCTAGGACTCTGATCACATATCCTAGACCTTATTATGGTGTCATCCATTGTTACATTGTTATCAGTCTCTGTTTTTTATAGTGTCCTCCTTTGGTCTTTCTAGATCATTCTTTTCAAATCATCTTCTAGACCATGCTTGCCTTTAGCTCTCCTTAGCTTGTTGTTAAGCCCACTCACAGAGATTTTAATTTCTATTATATATTTTTTTCCAGAACTTTCTTTTTCAAACTTGCTATGTCACTTTTTACAGTCCCAAGCCCTCTGCAAATCTCTTTAGTTGGTCCTTCCCTTATTGAAGTATTATCAGCATAGCTATTTTGAAGTTGGTGTCTAATTATTTCAACATCTGATGTCTTTGCCTTTTGCTGCATTTCTGTTTCCATTTCTGCCTTTTTTGTGTATCCTCACAGAGTCTAGCATGTACTTGCACCTACTTATTATTTTTGATGTGATAAATTTTCTCCTTGAAAACTATTTTGGGGTAATTTGACGAACAGCTTTCCAAGAGAAAGGCCATTGCTGCCTCAAGCTCGGAGCTTGATAAGGATAATTTAATACCTGACTGTAATTCTACCCAGGCTCTGCCACTTCTTAAGGGTCCAGCTGACCAAGGAGCCCGATTCAACTTCCCAGGTTTGTTCAGTTCTGGGCTTTGATTTTGATCCATTCTCCGAAGGTGTCTGCCAAAAAGTCATATACCTTCAGGGCAAAATCGCTTCCCGAGCTGGCATTAATCTCTGGGTTTTGTTGTATTTTCACTTTGGCTGGTAATTCCTTACTGTCCTGTTGTCTGTGTGATGTTTCTAAGAAGCTCTTTGGTAATATTTTATCCAGCTTTTTAAAGTTGTTTTCAACAGAAGCATACATGTCAATAACCTGGTCCTCACATTACTAGAAACAAGAAGTCTTCTGAACTTGCATTAAAAAAAATAAGGAGGCTAGGTTAAATAAGGCCTTAGCTTTCTGCTAAGGAGAGTGATTTCTCTGCTGCCTTGGTGGGGCAGGTGACATGTCTCAGTCTTTACTTCTCTGTAGACATAAAGGGCTATAGAAATGCGTCATGCTTTTTTTTGCTCTGACATTTTAAAAAGCTCATGTTAAAATTAATTGAGGCCATTTTTATCCATAAGGGGCTGTACGTATGGCGGATAACCAGAATTCCGAGAACTAATTGCTGGTACCGCAAGAGATTGAGAAAATGGCAATTCCTTGTACATTTCCACCCTTTGAATCTAAGCAGACTTTAATCTTTCTTTGGTAGACACAATGCCAGGAGATGTTATATGTGCTCTGAGACTAGTTTTAAGAATCTTAAGAATCTTCGAGTACATCCATTCTTACTTTTGGAACCCTGTGAACTTCACCTGAGCAAGCCAGTGATAGACTACTGGAGGATTTGAAACCATATGGGAAGATGCCCCACTCACTCAAGCCAGGGAACCTACCAGCTGACTACTGATCCATGAGCAATTTTACCCGAGATCAGCTGAGATCAGTCAAGTCTGGCCGTGACTAGAACCACTTAGCCAAGCCCAGCCAAGACTGTTAATCTGTGGTTTCATGAGCTAAATAACTGGTTGTGTTTTAAGCCACTAAATCTAGAAGTGATTTGGTTCTCAGAAAAAGCTACCTCACATAGCTATGTTACTTTATTAAAATTATTCCTGTTAAAGTCACTAAACACCTCTTAATTGTCAAATCAATGAACATTTTTTAGTCCTTGTCTAAGGAGACCTTTTGCATCATTTGACAATGTTGATTACTATTTAAAAACCTGTACTCTTGATTTCTGTGACACCGTACCTTCTTGCTTCTACTAGAAGTTCTGCCCTGTTTTTTCTCCATTTTATTTCTTCTTGTTTTTCCTGTGTTAACCAGTTTTCAATCTTCATGCCGCTTCTCCATCCACAAACTCTCCTATTGGCTCTCCATTTTTTTTTCTTTCAACAACTTACTGTATGGTTATGATAACCTAATCTCTGTCTTTGTACAAAACCTCTCCCTGCATTACAGACTTAAATAAGTAATGTGACACTTAGCTGACAGTTAGATACATGTCCCCAGGCCCTAAAAATGAACATATCCCAATCTGTGTAATCTCTGTTCTTCTCTGCCACCTGCTGGCTGGCTGGCTACTCCTCCATCTCACACCATGTCGCAAGTAGTTCACCCAGCGGCCAGTTAGAGAAACCTGGAGGTACCACTGAACTCTGCTGGACTCCATCCTCCTCATCACATCTGTGTCTTCTCTATGTTCATCTCACTGCCCCCGTCCAGGGCTTCCATTTCTCTCTCCTGAAACACTGATAGCTTCTAGATTAGTCTCCCTAACTCTAGTTTCTTTCTCTTATAGCCATCTTAAACTTAACTGCCAAAATAAGTTATTGAAAAAACAAACAAACAAACAAAAACTTTCAGAAGCTTAACCTTTACTGCAGCAGATTTGGCAAATCATAAGTACATACGCTACCACAATTATCTTCCCTGCCTCTGACAGTCATCCCAAAGTGATTCCTGTTTTAGTTCATATTAAGCCTAGAACCCAGCTCTATAAGACAGCCCAGCCACTAGTATTGGCTGGGTGGTAGGTTTAAAGCTGAAATCTACTTGCCTTTGGATTGTCAAAGGTAAACGAAGCTGGGCATTAAAGCATAAGGGCAGATTTTAATCAGTAATATGCTATTGCAACAGGGAAGAGGATATAGCATGAACTGAACTCAATTTCGATTGGCACAGAGTTGACTGGGTATTTTAAAGGGAGAATGAGCAAGTAGGAAGAAGGGCATACTGTGGCTCAGCAGAGCCAGGGAAGAGAAAATTTGCAAAGGACTGATCAGTGCAAATGTTGATTATGCTGTATCTGCTAGATGGCAAATACAGAAGTTAGGATTCTGTCTTCCCACAAAAGACTGAGACTGAGGCAGTACCCTTTCTCCCGGTCATATTTTAAAGGAATGGTTTGGGGCGCCTGGGTGGTTCAATCAGTTAAGCATCTGCCTTCAGCTCAGGTCATGATCCCAGGGTCCTGGGATGGAGCCCACCTTGGGCTCCCTGCTCATACTCCCAATCTCTCTCTCTCTCTTTCTCTCTGTCTCTCCAATAAACAAAATCTTCTTAAAAAAAGATTTCATTTAATTATTTGTCAGAGAGAGAGAGAGAATGAGCGGGGGGGGGGGCAGAGGGAGAAGCAGGCTCCTTGCTCTAAGAAAAGGTGTTTGGGGCTCACCTTCAGTTGTTGACCTAAAAACAAAAAACAAACCATGGAAGCTTTTTGGGAACCTTGAGATTTCTCAGGCAGGCATTTTGAGGGAGGCTAGAGTCATCCCAGGGATGAGGCCTTGAGCTGCCAGAAACTTTGTTAGTGTTTGTTTAAGTCTTTTAATGTGGGAGAAGGTGAGTGGACAGAATTACTTGTGTTGAGAGTCTGAAGTTTTTATAGGCCAAGGTTGAGAACAGTCATTAAGAGGGATTAGAGGAGTCTGGCTAGAGGTTGGTCAAGGAGAAAAATCTTTGTCAGGATTGAAGTGCAAACTCCTTAACATTATATATTAAAAATACAGTAAGCACTCAGTAAATACTGACTGATTCTTCCAGTTAATTATATTGCTGCATAGCAAATTATCCCCAACTCAGTGACTTACAACCACAATAATAACTTCTGTTATTCAAAATTATTATTTGGACAGGGCTAAGAGGGGAGGCTCATCTCTGCTCTGTGCACCACTAGCTGGGACACCTCACTCACGGTGGAGCGTTTACTTCCCAGATGGGTCATTTACATGACTGGCAAGATGGTATTGATAGTAGGCTGGATGCTCAGCCAGTGCAGGTGGGAAGGAACTTCTATTTCCATGTAGGTCTCTTCATGGGGCCGCTTGGGCTTCCTCACAGCATGGTGGCTAGGTTTTAAGAACAAGAATTCTGAGATGCCCATGCTAGAAAACAATTCCTAGGATATAACCTTGGAAAGTCTCAGGTCGTTTTCATCATATTTTATTGACTAGGAAGGGATTACACCTGTCGATCAGGAGAGTGTCCAAGGACATGTGCCTGTTTTTAACCTGCTGTGCTGAATGAATGAATAGAGTCAATGAGAAATTCTTTATCAGCTGTCCCCTGTCCATATCTTCAGAATTAATTTTTCCATTCCTTCTTGAACATTTTACCCAAAAGCAAACAAACAATCCAACTACTTGCTCTCCCTCTCTTATATCTTCCTTTCTTTGTCTCCTTTTTTCTATTGATGCTTTGTCCTCAACCAAATATTCCCAGCCATTCTCCTATTCACTGCATGTACCATTGCACTTCTTTTAAGATTCAACTCTATTTTCTTTCCAGTAGCCTTCTATGAACCATCTAGATGCTCCTCTGTTGTGATCTTGTCCAACCCCGTAGGGATCCCTATAAATATACCTGTATAAAATTTTGCAGTTTTTAATGATGTATCTGTCCATTTACCTTATTGAAACTATGTGAAGTTAAGTATTGTATCTTAAATGTCTTTATATTCCCAACATTTAGCATAGTTCCTGATAATTATAGTCATTCAGTGTCTCTAAAATAGAAAAAAACAAAAACAAACAAAATCAACAACAAAACCACTTAAAGGAAAACACTGATTCCCCAAACTCCAGGAATACTTGTGGACTCAACATCATCTGAGAATTGGTCATTCGGCCAGGAATATGATTCCAAAATAACTAAGGGCTATAGGGCAACATTTTCTCTTATCTCAGGGAAATTCCCAAGGAGTCCTATACTTTGAAGACAAGTGTTGCTTGACAAAGGGTTGTGAAATCAGGTTCACTGCTCTCTCAAATTCTGCCTGGTGCTTTGATTTTAATGCCTAAGCAGCTTGAATTTCCTGGGCAAGAGTACACTATGCTGTAATAATTCAGAAGCTGTTTTTTTGTTCTTGAAACATATGGT
Source organism: Ailuropoda melanoleuca (assembly GCF_002007445.2). Classification (NCBI taxonomy): domain Eukaryota; kingdom Metazoa; phylum Chordata; class Mammalia; order Carnivora; family Ursidae; genus Ailuropoda; species Ailuropoda melanoleuca. The sequence goes on along the minus strand of NC_048219.1, from coordinate 103,809,528 downwards.
GCTAGCTAAGATTTATCTTGGGAAAAGCTGGTCAGGAAGGGAAAGTGCTGAAGAGCTGAAATCTCTCCCAACAGCTAAGGAAACGATAGAGGGACACTGGCGTCCTTCCTCAGAAAGCTCAGGCTCGCTGCCAGTTTGTGGTCCATATGCTGGACCCAGAGAGCTGCTGCCATTGTAATAATGATTGCCTCAAGTTGTGTGCGGTTGATATTCCCCCAGAGGGCTCACAGTTTCAAACATACCTAAATGTACTCTGTTAGACGACACAGCCTCGGAAAAATGGATTAGCACTTCTAAGAAGAGAGTTTATTTTTATTCTTCCTGGTTACAGCCTTGCAAGTTCGCTGGTTCAGAAAGAGTTCTGTTTTTGCACCACACTGCTGTTCAGTTGAGCGCAACAGTTATTCTGGGGAAGAGCACAGAGCACAGAGTGTGGGTGTAGGGAAAATGCAACTGGCTCTTGGCTAATCTCTTGTAAAAGAGTTTGCAATGGGGCTAAGACCACCTGAAATGAATAACATCCTGAAAGTGCTATCTGTATTTACCTATGAGTTTGTATTTCTTTCTTTCTTTCTTCATTCATTCATTCATTCATTCATTTTTATTATAATAGACTGAATTTGAACCAATAGTTCACTCAGGGAATACAAAACAATTACTTGACTTGTTTTATGTGCTTTTTGTACTATTTGCTTTATCTATTCAAACAATCCTTTCCCCTACTCTCCCTCACCTCCTCCTTCTCTTCTCTCCTCTCCTCTCTTTCATTGTCTCTCTCTCTCTCTTTCTGTGTATGTTTGTGTGTTTGTATAAATTAAATATATAGCTCTATAGAACTATAAATAGATACATAGATACATATATAACTGTATGGACATATATATGTATACATATATACATATAGCTAAATATATACACATATACATGTATACATATATAACTATATAAGTATCTATAAATAGATATATATACAAATAGATTCATAAATAGATATATATCTATTTACATACATATACACATATAGCTGTATGTGTATCCATGTGTATAGCTACATATATAGCTATTTATAGATATATACAGCTATATGATAATTTATAGGTACATATATAGATACATAAATAGATACATATATAAATATATACTATTTGCATATGTGTATATTTTCAATATAAATCAGACTGGTTGAGTGAATACAATAGACCTTATGACTTGAATTTTCTATACTCAGATACCTTCTAGACAAGAGTAAAGGTTAGTTTCCTAGCACTTAGCAAAGAAAAATAGGTTAGTAAACATGTAAATATTGCAAGGGAAGAAATTTTAAGAAAATATTGGCAATAGTAAAAAGCATATCAAAAGCTGGAGGAAAACACTAAATTAAAAAAGGAAAAATATTTTAATAACTTCTATTAGAAGGAATGGTGTTATATGAATAATGCATCTTTATTTATAATAATGGATTAACAATAGAGAGTGGTTGAAATAAGAAAATATTCTGATTAAAATATGTAGTGATTTTTAAAAGTAGTTTTATTCTAATCTACATAGGTCACACTTAAAGAAAAAGACTGAGAGAGTAAAGACTAGTGTTGATACATTCATAACACTAATCTCTAGTTAGCTTATCAGGGAAGGTATGTCCTAGATAGGATACCCTGATTTCCTGTGTGTATAGTTTTGGGATGTGTGTGTGTCTGTTCATATCCATTCTGTTATGATAACTGAAAGCATGACATTTGCTGGAGTAGGTTAAATATTCCCACTTAAATATGAATATGTTTGGAAAATATTTTTCAAAAAGAATAGAAGTGTTAATTTCAACCCAGTCATTTCCAGATTATAATATTAATCTGAATAAATGAGTTTATACTACTATATTTAGAAAATACATAATTAGAAGGAAGCATTCTAGTAAAATAATACTTCTCAAAAAGCTGAATTTTAAACTGCAAAATCAGAAGTAGATGTAACCTGAATATTTGGCCAAAGCCATTAAGATACAGGGTAGGAAATCTCAGTGTCCCCCCGCCCCAGCTTCTATCAGAAAATTTAAAAGAAAGAAAGAAAGAAAGAAAGAAAGAAAGAAAGAAAGAAAGAAAGAAAGAAAGAAAGAAAGGAGAAAAAAGAAGAAAAGAAAAGAAGAAAAAGAAAAGAAAAGAAAAGAAAAAAGAAAAGAAAAGAAAGAAAAGAAAAGAAAAGAAAAGAAAANAAAGAAGAAAAGAAAAGAAGAAAAGAAAAGAAAAGAAAAGAAAAAAGAAAAGAAAAGAAAAGAAAAGAAAGAAAAGAAAAGAAAAGAAAAGAAAAGAAAAGAAAAGAAAAGAAAAGAAAAGAAAGGAAAAAAAGGTGTTCCTCCAAAAAATATCCAGTTAAATCAGCCTTCCTAGTCTTGGCTCATTAGAATGCTGTTTATATCCAAACTATTTCATAATATAAAATGTTTTACAAACAGCTAAGATACCTTATACTATCTTCCAAACTGTGCTCTTAACCCATGATAGCAAGCACTTCAGGATGGGTGGCTTGCTCTAATCCCATGAATATTAGGCAGTCACAGGACCAAGGTCCTCAGCCAATAAGCACTTTGTGTGTTCTAACTTGAGTTTAATGTGTTTTATTTATTTTGCTGCCCTCTTTCACGGTGCTGCCATTTATCTTATAGTAAACAGGTTTGATCCATCATGGTTAAAAGCAGCTGAATCTGTCAAATCGAAACACCCGGCTGAATACACTGGATGTTAAAATAGTAGTGTCACGATGTTTGTAGGTACTTTCAAGAAAATAGCTGAAGGAAGAGATGAATATCAAAGACGTAGAAAATTATGGTGTCCAAAAAAAATCATTTGATCAATTAGTGTAAATAACTTCTAGAGTAGCAGTCCTAAAACTCAAGCATGTATCAGAATCACATAGAAGTATGATTAAACCAGAGATTGCTGGCCTCATCTCCTGAGTTTCTGTTCAGCAAATCTAGGGTAGGGCCTGAGAATGCTTGTTTCCAACAAGTTCCTAGGTGATACTGATGTTATCTATTATTTATTTATTTACTTATTTAGAGAGAGCATGCGGGTGGGCGGAGGGGCAGAGGGAGAGGGAGAGAGAATCTGAAGCGGATTCTGCTCTGAGTGTGGAGCACAATGCAGGGCTCCATTTATGACCCTGAGATCATGACCTGAGCTGAAATCAAGAATTGAACTCTCAACCAACTGAGCCACCTAGGCACCCCTAGAACAATAACTATGAAAGAGGGTTCTTCAACCTGGATTTCATCAGAATTACTAAAATATTATTTAAGAAAAACAAAAATGGTGCTACCTCGCTAATTTCCACAAGCAATAAAAAACAACATACACACTCACACACACACACACACACATATATTTATAGGGTTTATACTAATTTTTCATTCCTTTTCCACTGAATGATGAGTGGAAAAAAATCTCAATTCTAGCATGATCTGAATTCCTGCACACAGTAGACTTCCACACTCATTACTGCTCTCCCGTTTTGGCTACTCACCCCCAGAGTAACATCCTGGAAAACCATCATTATGCAAAGCTCCTCCACGTCTTATGTTTTAAATTCTGATATGCCCTCTTCTTACCTCCTTGAAGCTTCCAGGCTCTGATTTCCTCTTTGTTTCCCCCTCTTTTTCTTTTTTTCCCTCTTTTCTAAAGTTCTTAATTCATTCCCTTTGGCATTCTTTGTTTTTCTGAACACACCTAGGCTTTATGGGCAATCATCACAATCATGAAGAAATGACCATTTCTTTCTATTATTAAAAGTGTCATTGTTTTCTTGTCATTCTTATACGTGGCCAGAATAATCCAATCCAATCATCTTTTTCCCTTTGACTTCTACAGTGCTGATCATTGCTACAAGCGGATGGTATAGCCATAGTGTGAATTTGCAACTGGAAATGTGTGAGCTCCAATATTAGTTTTGGCAGTAGTTGTCTATGTCCATGAGTAGAACTTCCTGTCATTATCCACAGTCCCTATTTCAGATTCTCATCACTGAAATCCCTTTGTCCATCAAAAAGATTTTTCCTCTCATGCCAGCCATATAAAATAACAGTAATAGCAAAAATGAATAATATTAGTAATAATAGCCACGAGTCAGTTGTCCCTTTCAATTTCCCTCACCCTTCATTATGCTGGTGTTTCTGTCTCTGCTAGTCTGTGCCGCATTGCTTCCTGCTTCAGAAGAACACAGCGCAGAAATGAGACCCAGCACATGGGTAGGGTTGGGTAAGGACCCCACTTCACTTTCTATGTCCCATCCCCAGGGTACTGCCTGAGAAAGTTGGCAGCACACCAATGTTCAGACACAGGGCCCACCCCTAGCAGTCTGCACTTCCATTTGCCATCAAAACGAAACCAAAAGCAAAACCTCACTCTACTGAAATCATTTCTTTCCTGGCCTGTCTCCTAAACTAGACTGTGCACTTTCGGTTCCCTGTGACTCTCGCCTTTCATCTCTGATTCCAACAGCCAGCTCAGGAGCTGGGGCATTATAGGGACTGCTCGGTAGATGAATCTGTGGGTGAATCCTCTTTTTTTCATCGTCTCATTTTTCCTGATTCTAATTTTGTGCCCCATAGTTATTTCCCCTTAGTTTTCTTTTCTTCACTATTAATTTTTGTATGCTGTTTCATTTCTTTATCCATTGGCCAAATGTTTACATCTCATTTTTTAAAAATGTAAGTAAGACATAAAAGTGCAAAGAAGAATTCTACTCACCCAGAGGTGACCTTTGCTGGCATTCATTAAATGACATTCTGAACACAACCCTATGCATATTTAAAATGTGTCGTCCTTGGGTCTCCTGCTGATTTCTTTCGGTTATTACCCCTGTTTCAAAGGAGGTGTTGGCTGTGGTGGCTGGTCCTGAATGCCACCTGGAGTAGCTATTTGAAGATGAATAGAGTGGGAGAGTAAAGTGGGGAAGAAAGGGCATGTGCCTTGCAAAAAACTAAAACTTCCATTCAGGTTTGTTGTTTCAAATCCCCTCTCACAAAATCTAGTACGTCTTCTGATTTAGGAACATCTCTCTGTTTAACATGTAGCTTTAAGGGCAAGACTGCAGCTCACAGTGAAGTCCTCTGATGTAAGCAGATGATCCCTGTTTCCCCTCTGTCCTCATTCTCTTACGGCCAGTTACCGCCCTGTGCTCAGAAGCAGAATTGAAGATCATAAATGGCACATCAGCGGGTTCCACATTGTACGTGCCCCTTGCTGCTCTGCCTGGTAGCTTTGGGTCTGCACAGGGTGACTCTCCCTTCCTCCCGGAGACCATGCACGCTTCTGGACCTTGTCAACACTCTCCACAAAGTAGTTTTGAATCACCTTTTCAAGACCACCTTACTCTCTTTTAGAGAAGGCTGCAGTTATCCAGAGTCTAAGAAGATCAATATTGACTCTAAGCAGCCATAGCCAGTTTGGTCCAAATTTTAATGCGTTAACAAGGACATTTTTCTGTTTTAGGTTTGCAGTGAGGGTCCTTTCTTGGCACTTTGAAAAAAAAAAAAACATGCATCCCTCCTATTCCCCCCTGTGTGTATAAATTTGTTCAGTGAGACTTGAGGGAAGGGGATGGCATTAAAATGACTTAGCTCTGCCATTTTCACCGGAAGCCCTGTCAAGTTACATTGAAACGATCTTTATGAACAATGTACTAAGGAGGCAGAATTACAAAGAAAAAACTGAAAACCGTTTGTAGTTCTACTTTGCTCCAGGAAAGGCTTCATTTTGTTTTCATTTGACCTGCAGATCAGTTCGGTTTATCCCCTCTCAGAACGTACAGTGGTACCCCTTATCTGCAATTCCACCTTCCGCAGTTTCGGCACCGGTGGTCCACTGCCTTTTGAAAGCATATGAGCCTCCTTCTGAGAAATTGTCAGAAGGTCAATAGTAAGCCTAACGCTAAGTCACAGTACCCATGTCATTCATCTCATGACAGAGGCATTTTATCATCTCACAGCATCACAACATGGGTTGGGACAATGAGATATCATGAGAGAGAGAGAGAGAGCACCTTCACATAACTTTTATTTCAGTATATTGTTATAATTGTTCTATTTCACTCTTATTGTTGATCTCTTACTGTGCCTAATTTCTAAATTAAACTCGATGATATGTATATACATACAGGAGAAAACATAGTATAAACAGGGCTCGGTGCTATCTGTGGCTTCAGACACCACCACTGGTTTTAGAATATACTCCCACGCGGGTAAGGGGGGACCACCATACATTTGCAGCCCACCTGCCTCTTCATTGTGTTATCTGGCGTTATAGCTTGTCTGTTGTTTAGTACTGAGAAAAACATCCTGTTATAGTGTAAACTGAAAATAGTTGCAATGGTGCTCTGAGACTTTCTGGGCAATGCCATTAAATAGTGATCCTGAGGGCGCCTGGGTGGCTCAGTTGGTTAAGCATCTGACTTTGGCTTGGGCCATGATCTTAGGGTCCTGGGATCAAGACCCACCTTGGGCTCCCTGCTCAGCAGGGAGTCTGCTTGTCTCTCTCCCTCTGCCCTTCCCCCTGCTCGTGCATTCTTTCTTTCTCTCTCTCTCTCTCAAATGAATAAATAAAATCTTAAAAAAAATAGTGATCCTGACTCTAGCTACACAAAGATACTACTACTAATAGTAAGTGTCATTGAGTGCATGTGTCATGCCAGGCACTCTGCTAAAGGCTTTTATAAATTTTAATCCCCTCATCAGCCTGGAACTTGTCTAGTAGCATTTTGTAATAAAGAACCTAAACCTCAGAAAGCTTAAATAACTTGTCCTACTTCCTCTCACTAATAGATGGTGGCCTCTCCCTGTTTGACTGCAGTCTATGCTCTTGAATACTATCCAAACTAATACCAAATAACTCACTTGCCAAACAATGTGTCTATCATCATGTGATTCACACATTATCACTTCACTAATTTGTTCATTTTATTGCTCATTTCCAAATTGGTTCTACCACTCTTTTTTTTTTTTAAAGATTTTATTTATTTATTTGACAGAGAGAGAGACAGCCAGCGAGAGAGGGAACACAAGCAGGGGGAGTGGGAGAGGAAGAAGCAGGCTTCCAGCGGAGGAGCCTGATGTGAGGCTCGGTCCCAGAATGCCGGGATCACACCCTGAGCTGAAGGCAGATGCTTAAGGACTGAGCCACCCAGGCGCCCCTCTACCACTCTTTTTAACATAAAATATCTCATCCAGTCTTAAAGAGCTAGTTTACATCTCATCTTGTATCTTGTCCTTCCCCTGATTACTCAGCATGAAGTAATGATTCTTTTTTTTTTTTTATTCTACTCAGGTGTGTGTGCTTCTAATGCTTATTTTTGACCTACCAGGTCGTGTCAGAAAAACACTTACATCTTTAGGTCTCAAGAGTTGCCTTTTGCATCTTCCACTCTATCCACTCATTTTTGTTTTCAGTACTTGATTTCAAAAAATAATGTGAAGAGTAGAGGCATAATAAAATGAAAAAAACAACATAGCACTTGACATAAGGAGATTTAAGTTCAATTCTAGCATTTCCTAGCAGTGTAAATGCAATGGTGTTGCATAATCGTATTGTCCTCTGGAAAAGTGGTAGTAATAATAACAATACTGGATTACTTTTCTCTTTAAGATGGAACTGAATAGACTAATGGATGTAGAAGTGTTTTATAACTCATAAAGTGCTGTGCAATTGTGCTTTATCATTGCTACTAAAAAACCATTGATTGACTAATTACTGAATTGACTTTTAGGCAGCTATGTAGTGAACAGTAAAAAAAAAAAAAAAAAAATCTTAAAGCCAAGACTGTGAACCTAAAATACCGTTGTAGAAGTTGTTGACATTGTCTTTCCTTCAGCTGAAGTGGCCTGGCTCTGCATTGCCTCCAGGCTTTTTCACTGCTGATTAAGATAAAAAGGCCTTCTAGAAGATAAAAATCAGGAAAAAGTGTGGATGTAAGGTAAACTCTAGATAGAATTCAATGCAGCAAACCATGATAAGTCAAGACCCACCTTAGAGAAGGGGTGGAAGACCTGTGAAAACTGTTACTGCTGACTACACAGAGATACAGTTGCATCAAACAGTTGACATAGGGGTGCTCCTGTCAAATCGGCTAATGTGCGCTGAGTGACATATACATGGTGATATGCTTCACAGGACGGCATTGTAAATTTCAACAATGAGCTATATGTCAATTCGACTAATATGAAGAGTATACTATAGTGAAGGACTACACTATACTTTATACTATTACTTGCCAATTTTAAAAGGCAGTTAGAATTAAAAGTGAAACTCCATGTTTAATCCGGACTTTAAAATAGTCATAAAAAGTTTATTTATTTTGGTTAGGAGGGTAACCAAATGTGGAGACATGGCAATACTTTCATGTCACCTAATGTCTGGGAAACAGTATATATCTAATAAATATTTGTTGAGTGAATCAGTAAACGGCAGCCACTGGAATATAAGCGAGACGGCCTTTCCGTGTAAATGACAAGGCTGAAACAAGGATTCTTTTGACCAGTGAGTGCTTGGACATTAATTTATATTGCAAAAGTAGAATTTTTTAAAAAGCTGTAAGCTTTAGGGGAATGCATTATATCTCACCTGATATGTTCATTGTTCTCCTAAGTAAATTTGTTGTCATTTATGAGAGTGTATCTTGTCTCTGTGCGGGTATATTTGTGAACAATTTTAACAAGAGGAATCTTTTTTCTTTTTAACTTTCTAACAAAGGAGAAATTCTTCTTTGTGTTCATGAAACATACATTTTCGGTGATATTTCATGAAACTGAATGGGTAATTTAGGGATAAAAAATGTCACATATGTTACAGTATGATTTCTTTTAAAACTGAGTGGGAGGATTGAGACTTACCTACTGTTTTTTTAGGGGTATCAGGTAACTTTGAAGTATTAAGTAGTGAATTGTGAATGATGGAATTCATGTTTCTGTGAAATGTAAAGAGAAAAATGTTCATATAGTAGGTTTAATCACTGTTTCTTTACATAGTGATGTGCCAATTAAAATCAAGATCATGTCATTTAAATAGGTTTATTCCATTCAGAGTTAAAAATATGATCGTGGCTGACCTTTATGGTTATGCTTTACTGCAACAAAAGCTCTGTGGATGTTATTCAATTCCTAGTGTGAATTGAGTGAAAGTGATAAAAGAAGTCAAATATCTGGACTGGGTATATATCTTGGGAAAAAGAAAAATTATTTTCCTACTTTCGGCAAACTTTCTCATTGATCATAAGAGTCAAAAGGCAATCCTCAACCCCTAACTTACAACAGGTGGCAAACTACTTCAACTGTAATACATGAAAGGGAATGTAAGGCAGATGTTCTTTGAGTAAAATGAGGAGGTTCTATTGAATTGTGAGGTTCCTATCTTATTAAATTTTACATCCGCTGGACTTAGCACAATGCCTGTTTTGAAATAGAAGCTCTATGAGTGTTTATTGAAGTTAACAGAATTTAACTCTCTGAATTCAAATATAGTTGGATTACCCAAGCAATTTATTTAGCTTAACTAGTTATACTTAGCTGATGGTGACAAACAGCATTACAATGGGCACTGAAATAAGTATACCAAAGTTTGGCAAGCATTTTCTATAAAGGGCCAGATAGTAAATATGTTAAGCTTAGAGTATCAAAAAGCAAAATTGAGGCTATGATGTGGTATTCATTTACATCTTCAAAATGTAACCATTTAAGAGGCACCTGGGTGCTTCAGTCGGTTAAGCATCCAACTCTTGATTTCGCCTCAGGTCATGATCTCAGTGTTGTGAGATAGAGAGAGCCCTGCATCAGGCATTGCCCTGGGTGTGGAGCCTGCCTAAGGTTCTCTCTCTCCCTCACTCTCTGCTCCTCCCCCCCAATTCTCTCTAAGGAAAAAAAAAAAAGAGTAACCATTTAAAATCATAAAAACTAAAAAAAAAAAAAGAAAAAAGTAAGTATAGAAACCATTCTTAGCTCACAGGCCATACAAAACCAGGCGGCAGGCACATTTGTTTCATGTGCTGTAGCTTGCTGACCTCTGAAATAGATCCTTGTGCAATAAATTTGAAGATTTTGTTCACAGAGCCGACCTAAATATTTCTGTAGATTTGGTCCTTCATGATGCAAATTTATGGACAAAATGGTAATCAGGTGATGGATTGAAATCAATTTCTTATATTCAAAGTAAACAATTGAAATGAATTGTTTAATTATACCTTTCTTTTGCACATAAGTTAGCAAATTCTGGGAGCTGTGTGGGTGATGTGGATAATAGGGCTTAAATAAATACGGAGATTCTACTCAGAATGACATCATCAGGAGAAAAAAAATCGATGGAATTTAAAGTGCACCTTAGAAAACAGATGGATTTAGATAAAGGAACATATCCTTCCTGGCAGTAGAAGGAATGTCATAAGCAAATGGACTTTGAGAACAATGCGAGGGTGAGACAGTTGGAGCAAGAGCCACTGCTTTCTCCTCGGGCACCTCGGGCCCTTGTCCTTGAGGTCTGACTTTTGACATAAGACCATCTAGCACTAGGAAATATTAAACACAAGTGAGGATACTGTGCTACCGTTTGCCAAAAGGAATTCTGCTCTTTTTTTTTTTTTTAGATTTTATTTATTTGAGAGAGAGAGAGCAGGGGGAAGAGCAGAAGGAGAGGGCAAGGAAGAGGAAGAGGGACACAGTTTCTACCAAGCACCCAGCTGAGCACAGAGCCCTACGCGGTTCTCGATCCCACGACCCTGAGATCATGACCTGAATCAAAACCAAGAGTTGGATGCTTAACCGACTGAGCCACCCAGGCGCCCTGGAATTCTGCACTTCTAACTAAACAACATGTGCAATGTAACACGCATGAGCAATGGGAATGAACTGTAATCAACTCATTTTTGTACTTTAAATGAGATTAGACTATGGTCCATGAACATGGCATTATAAAAGGAGTCACATGCCATTTCCAAACTGTAAAATATCATATATATAGTACCTTCAAGTGGCATAATAATAAAATTTGAAAGAAAAACTGAAAAACTATGAAGGTGGGCAAGGCCCTTAACCTTTTGGAGGCTTAGCTTCTTCATGGGTCAAGTGAAGAGATTTACCTAATGATTACCAATGACCTATTCATCTTTCAAATGCCAGGAAGGCATGAACTTTCTATAAGTTAAACGTCTGAAGTGCAAAATTACTCACCAAACCACCCAAGGTACACAGATGTAAATGTATGTACTCACTCAACGCCTAGACCCCTCATTCCCAAACTGTATGTCATAGGGTCCTAGGGCACCACAGGGAACTCACAGAGACATCTGTTGGACACTGTGCAAATTTACATGGAGATACAGGTTTCCCCCACTTTCCAAAAGAAGAGCATTCCTATGAAATTGTTCAGAAGCCAAAATAGCATAAAGCCAAGAAGCAGTTACTGTTGATTCAAATAGAAAAATTTTTGAGTGTTCCCAGACCAAAAAGGAACCTCTCTTAAGCTTTTCTGATACCAAACATCATCGGGAGATGCTAATGTCTTGCTAACAGATAAATAAAATCAATTGAGATAATGCACAGATGCTGAGAGACCCAATGCTAAGCGATGGCAGCTTGATGCTGAGATGCTGAACTCCATTCCCCTGGAAGAGCTTGGTGGGGCCATGCACGCAGCTCGGGGCGCAGGCTGGCTCTATAGCACATCACTGCAAAACCCACACTGAACACTATTTTTGCTTTCTGCCTTTTTTTGTAAAAGTGAAAATCCTCTTTAGGTTTCTTTTGGTTAGGGAAAACAGGTACTAATGCAGGTCTTCTGTAAAAGCAAAGTGGCCTCATAACATGAACTGGCCAAAAGTGGGAGATACCTGGAGTTCAGTGTCAACTCGTTCCTTTTCACCATGTCCTGTCTTTTAGGAACTGGCTTTTTGGCAGGTGCTCTGACAAACAGCAGGCCCCATGTGAAAATTAGTGTGGAACTGGAAATGAAGGGTGGTGTACAATCTGATTCCAAAGTTTGAGAAGTGGTGCAATGCTCAACAGGTTTCAGGACATAAACAATCATTACTTTTGAAAAACATTACTAAGCATGTTGTGAAACAAAGTTTGGGAACGTCTGAGATGATGTATACATCCTTTCTGGGTCATGTCTTTCTAGTACATTTGATTTTCTAAGGATAAGTAACCCAAATATTAAGCATATCTGTCAGAGTGATCGTGATTTAAGGGCTCAATCACATTTGGTTTTGTTCTGCACCGTTCTAACCCCAAACCACATAGACTTACAAAGCAACTCCAGACCCACGAGAGGTGAGGGTTCTTAAAGAATCGCATGCAGCCCTAAAACACCATTTTTCCGTAATAATACAGTAGTAGTGGGGTGGGAAGGGGAGGGAATTTGAGTCATACACAGGAGACATTGCATTCATTATAATCTTTTTAGTACTATACTGTTTTTCCATGCATACCTAGGAGTATGATGAGAATTTAAAAGTGTGGGATGAGTGGTGGGTGGAGAAAAAAAGTGAGAGGAGGAGAATCACTGGTGATTAAACATCTGAACAGGCAGTCTGCATGGATTTGTTAGGGTGAGGCCCCATTGGTGAGTATGTTTCCTGGGCAGGCAGTCATTAAAATGAAAAAAAAACAAAAAACAAACCGGATGTGACTAGGTAGCAAATTGTCCTTTCCATAAAGGTATGGGTACTTCTTAAGGGAAAGGAAAACTTAACAACTTTAGACCTTCAGACTAGTTGTCAAAGAGTGAGCTTCCTGCTAGAGAAAATTCTAACATCAGAAGTAACTGTACCCAGTATACGTGGGAAACTAAACCCGGCAGAAATTAAAATATGGGCCGGGGCGCCTGGGTGGCACAGCGGTTAAGCATCTGCCTTCGGCTCAGGGCATGATCCCGGCGTTATGGGATCGAGCCCCACATCAGGCTCCTCTGCTATGAGCCTGCTTCTTCCTCTCCCACTCCCCCTGCTTGTGTTCCCTCTCTCACTGGCTGTCTCTCTCTGTCAAATAAATAAATAAAATCTTTAAAAAAAAAATATGGGCCAAAGTAATACACAGACACACACACACACACACACACACACGACCAGAGAAGGGTCACTGCCTTCCTAAATAGGCTAAGAAAAATATCTCTTTTTCAGCAGCATGATGCCATACAATGTAGAGGTGCAAAGGAACAAACATTAGCCCACAATAAGTCACAGAAACCGAAAAGAAAGGCTGGTGTTTTAAGAAATGATCTTAACTTGTGCAGAGGGAGTCAGAGGAGTCCCACATGATGTAAATTTCTAGGACATTGATATGAGTAAATAAACCTAGGTTAGTGAGGACAAATGCAGATCCAAGGAAAGTTTAATATAAAACTGGGCTCTCAGACTTGAATGCCACATGGATAGGATGGTCAAGGAGAACGAGAGGACATGGGTTGTAGGAAAGAGCAGTGAACTGGAGAATGTTCAAATGTGTTGACTCAAATGTGTCAAATGTGGTAGCAATTTTCCAGGTTTTTTGGGTGTTTGTGAGATAGGAAATCAGTACCATCATTGTCAGATCTTCTAACTTTAGATAAGCCAGATATGTAGATTTCTTATGTGAAATCTGATAATCTTAATATATTGACAACTAATTAAAAACAAAATTTTGAATACAATAAAGATCACACAGACACATGAGGACCAAAGTGAAATTTTGGTTTGGCATACCTTTCACTGAAAGACTTCACCAATACAAATATATAAAGATTAATGGTTATTTGATAAATAAGTTTTGCATTATATAAAATATAATGTATGTGTGTGTGTAAAGAGAGAGAGCTAGTACAATTTCCAATTCATCACTAATACTTATTTTCTTAGTCTGTATGGATGGTTATAAAATACCACAAACTGGGTAGCTCTTAACAGAAATGAATTTCTCATAGTTTTAGAGGCTACAAGTCCAAGATCTGGGTGCCAGCAGTTAGGTTTTAGTGAAGGCCCTCTCCTGGTTTGGAGACTGTTGATTTCTTGCTATGTCCTTGCATGATCTCTTTTATAAGTGCACTAATCCCATTCATAAGGGGTCCACCTCAATGACCTAATTGCCTTCTGAAGGCCCTAACTCCTAATATCATCACATGGAACATTAGGATTTCAACATATGAATTTGGTGGTGTCAGGGGGAGGGACACAGATATTCAGACCATAGAACTGATGAAGTTTGCGTTTTTCCCAATGTTTTCCAAGCTACTTGTTAGGAAGACATTAGTTTCATGCCTGACCACTGAACCAGACAAAGCCCTGTCTGAGAATTCTTGGTGACTTAATCAAATTGCATTAAAATTAAAGAGTGTTTAGAGAAGGCTTTCATTTAAAAAACTATATATTGGGGTACCTGGGTGGCTCAGATGGTTAAGCATCTGCTTTCGGCTCAGGTCATGATCTTCAGGTCTTGGGATCGACCCCTAAGTTGGGATCCCAGCTCAGTGGGGAGTCTGCTTCTCCCTCTCCCTCTGCCTCTTCCCCTGCTTCTGCTCTGTCTCTCTCTTTCAGATGAATAAATAACATCTTTAAAAATACATAAATAAAAATTTTAAAAACTACATATTTTTGCTTTAGACACAATCCTAGCATCATCTTAAATGTAATTTTCTGGCCAATAACTAGGAACTGAAAATTAGAAAGAGGAAATAAAATCTGAGGATACTGCTAAACAATCATAGAACTTAAAAAAGAGCTATTTAACCACTTGGTTTAAGGGCAACTGATCCATACAATTATACTCACCAATAACCCCCAAGGCCACTGCTTCGTTAGAGGCCTATATATAAATGATGCTAGAGAGTGACAAAGCTCTTTATGAATATAGGTTAAGTTATAATCAACATATTCACTATAGGAAAATAGGATAAAATGCCAGAGAGTAGTGAAAATGTTCTATCATGACTATTTCCAAGTTTTCACCAATTCAATTTTGAGGTCCTGCAAAGCATTTTTATAAGAAACATTTCATTTCCTGAAATTGCCAAATAATACATTATCAATATAATCTAGGGTATATATGAGAGGGGACATTGCAAAAAAAAGGGGGGTGCAGAGAGATCATAAATTTCTTCAATTTCTTTATGATAAGCTTTTAAAATGTGATTTTTCTAATTCTCTCAGTAAGAAATAGTCAATTTTTACAACCCCTTGAAATTCAGTTTATGTCTCATGGCTCAATTTGACCATTATAATTTTATGGATGTGATATTCCAAATTTAGGAATCTAAGTTACCTTCCAGGTTCTGCCCTTGTTTCCTTAGAATGCTGCCCTGATAGCACCTTAAGAAAAACAAAAAAACAAAACTGATGCTAGCCTTCTTAAGGATAAGAGACCAAGTGAGAAAAGTTCCATCTCATAGTCAGCACCAACCACTAAACTCAAGGAAGAGCCTCTCTTGGACTATCTACTTCCTGTTGAACAACCGAGTGAGTGAGCCTAGAGACCTGTGGCAGAACTTTCCAAATGGACTCAGCCTAAATTGCCAATGTTCAGCATCTAGAGCAAATAAAGGACTGGTGTTCTAATCCATGAAGTTTCAGGATGATTGGTTTCACAACAGAAGATAACTAATATGATGTGTATATTTCAGGGGTCAGCAAACTTTACCTTAAACAGCCACATAGTAATATTTTTAGCTTGCAGGTCATTGTTTCTTACACAACTACTCAACTCTTTTGTTGCAGGACAAAAGCAACCATGCATAATATACTTTTAAAATGAGCATGCTGTATTTTAATAAATCTTTATTTATAAAAAGAGGTGGCCATTACACGTTGTAGTTTGCTGAACTCAGATTAGATTAAGGTACATAGATAAGTAGATACAGATCATGTAAATATATGAAGAGTTTCCTTTTTGGTGAATAGATAGAATGAAAAATAAATACTTCAGTGGAGAATGGGGAGAAGGAAGACAGGAGGTAGATTAGAGATAGCCTAGGTCAAAAAGGAATGAAGACCACTAGAGTAAACCGCTTACAAAGTTTAGTATGTAATACACATTAGATTAGATTAAGGTACACNAAGGACTGGTGTTCTAATCCATGAAGTTTCAGGATGATTGGTTTCACAACAGAAGATAACTAATATGATGTGTATATTTCAGGGGTCAGCAAACTTTACCTTAAACAGCCACATAGTAATATTTTTAGCTTGCAGGTCATTGTTTCTTACACAACTACTCAACTCTTTTGTTGCAGGACAAAAGCAACCATGCATAATATACTTTTAAAATGAGCATGCTGTATTTTAATAAATCTTTATTTATAAAAAGAGGTGGCCATTACACGTTGTAGTTTGCTGAACTCAGATTAGATTAAGGTACATAGATAAGTAGATACAGATCATGTAAATATATGAAGAGTTTCCTTTTTGGTGAATAGATAGAATGAAAAATAAATACTTCAGTGGAGAATGGGGAAGGAAGACAGGAGGTAGATTAGAGATAGCCTAGGTCAAAAGGAATGAAGACCACTAGAGTAAACCGCTTACAAAGTTTAGTATGTAATACACACCTCTATGTACAGATGTATACCTGTATATATCTATGTCAGTTTCTCTAAGAATCACTGCTAGCAAATTCATTCTGTATTTGTGGCAATGCTTATTTCAGATATGATAGTATCTAGTTTATATTTCTCTGAAAGTTGTAAGTGTTTCGGATAAATAAATCAATGAATGCTCATTTTAAACCTATTTCTCAAGTTTAAATTCATTCCCTTGGTGCTATCTCTTAAATAGCAATAAAAGGTTTTGCTCAAGCCGAAAGCCCATCTCATCCAGATATTATACTCTTGTGAAAATAACCACTTTGATAGTAAGGAGATAGCCCAGTCTGGTAGAGATTAAACTGAGACAGCTATGTAAATGTGTGGCTGACATTCCAATTGGCCACGTTATCAAGACTCTAGATATTGGAACAATTTATTTATATAATTAAAAGTGATACTAGTAATAAGGCTGTTTCAGTCTGGCTAGCAGAGAGCCTAAAAAAATCTTTTCCACTTAATCAGTGTTCCCCTAACTTCATGTTAAAGATCGTCTCTGACCCTAGGTAAGGATCAAATTTTTAAAATATAGATACTTCAGATTTGTATCTGTATTGAATTCTAATGTGAAGATCTTTGCTAGAATACTTTGAAAGAGATTAGAAATATTGATTCTCATTTAAGTACTCTTAGATCACTGAAATCTCACTAATGAAGAATTTCTTTAGATAATGACTGCTATTGTCTAGTTAACAAATTATATCATGAACATGTAATACATTAATCCCTCAATAAACATGACCCAGAATCTCTAAATGATAAAAGTATCACTTTGCTTTCTGCCTATAATTGATTAAAGTATGGCATTAATGAAATGTACAAGTCTTGCTCAAATTCATTTGAGCACAACTTTTAAAGCATAATAAGGTTCTGAAACTTCTTGAAAACTGTATTTGACTTTCCTCAGATAGCAAATAGAGGTATGATTGGGGTACCCTGAGTGGGACAATGATTGCAGATAAACAATAAAGTTTATCCTGCTACTTGGAAATGTTTTGTTTTGTTTTTGGTGTTTGGTTTTTGGATTTTTTTTTTTAAGATAGTTCTTACGGCTGAATCCTTGTCACTAAGTCTCAGTTCAAATACCACACTTGTAGGGAGACCAGTATTGATCACTGTCTTAGATAAGGCTCTCCAGAAATTAAACTTTGGGACAGAGATGTACTAGGAAGTTTTCTGGTCAATGTCCTTGGAATTAACACCCATGGAGGAATGAAGGAAACCAGACTGGGCAGAGGCATGCAGTCAGAATCAAGGCCTCAGCAGATTCAACTTTCCTGCCAGCTCTGGGGGTGGGATGGTAATAATTATCCCAACTTTCTGCAAAGGATAAAAAACAAAAAACCAAAAAAACATTTACACTGCCTCATCAGTCAAGCATTGAATGAACAGTAGGGGCATAATTGTGGATATATCAGCTGTCTTTGGCTGAGGGCAAATATCAGAGGAAGGTCCTGGCTAAGGGCTATCAGCCAAAAGTACTCCCAGAAGCTAGGGGAGTAAAACCGTTGCTTTTGTGGTGAGAAATGGTGTACAGGAGCATCTGTTGCATTTCCAGTCCCGCACTACCAGATCCTTGTGCTTCATACATTAAATTCTGGGAGCAGCTACTCCAGAATTCTTGGGAAAGCATACAAATAGTAAATAAGATGAGCTATAGTCCACACTCCACAGCTAGTCCAAAGCCATAAGTTACACTCATTGTTTCCTCCTCCATTACCATTTCTAGATTCCTTTCCCCTTTATTTAGTGTCACTGTTAATTTAGGTGCCTTACAGACTGGTGTTACTGAACATCATGCCAGAGGGGTTTGGGCTTACTTACTATAAGCTTCTCAGGCCTTGCCTGTTGCACTGTCCAGTTACTATAAAAAATTGGCATGAGAATAAGAAGAGATGCCTGGTAAATCCCCAGATAAATCATGTAGAGTTCATGCAATTTCTTCCCTGTCCCCAATGTATAATGGTATGCTTACATTCTCCTGATGATCAAGGTAAACTTTCTTCCCAGGATAATGACTGACTTCTTTCTTTATGTGCTGGTCTATTGGTATGAAAAGCTCAGAGCGACTTGGTAGCAGCTATAGCTTAAATTTTAATGAGGCTTTTGTGACCCTCTGTGATCTAGCTCTTTAAACTTAAGGAATCGAGATTCATAGAAGCACAAATTCCTTAAGTGGGTTCCTGGTAGCAATGGTAAGTGAAGCCATTCCTTTGTCCCCATATCATATATTATATCTATTGAGGACACAGTTATACATAATGGTCATTGATGCACAGTGCACACTTTATTCACTGGAAGATGGGGCCCCATCCTCTCAAGCTGAAGTCTCAACTGTGCCTTTTTAAGGGTTTCCTGTTGCTCTATAAGGCTGGAAATTTCTGAGTGCTGTGGTGTGTGATGGAGTCAGTGAATTCCATAGTTATCTCTTTCATTGAAGTGCTGATTACATGGTCCATTATGATGTTTTGTGGAATCCATGTTGGTAATATCAAACACTTTTTAGTCCATTTTATAATGGTGCTGATGAAGCCCTGTGGGCAGGAAAGGCAAGTCTACACTTTGGTATATGGACAATTCTAGTCAAGATGAATTTCTGCTCCTTCCAGGGTAAAAAGAATCTAATGCATTTGATACACTACCAATGTGCTTTGGTCTCTTCAAAGGATGGTGCCATATTAAAGAAGCAACACTGGTTTCTGTTGTTAGCAGGTTGCATATTTAAAAGTAGCAGTAACTCAATCAAACTGGGTGAGTATGAGCCCATACCATTAGACTTATGCACAGATTCTATCCCCGTCATCACAGCTGCTCTGTTTATTTCCTTATTGCATCAGCCCTGAGATGGCAGATGAGAAAGCCTGGCTGACCTGAACCAGCTCACTTCAATTTGGTTGTTCAGTGCTTCTTCTGTGTTTGATGTTCTCTGTTGAGTGTTCACCTATGACAAAAAGGCATTCACACTGTGTGACTGCCCCCATAGATCCATCCACATATCTAGTCCTCATAGACTTCTTTATCTCAGTCATTGAATCTTCCTCCTTCCAGGCCCCCAACCAATTAGGCTATTCACCATAGTCCATGAGTCCATATATATTCTTCCCTTGACACATTGGTCTTAATACACCAGGTAGAAAACCAGATGTACAACCCGAAGCTCTGCTTGGGAAACTCTGGGAAGATTTACTCATACGGCTGCTTTTCAGGGTCATTTTAATTTGCGCTGTCATAATTAACCAACTACCTATAGCAGAACTCAATTATTTGCTCATCTGTTAGCTACTTATAATGGTCCTCTGCATGTATTTGTGAGCCATAGGTGTGAGCTGAGAGAGAAATATGTATGTAAGAGTGATGGATGACAGGTGGTCTAAGCTACCTGCTTGTGCATCTTACCTGTGCCTTCTGTCCCTGTTTTTGCTCAATCCAAATGTATGATTCCATCCTATAATGAATTTCTTTTGGGCTCATCCCACCTTAGGAATTTTTGGGTCTTTCAGACATCAGGTAATGATGGAAAGGTCTGGCTGAATGATCACTTGAATATCTCGGCTGACCCATATCTTCTGGGAAATGTTTTTTTGAATAGAGTGCAATTCTCCACTGCAGGTGGCAAAATCTTGTACCAGAACCCTTGGGGTCTATGTTGTGATTCTTTCATCAGAGTTTACGGTAAACCTCCACGTGGCATCCTTTCCCATCACTGATACATGTAATAGTATAGAATCTGTTGGGTCATATGCTGCAAGTGGTAGAACCACCTGTGTTCTGGGTCTACTAGAGAGATCTTATTTTATGTTCTCATCTCTAGTGACAACTGGCAGCCTTTGCTGTCACCCAGTTAACGGATCAATGAAATATTCTCAAGTGTGATACATGCTATCTCTAGAATCCAAAATGATGTGATCACTTTGTCTTTTAATTTTGTTAGATTGTTCCACCATGCCCCAGACCATTGTATTCCTAAAAATATCACTGATGTGGCTGGCTCCTACATCTTCATAGGGTTTATTTTTTTTTATTTTCTGGCACGCATGTGTCTTTTTGAGGCCCCAAACACCTTTGTAATTTCTTGCTATTCTTGTCCAGTTAACATGATGCCATTGATATGGTGAGCTAATCAAAATGTCTGGGTATCTGAGCCAATTCCACAAAGTATCTACGTGGTCCAGATTTCTTCTAAT
Source organism: Ailuropoda melanoleuca (assembly GCF_002007445.2). Lineage (NCBI taxonomy): Eukaryota > Metazoa > Chordata > Mammalia > Carnivora > Ursidae > Ailuropoda > Ailuropoda melanoleuca. The sequence goes on along the minus strand of NC_048219.1, from coordinate 103,788,767 downwards.
TATGAATAGGAAGAATGGGGAAGTTAACATAGTGTTGGGTCAAGACAGTGAATATACAGTAAAGTGTGTTAGCCTGCTCAGGCTACTGTAACAAAGTACCATATCTGATGTCTTACATAGACATTTATTTCTCACAGTTCTGGAGTCTGAGAAGTCCAAGAGTAAGATGCCAGCAGATTTGGCTCCTGGTGAAATTTCTCTTCCTGTCTTACAGATCACTGTTTTCTCTCTATATTCCAGCATGGCAAAGAAAAAGAGTACTGATAGATCTTCCTCTTTTTGCAAGGACACTAATGTCATTATGAGGACCCCACCCTCATGACTTCATCTAAACCTAATCATATCTCAGAGGCCACACCTTTAAATACCATCATCTCAGAGGGTAGGGCTTCAAGGGGTGATTTCTTTAGAGGGATACAAATATTTAGTCCACAATATATGGGAATTCTGGTAAAGATTTCCTTCATCGACTAAAAGAGAAAGTAATACAGAGAAAAGTCCTTTTGTAGCCCCAGTCGCTCTCTCTCTCCTACCCTACTCCTTCCATATCTTCCCCTTACTTTATGATCACAGTGTCTGAAATTATGGCAACTACTTTGTGTCTATGTAACAATAAACACAAGGACAAAAGGGACAATGCACTGAAAATAGTGGAAGGATGATAGCCTCCCAGGATATCAATGATATCCTCGAGCTGCAAAACTTTCCTGGAGTTCATATTATACTAAGAAGATTTTCTTTTT
>NC_048219.1:103780351-103787851 GCF_002007445.2 Ailuropoda melanoleuca | reverse complement strand
CTGATGTGGGGCTCGATCCCATAACGCTGGGATCACGCCCTGAGCCGAAGGCAGACGCCTAACCGCTGTGCCACCCAGGCGCCCCACTAAGAAGATTTTCTTATTTAAAGCTCTAGGCATTTGTAGTAGTTAATGCAACAATACATGCTATAACAATAAACTCCAAAATATCAATAGCTTGATACCGTACAATTACATCTCTCTCACATGACTGTTAAATCAGGGTGATTCCAGTCAGGTGACTCTCCTCCAAACAATGGTAGTGGAACCATGGCTTCCTTTAAATATTGGCTCCACCAATCTTCAATATTTGGCTTCAGATTTACCCTGGGGATCACCTTATTTCCAGCATTAGGAAAGGGGGGAAAACATGGAAGATTATGCAGGGGAGGTTTTTAATAAATTAGGCCTAGAACCAGCATACATCACTTTATTGACATTCTCTAGACCATATGGTTACTCTTAACTGCAATTGATAATGATATATTATTATCCCAGAAGGTAGAAAGGGGCATAATGATTAGTTGAGATGTCACAGTCCATTCTCATGTGCCTCAAATACCCTTCTGCTCTCTTCCTCTACATATTAAACACCTTCTAAAGAGAGACAACCCGAAGTTCCACCCAGCTACTACCGCCAGCTCAAATTTCAGAAGTTTCAGGTGAGATACAACATTTTTTTTCAGATCCAGGTGTGGCTCTTCATGATGCAGCAAACTATCAACCAAAGTAAAATTTATCTGTGTTCTGACCTAATGTACAATGATGGACCTGGCAGATAATAACTGGTGATCACTTCATTCAGTGAAGGAAAAAACACAAAGCCATTCTTGTTCTACAGCATTTATAAGCTCTTGTATGAGTCACGAAGGCTTCCTAAATTGGGGGTGGAGAATTTCTTCATCAGATCCTGTTTCTGCTCTCTTTCAGAAATGCCTTTTGTCTGTTGTTCTCTGTGGTTCTTGATTCCACTCTCCGTGACAATATCTACAGTGTTTTCTAAAAATGCATGTAGGGGAAGAACGTCTCTCACCACATGCTTCCTGCTCTTGGAAGTTTATGAGTCCAAGAGTTGTTTTCAGGCTGCAAATGCCAAAGGCTTTTAAAAGACCAAGTTTATAGAAATTTTGGCAATATAATTTCTTCAAAAACTTAGTAGGCATATGATCTATTTTACTCCAGTCATGTCCCATGTACTTGTAATCCCATCCAAAATTTTTTCTAGATCTATCTCTCAAGCCAGATTGATTTATTTAATTGTTTGCCTTCACACTTTATATTTCAGTTAATGGTGGAGGTGTTGGGGCTTTATGGCACAATGGTTTTGGAGGAGATGGCCACAGCTGTAATCTGATTCTTGCTTCCAGGCTGCATATGAATAGCCCTTAATCATTCAAAGTATTCTGCCTCTTACCAGTTACTATTACCGGTCTAAGCTGTAAATTTTAGTAACCATTTAGCACTCTCAAATTTGGACTCTTGAATTCCTTTTTATTTGTTTTGTCAATTCAAACAATCTTTTCCCAGATAAACTTTTTTATAATATTATTATCTCGATACACAATATTACCCTTATCCTTTCAACCATTTTCTCTAGAGTTACAGGCTCAGTAGACACCAGGTCTGATTCCCAAACTATCATGGGCAACAATTTTATCAAGTGGTTTACAGCTACATGCTACCTACATTGGCTCCCATCTGGACTGCTTCCAATATCATCAGTTCCCTTCCTGCCTGCTACCCAACCTGTAAGCTACCATACTTTATTTAGTTGTTAAAACAACACCCCGTTTCCTGCTACCATTCTCCGTTTTAGGCTTGTCAATACTGCTTCTCACTATCAGAAATAATCATGTTTATTTCTTGGTTTTGCTTGCTTAATACCTGCCCTTTCTTACTAATACATAAGTTTTATGAGTTTAATGGCTGTCTTTCATCACTTTATCATCTGTATTTAGAGCTGTGCCTGACTCCTAGCACACAATATATAACTGTTTAATATATGAATAAATAAGTAGTTTGCTTTACTGTGTTTCACAGCCAAGATTATATTTTGAGAACTAAATACATGTCTTGCCACTATTTTACATGACCATAATAANCTAACCGCTGTGCCACCCAGGCGCCCCACTAAGAAGATTTTCTTATTTAAAGCTCTAGGCATTTGTAGTAGTTAATGCAACAATACATGCTATAACAATAAACTCCAAAATATCAATAGCTTGATACCGTACAATTACATCTCTCTCACATGACTGTTAAATCAGGGTGATTCCAGTCAGGTGACTCTCCTCCAAACAATGGTAGTGGAACCATGGCTTCCTTTAAATATTGGCTCCACCAATCTTCAATATTTGGCTTCAGATTTACCCTGGGGATCACCTTATTTCCAGCATTAGGAAAGGGGGGAAAACATGGAAGATTATGCAGGGGAGGTTTTTAATAAATTAGGCCTAGAACCAGCATACATCACTTTATTGACATTCTCTAGACCATATGGTTACTCTTAACTGCAATTGATAATGATATATTATTATCCCAGAAGGTAGAAAGGGGCATAATGATTAGTTGAGATGTCACAGTCCATTCTCATGTGCCTCAAATACCCTTCTGCTCTCTTCCTCTACATATTAAACACCTTCTAAAGAGAGACAACCCGAAGTTCCACCCAGCTACTACCGCCAGCTCAAATTTCAGAAGTTTCAGGTGAGATACAACATTTTTTTTCAGATCCAGGTGTGGCTCTTCATGATGCAGCAAACTATCAACCAAAGTAAAATTTATCTGTGTTCTGACCTAATGTACAATGATGGACCTGGCAGATAATAACTGGTGATCACTTCATTCAGTGAAGGAAAAAACACAAAGCCATTCTTGTTCTACAGCATTTATAAGCTCTTGTATGAGTCACGAAGGCTTCCTAAATTGGGGGTGGAGAATTTCTTCATCAGATCCTGTTTCTGCTCTCTTTCAGAAATGCCTTTTGTCTGTTGTTCTCTGTGGTTCTTGATTCCACTCTCCGTGACAATATCTACAGTGTTTTCTAAAAATGCATGTAGGGGAAGAACGTCTCTCACCACATGCTTCCTGCTCTTGGAAGATTATGAGTCCAAGAGTTGTTTTCAGGCTGCAAATGCCAAAGGCTTTTAAAAGACCAAGTTTATAGAAATTTTGGCAATATAATTTCTTCAAAAACTTAGTAGGCATATGATCTATTTTACTCCAGTCATGTCCCATGTACTTGTAATCCCATCCAAAATTTTTTCTAGATCTATCTCTCAAGCCAGATTGATTTATTTAATTGTTTGCCTTCACACTTTATATTTCAGTTAATGGTGGAGGTGTTGGGGCTTTATGGCACAATGGTTTTGGAGGAGATGGCCACAGCTGTAATCTGATTCTTGCTTCCAGGCTGCATATGAATAGCCCTTAATCATTCAAAGTATTCTGCCTCTTACCAGTTACTATTACCGGTCTAAGCTGTAAATTTTAGTAACCATTTAGCACTCTCAAATTTGGACTCTTGAATTCCTTTTTATTTGTTTTGTCAATTCAAACAATCTTTTCCCAGATAAACTTTTTTATAATATTATTATCTCGATACACAATATTACCCTTATCCTTTCAACCATTTTCTCTAGAGTTACAGGCTCAGTAGACACCAGGTCTGATTCCCAAACTATCATGGGCAACAATTTTATCAAGTGGTTTACAGCTACATGCTACCTACATTGGCTCCCATCTGGACTGCTTCCAATATCATCAGTTCCCTTCCTGCCTGCTACCCAACCTGTAAGCTACCATACTTTATTTAGTTGTTAAAACAACACCCCGTTTCCTGCTACCATTCTCCGTTTTAGGCTTGTCAATACTGCTTCTCACTATCAGAAATAATCATGTTTATTTCTTGGTTTTGCTTGCTTAATACCTGCCCTTTCTTACTAATACATAAGTTTTATGAGTTTAATGGCTGTCTTTCATCACTTTATCATCTGTATTTAGAGCTGTGCCTGACTCCTAGCACACAATATATAACTGTTTAATATATGAATAAATAAGTAGTTTGCTTTACTGTGTTTCACAGCCAAGATTATATTTTGAGAACTAAATACATGTCTTGCCACTATTTTACATGACCATAATAAAGGATCTTGGAGAATCTTATATATACATATAAAACAGAAGCAATCTACTGTATCTTTAGTAACAATATACGTGATCATTCTGGTTCTCCACACTAAGTGAAGTGTGATTAAGAGGTAGTCTTTTTTTTTTTCTTTGCCAATGACTCAGTGAGAGACCCCTGCCCTGCATCATTTATACATAACACCAAAAATGCCTGATCAATTAAATAAAGCATTTTCTCAATCTTTTGTTAGAAGAAAAAATATCTATTTTATACAATGAGTGTTTGCCTGAATTGATTGAATTTCCCCATGGTTACAAGGAAAGACTCTAGCTTGCCTAAGATGACGTAGAGAACTGATTTTTATATTTTATCATTTATCCTTCGCACCTACTCAGGGTCTAGGTCTTCCTCACTATTGATTGTGCTTCCTTTTAATTTTTCTTTTAGATGGCCGCACTGTGATTCTAAAAATCCATATGCTTTAACTCATCAAAATGGGTTAGCTCAGTTATAGATCATTGAGTAGGTTCCAAAGCCTATTGTTAATATCAATCCTTGGCACACAAAATATTTGTGTTTTCTAACAAAATATGTACTGAAGTTAAACACACGTATCTGATAAATCATTCACTCTTCTGTGTTTTGTTGTTGTTGTTTTTTCATTACACAAATTTTCAGTGATTACATGGAAAAATATACAGGCAAAGACTCCAAATAAACAAGTGAACTTATTTGGAAGAGATACTGTATACCAATTGCAACACAAAGGTTTTAATTTTTGTTTTAGTGTAATTTAGACACATTAAAGGCACAGGTCAGATTAATTCCTGACGTAACCCAGTTTCTTAAACTTTGTTTCTTAGATCTAAACACATGGACATACATATAATTTCCATCAGCTAAAGCTATGTTGGCATCATTGTGATGGCCTACTGTACTTCTGCAAATTACTTTATCTTTCTTACCATTTTGGGATTCTTCCTGTCAATGCTATGTCTCTGATAATGTCACTTTGAACAGTGATTGTGTAAGTGCTTAGAATTACTGATAATTTCCACAGACAGCATCTTCTGGTGAAGTAGGATGAGAATATTTTTCTATTCTGTGCTGATGTCTTACAGTGACTGATTTCCTACAAGATGGTTTTTTTGGCATCCAAAGCAAGGACTCTAGCCCCAAGAGAAAACTATGCACAAATTAGAAATGAATGAAAAAAGTTTCCTAAAATAGAGCTGCAATAGAAGATGCATTCTCTCTCAAAAAAATGTCTAAACTCTGATAATCTCTAATCAACAAAGTTTATTATAACTCCAAACACAGAGTTTTGTGAGGTAACAGAAATGCACAAGTCTTTTGTCTTGATGATTTCTATATTACTTTATTTGGGTATTATAACCCGAAGGGACTAGAAACCACCTATTTGACAATCTGTTGCTTAGTCTAATTGTTTACAAAGCTGAATTTCCTTCAAATGTGAGGACTCTAGGTTTAAAAACAAATGATTTAGTAGAGAAAGGGGGAAAAAAGGAAATATGTAAAAAAGGAGCAATAAAAATGGTTTTGGATTGGTTACAGATTTATTTTTATTTTATTTCACTTTTAAGGGCTATTCATAAGGTTGACTATATGCCAGATATATAGAAACTTAAAGCCTATATTTTAAAAACCAGGCCCATAAATTTGGACAGATACAGTTTTAACAGTGACTCAAACAGATAGATAGGTGCATAGATGGTTGATTGATTGATAGATATTATATATCTATATATATAAATATAAATTAATTTTTGTTTTATATATTAATTTTTTAGTGTAATTTAGACACATTAAAGGCACAGGTCAGATTAATTCCTGACATAGCCCAGTTTCTTAAACTTTGTTTCTTAGACCTAAAGACATGGACATACATATAATTTCCATCAGCTAAAGCTATGCTGGCATCATTGTATACACACACACACACACACACACGTATATAGTGCAACATCTTTTAAAATTTAAGTCAACATGCTCTTATGCATTACCACTTGATCATAAATTCAAAATGTACTCTAAAATATTAATTTCTAGAAAATATAATGCCTAAGGCAGTTTTACAATACTTGTGATTTGTGCCATTACTGTCTTATTATAATTTCAGAAGATTTATAGAACTTTTCTAGTCATTCTTTTTTAAGAAAACCTGAACATGCAAAATTTTAAATAAGACATTCAAGTTTTAAAAAGAATATATTAATGTATTCTTATCTTTGGAGGAGAAACAAAGTTGAAGAACATTTATTTTATTGTAAATTATTGAGTTGTGTACATGTCTTGATCAACATAAACTTTTGAGATTACACAAAATTAGTCTTGTCATAATTGTTATTATTAATCTGACCATGCAGGATAACATTGACTGACCCATTATTTTTCATGGTCCTGGTTCTCTCTTTGACCAGGCTGTTTCCCAGGGTTATACATAGACCCTCAATGGATATTTATCCCTGGAAAAAAATCTACTCATTATCAGTATGTGTGTGTCTTAAGTGACATAGATGAAATATACAGGGGAAGGAGATTGTGGATGTGTGAATCTGGAGTAGGATCAACGAATCATAGCACTTATAGACTAGAGTTTTCAAACCTGGATGCCAGCAGAATCTTGGAAGGTAATATAAATGGATTGAACAGACACGTATAATCCAATAGACTGTAGTGAACATGAAAGCTTATGCTCCCTCAAAAAAAGAGAGCATCTACAAAGGTCAAGCAATTGTTTCTCTGCTGAAATGTGGACTAGATATTACCAGCATAGAAAGAGAAATCAGAAATAATTTTTTTTTACATCAACTCTCAATTTAAATGTAGGGATCTAATTCAAATGATGGAACAATATTCAAACCATACAAGATACATCACTGTGATCTACCAACAGCCAATTTTAAGCCTATAAATAGATCTGTGTAGAAATTAGAAACTTATTATAATAACAGAAATCTGCAAAAAAAATAATCGAAACTTAGTATCTTTCAACATTATTCAGTCATGGGTCCTATCATTTCTTATTATCTCATGCCTGTTAGTTTTATTTTTTTTCATATCCTTTTATATGCTTTTAGGCTTCTGAATACTCAAGATCGTGACCAGTGTTGGTCCAAAAATCCCAATGACAATGTTAGTGTGACCACTCATCAGTGGAAGAGAGTGTGGGTGTAAGGTTGAGAAATGGAGATGAGAGATTTAGAGGACTGGTTGACAGGTTGATTCAAGGAGCTGAGGCAATCCCTCTCCTCTTATCAAGAGTGGTACCTCTTCCTCCTTTTGGGTATTCCTAGCTATGTGGAAAAAACCTGAATTCATGTCATTAATGGTGTTTTATGTTAAAGTAG
>NC_048219.1:103765621-103779031 GCF_002007445.2 Ailuropoda melanoleuca | reverse complement strand
GGGAGAAAAAAAAAGAGTTGGATCCAAGTCCAAAATTTGGGTTGAAAAGCAATCATTTTTTAAGGCAATAATTAGCAGAAGAGGCAAATGAAAAAATGGCTAGAAAATTATTGTAGACAGAACTCAGCTACTGGTGGAACTGGTTTTGCTCCCCCATTTCTCCCTCCTTCACCCTCACCTCCACCCCCACGTGGGTTCTGCCTCCTGTTAAATTACAGAATGAATTAAAGTGGTTTCAGGATGGAAGAAATACACTCAGGGAATAGTTCTGACATGGCTACAAAAGGTAACCTCTCCATGGCAGATCAAGTTTTGGCTTTATTTCTGTTCTACCTTTGCTCTCTTGAACTAACCTTGTCAGTGGTGAGCCATTTCTTAGTCACTGAGACTGCTCTTGGAGACAAGTTGGCCTCTCATCAATCCAGACCTTTGGGAGGCAGTTTAAGCCAAGGCTCTATGCCTCAGGCAATGAATCTCATCACACCGTTTTCTCATTTAGAGTCACTCACTTCAGCTAGCTTTGCCCTGACCATTTTAATACTCAGCTGACATGTCAATTGTGTCCTATGCTGACAAATGCCTAGATGTTAGGTCTTGAGCAGCGTTTTACTCTTGCTTCTAGCCTGAGGGTTCCCAGCAAGTCCACTTAGAAGGCTGTGAATATGAGCAAACTTTGAAGTCATTGAATGAAATCCCTTTTTTTTTTTTACTCAGTTATATATTTACAATGTATATTCCACATACTTTTTTTAAATTAAAATTGTGTTTTAGGTTAAGTGCAGGATTTTGATTGTGTCCTAAATAACAGAGACATCAAGTCATTGGCTTCTTTTTTGCTTGTTTCTGTATGGTATCATAATGTCAAATAAAAAAAAATCTGGATCTAGGAATTGGAGTGGAGTGGGGGGATGAATTATTGTAATAGCAAGAGGGGGCTGTTGCAATAAGAAGAACATCTAACCATGAGATTGCCAGCTTCTCAAACATTAGCCAGAAAGCCTCTCTTCTTCATTAGAGGATTAAACAAAGCTATAAAAAGATGAGGTCTGATGAAGTGAATGAGCAAGGGTAAAGTGGCCAGGCAGTGGATCAGGAAAAGCTTTTATCAGGAGGTCTGTCTATTCTCAGGGTGGAGACCTTAAAGAGGGGTTATATGTGGACTCTGGGAGGAGAGAAACATAATGAATTTGGTTACAAGTATTTTGTTCTCATTTAACAGTGGGGACAAAACAGTTCATTTAATAATTTGTTAGACAAAGAATGGGAATTTGGTGGGTCTGTGTCTGGCCTTGTCAGAGGTGAACAAGTGGAACATCTGTTGTTTTATCTAAGTCAAATGCTGAACTGTGGTTCCTCCCAGTAAGTCTTCCTGAACACAAAGGGATGGAGGGTTTGTCTAATCATTGCTGTTCTCCAGACTCACAAGACCCAGATAAAATTCAGCATCATCAATAAGAATTTCACAGTAAGGAACAAAGAGAAAGCTAAAGAGAATCCAAGTTCAAGGAACTAGAATCCCACTGGGGGGATATTCCGCAATATAATAAAGGTCAAGGAGGTAATCCACACCTGTAGGGCAGTGGTTCTCAACTGAGCTTGGACCCTTCATCCCATCCCCTGGGACATCTAGAAATATTTGTGGTTGTTGCAAATGGAGGTGGGGATGCTACTGGCATCCAGTGGGTAGAAGCTGTTAAACATCCCCACAAGAAATAATTATCCAGCCCAAACAGTCAATAAGACCGAGGCTGAGAAACTCTACTTAAGGGAAAAAACACAAGTTAGAGGCCGGTGATGGGTACTAAGGAGGGCACATATTGCATGGTGCACTGGGTGTTATACACAAATAATGAATCATGGAACATTACATCAAAAACTAAGGATGTACTATATGGTGACTAACATAACATAATAAAAAATTATTATTAAAAAAAAACACAAGTTAGAGAATTGGATGGTTTGCTGACATTTTCTGGCTGTGTAAACTGTCATAAGTAGCTAGTCTGAGCCTCAATTTGCTAACATATTAACCAGAGATAACACTACTTATTTCATAGGGATTGTGAGGATTAATGAAATAAAATCTATGTAAGCACCTACCACCGTGCCTGGCAAAAAAAAGTCAGGTAGAAAATATTAATTGTTTATGCATTTCCCAATACGCCTATCGACTTTTATCTGTTTCTCACATTGGCTCTTCTGGGTTAACTCCTTCGGTTGTCATTTAGTTCCCATTAATTGAGAGGGGAGGCTAGCCACAGGAATCTGGGTTTGGGAGTACAGAGAACAAAGCTTAAGCACCACCAGAATGAATTTGATGACCTTAGGCAAAGCAACTTACTTTCTGTTTTAGGTTTTGTTTTGTTCCTTTTTAAGATTTTATTTACTTATTTGACAGAGAGAGAGCACAAGCAGGGGGAGCAACAGGGGAAGAGAGAGAAGCACTCTCCCTGCTGAGCAGGGAGACCAACATGGGACTCGATCCCAGGACCCTGGGATCATGACCTGTGCCGAAGGCAGACATTGACTGAGCCACCCAGGTGCCCTGTTTTAGTTTGCTTAACTGTCAAAAGGATGAAAGACATTTTCCCTTACCTGTCTCAGGGATGAAAACAAATGACTTAATAGGGAAAGCAATGGCTTGCCCAGAAGAAGTGATCAATAAATGATTTTTGCTTCAACAACATGTGAAAGCACTTTCAGAAGGTATGAGCATTATCTGAATTGAGGGCCATAAGTGGCTATTAAAATTTATTTCACTGCAATTTATTTACCTAGCCTTTTATTGATATGGGTGCTCTTTAATTTATTTAGAGTTATATTTCAAATTAAAGAACTATTTACAAAATTTCAAAAAATCTGTATAGATGAGTCTCAAATTAAGAGTGCAAAATTTCTTCCACATTCATATCCATTTCTACTCTGGATAATTTCTTTTCATAGTTTCTGAATTTAATTTCTCTGGGTACTGTCCTTTATATGCTAACTTTTGACAGTATTATTTGATTCCAGTCTTTGAAAAATTAATCATACAGTGACTTAACCAACTATGTGTTTTCTCCCTTGTTTCCTAAAGTTTATTGCTTATATTATTATTTTAAAATTTCTAAGTTTATAAATTTCACATCTCTAGTGCAACTACTTCTGTTCCAGTTTTACTATGGGTTGATTCCAAAAATATAAGAACAATAAAAACAATTTACAGTTTTTAAATTATAAAAATATATTAAATTGTATAAATATGTAACCCAAATATTAAAATTAAAACTGTAAAGAAATGTAATCTTATGATACTGATATTTTAATGCTCAAAGGAGGCTATCCTTCTTTTTTTTTTTTAAAGATTTTATTTATTTATTTGACAGAGAGAGACAGCCAGCGAGAGAGGGAACACAAGCAGGGGGAGTGGGAGAGGAAGAAGCAGGCTCATAGTGGAGAAGCCTGATGTGGGGCTCGATCCCAGAACGCCGGGATCATGCCCTGAGCCAAAGGCAGATGCTTAACGACTGTGCCACCCAGGTGCCCCTCAAAGGAGACTATCCTAAACATCTGCATCTAGTGATTTTTCTTTTTTTTGAGCTTACTTTATATATACATAAAATATATGTTTATATATATGTATATATATTATATAATATATATACACACACATATAATTTCAGGGACCTCTAATGCATAATTATCTTGTCATTTTCTTCTTGAATACTTTGTTAAAAATTTTTTGCTCTGTAGTTTCCTGTTGCAGGTGAGTTTCTCCAGGTAGCAGACTCTGAGACAGAGATTTGTGTTCAAGAAGTTGAATTGATTGGGTCTTCCTCCTAAGGGTCAGCCTAGTGTGGGATGCAGGGGCAGGAGGATGGATTGAACACNAGAGGAAGAAGCAGGCTCATAGTGGAGAAGCCTGATGTGGGGCTCGATCCCAGAACGCCGGGATCATGCCCTGAGCCAAAGGCAGATGCTTAACGACTGTGCCACCCAGGTGCCCCTCAAAGGAGACTATCCTAAACATCTGCATCTAGTGATTTTTCTTTTTTTTGAGCTTACTTTATATATACATAAAATATATGTTTATATATATGTATATATATTATATAATATATATACACACACATATAATTTCAGGGACCTCTAATGCATAATTATCTTGTCATTTTCTTCTTGAATACTTTGTTAAAAATTTTTTGCTCTGTAGTTTCCTGTTGCAGGTGAGTTTCCCCAGGTAGCAGACTCTGAGACAGACATTTGTGTTCAAGAAGTTGAATTGATTGGGTCTTCCTCCTAAGGGTCAGCCTAGTGTGGGATGCAGGGGCAGGAGGATGGATTGAACACAGAAGCAGAGTTGAGGTAAAAGGAAAAGCTGAGCTGTGAAGTAGTTATAACAAATGCCTCACATGATCTCATGAGGATTTCTTGACCAAAGATACTCCTTCAGAATTGTCCAAAATTGGAACAAGGGAATCGCCATTGGGTGTGGGTTAAACCGAGGAGGCATAATGTTGGGACAATATTGGGGTGACGGGTGGGGAAGACCAGCTGCTAACTGTCAGCAGTCCAGCAGCTGGGGGAAGGCATGCTCAGACCCTGAAGGGGTCTTAGTCAGGGAAGGGGTCTTAGTCAGGGTCATTTTCAATATGAGGTCCTTAAACATTTGAAGCATTGAATTTGCTTTTTTCTTTATGCTTCACTGAGAATTTGTCTGAGTAGATACCATTTTCCTCAAGTTGTATCTTTATTATCTTTTTAGCAGTAGTGTGTTTTTTTTTTTAAGATTTTATTTACTTATTTGAGAGAGAGCACGAGCAGGGACAAGATCATGAGTGGGGGGAGATCATGTGTGGGAGGAGAGACAGACTCCCTGCTGAGCAGGAAGCCTGATGCTGGGCTTGATCCCAGGACCCTGGGATCATGACCTGAGCCAAAGGCAGTAGTGTTCTTATGCAAAGTCAACCTGCCAAAAGATTCTTGTGGTATGTTGTACTTCTTTTTTCTCTCTACGGAGGGTCATGAAATTTTTCTTTATCCTATGAAGTTATGTCAGTCACAGGTATGGGTCTTTTTCATTCTAATCAGCATTTCTATGTGTCTGTAATATGAAGATATATCTTTCTTTACCTAAGACCATCTTTATTATTTATTCCATTGTTTCTTCCTGTTCATCCTCTCAGCTCTTTTCATCTAGGACTCCTCCTATTCGATGATATCTAGAGTCTTGGGTCTTTCCTCCTTTGGAAGAATCTCTCCTTTTATTATCCTTCCCTGTGTCTTTTTCTCTTTTTGTCTTCTGGGGCGTTTTGTCAATTTTTTTCTTTTTCGGATCAACAGCTAGATCCTTGGCTTTGTTCATCTTACTTCTCTTTCTGTATGCTGACTTTAAAAATTGTCTAGGTACTTTTAATACTCTTTTTTCTTTGACAGCAGTCTCTTTTTTAAATGCCATAAATGCTTGTTTTTCTCTGAACACACTAAATCTGTCTTGTAGTTGTTCTTTTCTTCTCTGTATTATTTCTATTTCTGCCTAGTCAGCTGTATGTTTCCCCACCCTGGTATTTTCTTTAATATTTTGTTCATGTTTGGTGATTCACGATTCATTATTCCATGAATAAAAACAACTAGTTTGATTACTATAGGTTGCTTTCATAGGTTACTGTGCAGATAGCTATAAATCTTTTTCCCTAAGTGACTATTAAATATGCATGGGGTGTATGTAAGTTGTGTCACTAAGGGCTAGATTTTATACACACACACAGATAGATACACTATATATATCATATATATTATGTATATATGTTTTATATGTATGATATATTTGTTTATCATGTTTAATATTTACTTATATAGTTCTATATTAAATATATATATTTGTATGTTACATATTGTATATATGCTATATTGTTTTGTTTTACATTTTTCAATGTTGTTATATATGATTTATATATTTGTATATATACAAATACATACATTTTTCCAAATACATACATGTTTGTATTTATATTTATACACACACATACATACTATAAGTGTGTGTGTATGTTTAATCTAAGTGTCCTGAATGGTTTCTGTTCCCAAATGTCTCCTCTATTAGCCTCAAATTCTCATTATTTTAAGTGTTTTCATAGGATATATTTTTGATCATGTTTTCCACCCTCTTCTTCCCACAACCATCCTAGCTTTACTTCTCATCCCCAATCCCACTCTATGGCCCAAGGAAAACATTTCTGATCTGATTAGTCAGCAAACAATAACGAAGTCATTCTCACTAATGTTGAATGTGGATTAAATCATACACATCCATCTTCTCTATCTCTCTTCTCTCTTCCCTTCTATCTACACATCCAGCTTCTCTATCTTCCCTTCCCTTGGTGGATGAGCTCACCAAGGGCTAGGTTTCTAGAACTGGCCATCATAAGATTCTTCTTGTCTCTACTTTTTTTTATTTATGTGACTAGTCTGAGGGAGATAAGTTCTTAATGTTAAGATTTTGGGGCAAAATATAAGGTCCCACATTAGCTACTAAAAACTAGAATTTACCAGAGCTGTGTATAAGGTGCCAGGCTTTTGCATAACACATAATAATGTGTTTTGGTTCCTAGTCATGATTATTCCTTTTGTGTTTTGCCCTTCTAAATACATGGACAAAAGAAAGTATGATGGGCAGGCATTTGATTTAATGAATACCTCACTCTAATTTCTAATAGAATCCATTCATTTGTTTTCTTAAGTCTACGTGAATCCATTTAAAATTATAAATATTTATTAAAAATATACCTATTTATGGGGTGACTGGGTGGCTCAGTAGATTGAGTGTCTGACTCTTGATTTCGGCTCAGGTCATGATCTCGGGGTTGTGAGATCAAGCCCTGCACTGGGCTCTGTGCTGGATGTGGAGCCTACTTGGGATTCTCTCTCTGTCTCCCTCTTCTTCTGCTCCTCCCCCTCCCAAAAAAAGAAGAAGCCCATTTATCAACTTCCACCAACATTTTTTCTTAAAGGCTTGTATTTATAATTTAGACCTTCTTTATGTGCCACCAACCGCCACACCCATGCTCACTCCCCAGCCCACTCAGGTTATGGCATTTTAATTTTAACTGCACTTATTTCATTTCTGCTAAGAGAAAATAAAAGCACATTTCAATACAAGTGAGCATTTTTTATACTGATAACATTGAAGAAAGTCTAATTTAAATAAAATTTCCTTCATACAATTTTTGCATTTTCTCTACTATTAGTAATAAATTACTTTTGGCATGCCTCTCTCTTGATTAGGGTATACAGTGTGTTTCTACTTTAGATTTAGAAATGTAGAGCATTAACACGTTGGCATAGATTAATTCCTTGATTTAACTAGAATGCTCAAACAAGGGAAGTGGGGCATCGATGTTTGTTAAAAATAAAGAGGATCCAAAACTTCCCATCACCTTCAAAGGGTAGTCCTTATTAATGTACCACTTTGAGAAGATGTGAGTAGCCATAGGGTACCACACAAGCAGTTACAGGTGGATTTGCCTATGTGTATGGCTGTGGGCATGCACTGAGGAGGTAGGATGGGGGATTGGCAGGAGATGCTATAGAAAACTGTTCCTTCTTTACAGTTTTGCCAAGAGCTTTTATTGTTCCTCAACATCACCATGTCCAGAGGTAGTGGGATTGTAAAGCATTATTTGAATAAATGACAGAGATGTGGGAAAAGAAGGGTGAATGACCTGAAGGCAGAAAAGTGTGAAGAGGCTTGCTGGGCTTCAGAGTCTGTCACTCTGTTGCTGGGGCAACCATTGCTAGCGTAAAAATAAGATCCATTGTTACCTTTATGGTTGTGTTGAGTTGTTGGAGGAAAATTAGAAAAGAATTTGGATCATCCATTCTCAGGAGACCCATTTGAATCATCGAAGCTTAATGTCGTTTGTCTGTATCTCTTTCAACTACGCATTCCACATACCAATTTGCTTAAATGGTGGATGCACATGCCAAATCTAATTACCCCTTATCTCACAAAGTCATTAATCATTCCTATCCATTATTCATTGACTACCGATAGCTACTCCAATCTTTAGTACATGAAACTTCAATATGCATTAGAATACCGTGTTTATGAGTGGCATTTATTTCTGAAATGTACTGCATGGCATTTCTTAGTTAGATGAAGTATTCTTGGCATGAAAACTGGTGGTGTGTTTTATGTTGCTCTCCTCATAATCTATAAAAATAATAAAATAAAAACAGTATGCTAGAGACAATTGTGAAGCTGCTGATAATTATTCATTGTGATGTTAATTAGCACAGTGGAGTGGAAATGTTGTGCAGCCTAAACAGTATCAAAGAATCTCAAAGCACACTGAAGAGGAATTGTAAGTTATCACAAGCATCAGTGGGGAACGGTGTGAGGGGAATATATGTCTAGTTAAAAGAAAAAAATACTGTGAAACGGGGATAACTACAGCATTCTTCAACTGTTTAGTGTTGTCAACTGCTGCACTCTACACAATTCATATTGTCCCATATATATTTTGACCTTTCCTTCCTGTAAAATGTTGAGTTATACTGAGATATATGTAAACAAGGAACATGTTCAAACCCCTTTTAGTTTCAGACCCTCAGTCTATTGCATATCAGAGATTTGAACTCAGATCTCATGACTGCAACCTAGGGCTTTCATCCATGGATACCAAGGGATATAACCAAAAAAATTTTCTGTGCCTCCTGTATAACCAGCTATCTAAAAGAGCACTGTTACATATTATTTTCACTATTGAAAAGACTATCTATGTTAATATCTATATTTACAGCTATAACATCTATCAACTGATCAATGAAGAGTAAAGGGACGTCAGGGTTAAGTACCTTGTCCAAGTTTGCTAGATAACCAAATGGGTCTGCCAAGATTTGAAACCTGGCCTGTCAGATTTAAACTATAATCTGCATATTTCCAAATTCTCTACCTTTTGTTGATTTCATATAATGCTGGACAAGTAAGAAGAACTTACTCTTTACCATACAAACTAATGTTTAATTTCAAAGATTCTGTAAAGAAGACTTAATCCAATTCCCTCATTTTAACAGTGAGAAAATGGAGGTCCAGAGAAGGTTACTGCTTTTGCACACATATGTAATTATTATTAAAGTTGAGTTAAAACACAAATCTCCTAGCTTTTAATCTTGTTGATACATCCCCCACAACACCACAGTTTACTCTTGAGCTGCTCATAATTAGAATATCATACCATCCTTTTCTTTCATTTCCTCTCTTTCTAGCTAAAATCTATTTATATTGTAGCATTGAGCTCAAAACCTTTATCTTCCATAAATTTTACCAAATTTCCAAAGCACAAAATTTCTCTTTTCTTGCAACTAGTAGAATGTATACATGGTACAATGAACCTGTTCTTACTTGCTGTATCTTTTTATTTATCCCTCCTTGTAATCACTTGTGTGTAAAAATCATCTTTTTTAAAATATGTTCAGATCTTGTCCCACCAGCTAGACAGAAAGTTCTGTGAGAAAAACTTGTACACTTCTTTGTAGCTCTTCACTCTTTCCAGTATATTGACTTTGCCATGGTAGGTACTCAATCAATATTTGGTGATTGCTTGATTTTTTGGTCATCACAGCTAATTGTTTGGTTTATTTACAAGGTACATCAAGTCAAATATATGAACTTTTATTATTAAAAAGAAAAAAAAAAGAGGGGCGCCTGGGTAGCACAGCGGTTAAGCGTCTGCCTTCGGCTCAGGGCGTGATCCCGGTGTTCTGGGATCGAGCCCCACATCAGGCTTCTCTGCTGTGAGCCTGCTTCTTCCTCTCCCACTCCCCCTGCTTGTGTTCCCTCTCTTGGTGGCTATCTCTATCTCTGTCAAATAAATAAATAAAATCTTTTAAAAAAAGAAAAAAAAAGAGAACTACAGAGGCTGGAAATTCACTGCCTGCTACCACACAGGTGGAAAATCAAAACAGCAATTTTACTAGCCAGCTTTTTCTTTTGTGTACCAACGAGCTCTGTGTTTCAATGTGAATTGCCTGAAAATATCATTAGTATTTATATTTCAAAGTGTATCCATATTTCACATATATTTTTCATACCTTTGGAGCACTGACTTGTGCACAGTTGACTGAAAAGATTTTGTAAGATCAACATATGAAGAGGAAGATGATGAGGACTGGGCTGATCTTGTTAAAATTTTTGTGGAGGTATGAAAATAAGTAAGCGCAATTACACAGGGGAGCTTTAGAGAAGGGGGAAAGAATATTCTCTTTCTCCTTTGGTTCTCTCAAATATATATATGGCCTCAAACACCTTTAGAGTAACCATGTTGGGGTAGGGGAGGGTGGAAGAACATGAGGGAGAGAGAAAACACTGTAATATTAAGTAAAACTAGATTTCCAAATGCATAGATCCCATAGGGTGGGTTTTCAGGAATGATTTTACATGACAGCAACTTTTGCCTTAGTAAAGCCTTCGTCACCTACACCCATCCCTTCTCTGGGATAGATTCTAATTTTGATAAATGGTACCACCGTCCAGGCAGTTGTTCAACCCCAAACCTAGATGTTACCTTTTGTCCCTTTCTCTTTCTCACCTACTACATTCAGACCAACACCGTCTCTCACCTTAACTATTCAGTCCTTCAAACTAATTCCCATCTCTTTATGCCATCAAATAAGTAGAGAGGTTACGATTTCTGTAGCTCCAAGGGAACTTGCTTGATTGACCCCTACACACTTCTCCAGCCACATCTTTGCCATTCATGTGTTTATTAGCTGATATCTAGAACCACTGGTTTAATTCAAACTTCTTAGACATATAGGACTCATTTTGGTCTAAGCCTTCACATGAGAACCTTCCTTCCATCTTCCTTGGGCTGGATCATCTCACATTTTTCCCTATTTCCTGATGTCATTTCAGAACCCATCTTAAAGGGCACTTCCTTGAGGGTATTTGTTATGTGACGTTATTGTTTGACTACTCAAGACTAGATCAGATTTCCTTTTATGCGCAGTTTCATAATACCTAGAATTATAAATAATTAATTACTTACATAATCATATGTTTTTGTTCCTTTCTATCATGTAAATCTTATTACATTAAGTTTGTAGTGATAAATGGACAATGTCTGTTTGTTAATTATTGCATCACTAGTGTCTAAAACAGTGCCTGACATCTAGATGTTGTTTAATAAATTCTTATTAAACCAATCAATCAACCAATGGATTAGAAAAACACCTGTAGAGGTACTCTGATTC
Source organism: Ailuropoda melanoleuca (assembly GCF_002007445.2). Classification (NCBI taxonomy): domain Eukaryota; kingdom Metazoa; phylum Chordata; class Mammalia; order Carnivora; family Ursidae; genus Ailuropoda; species Ailuropoda melanoleuca. Next base: position 103,767,799 of record NC_048219.1, on the reverse strand, counting down.
TGTTCTTTGACTTAGTGAGGGCTTCATCCTACATCTACTTACCAGGAAGAGAACCAGGGACACCTTAGAGATAACCCATACTTATTCCCCATTTTAGATAAACTCACCAAGGCCATGAAGTAATATAAAAAGGCTCTCTCCACTTTTCTTCTGTCAAAAGTTCAACTGCTTTCCTATTCACTGTCACTGCAGAAAGAATCCCAAACATTAACTTATACATTAGTAAAGATTAGTTAGTCAATTTATAAAGTTGCACATTGCTAAAAGTGTTAATCTCAGAGTCCAAAATTCAAGTGGTAGAAATAATAATATCAGTAATACTAGGATTAAAAAAAAGTCTTGGGACCATAAACAAGTGTTTCTCCTCCCTCATTGATTAAAATAATCCCTGGGCATGCATATAAATCATGAGAGATACTGTTAAAGGATTTTTTCAAGCTAATTCCAAATAAGAAAAGGCAAGATAAAGACTAAAAACTTGGATCTTGGCAGGCGCCTCAAAACCTAATCTATTTTTTTCCCAATGTGGAAAAAAATGACATTTCTAATTTGAGTAAAACCAAACACATACAATACAAACTTGGGAATCAGAAAAATTGAAAGTTTGCATAAGATTTTTAAAATTATTTCATTTCTTTGTTTCTTTAAATAATGAGCCATTTCAGATCCATAGTTTGATTTCAAAAATATTTCAGTTAGATTTTTAAGAAGCCGTATTATGAGGCTAAGTAAAAGATACCTGTTTCCTGCTTGGAATTTTATCTATATTTTCACAATAGACCAAATACAAAGTTTTGTTGAAACAACTTCATTTGTTGGATATTTCTATTCATAACATTTTGTTGTAGTTTACACCTTCTTTGCTAATGATTAAAATCAGATAGTACATCATTCATTTCAAGTTCTTTTGTGTTTTCTGTGCTTAGGCAATCTTGATTGACTATGAAAGCTCTCTTTTGTCAACCTGGAGTAGTTGAAGCATATTTATTTAAAAGCAATACTAATGATACAAGTAGATAAAAGTATAGTATCACATGACTAGGGTTTCTTAGTAAGAGAAAAGTTTATGATTAAAGTGGAGAAGATAAGGTAAATAAGTATATAAAAACCAGTTGTTTTTTACATTTAAAGTTCAAGTGTTCTTTTTGTTCTTGTTGTTCTTGTTTAGATGATCTCTCTCTTGTTCCTTTTTGTGTGTCATGGACATTTATTATCTTTTTTTCCTAACCTAACCTTTCTCTGATTACAGACATTGTGCTAATTACTCACTGTGATTCCAAGGTTCGACACAGCCGGCTTTGTTCCCACTTCTGCAAAGGCACACAGCTGCATCAATATTCAGTAGGGAGTTCTTGAAAATAACCTAAGTGGCATTTGGGAATAGATCTTCCTCCAGTGGGTAAATACCTATTCAAATCAACAAAATATACATTCAGTAAGCATATTTTTGAAATGCTACAGACTTTCCAAATGAGTCTTTTTACAATGAAAGATTCATAATATGCTAATATAAATGTAAATATTATATCAGGTCACAGCTAAGGATGGAACAGTCTAGTAAGTAGAAATGTCTATTACCCATTCAAGATTTTCTGCCAGAAAGGACGCATGGGAGTATCATTTCCTAACTGTAAAGAACCAGGAAGTTTTGTTGCTATTGTTTTATTTTGTTTTGTGGGTATGTGTAAGCACAAGGCACCAACTATAGAGTCTAGAATGTGTTTTTTTTTTTTTTCACTTTTGAATTCTGACTCTCTTGTTAAAATGATTAATACCTATCTTTAAAAAAGTCAGAAAGTAACACCTAAGTACCGGATTTCTGTCTTCTTTTGAAAACTACCAGGATTTGCCAACTTTGATCCCCATTCCTGACTGGCAGCAGTAGCTGCTGCCCAGTGGTGGCTGCACCCTCAGTCGGCGCCCTTCCCCCTCTGTCAGACTCCCACACCCTGAGTTTTAGAGTCAGGTTCCATTCATCTACTGTTTTTCTAAGGTTAGAGTTGACAAAATAAAATGTTTTTATACCTGTGTTCCCATCAAGTGTGGTAACATTAAAAATGGACCCAGATAGGGCTATATGTTTGAAATAAAACATAGTACAAGGGTGTAGTGTGAGAAAATAGCATATTTCCTCATGGAAGGCAAAGAACATTCTATGTATTTAATTTGTAATGTGTC
>NC_048219.1:103757478-103765521 GCF_002007445.2 Ailuropoda melanoleuca | reverse complement strand
TAGTGTGAGAAAATAGCATATTTCCTCATGGAAGGCAAAGAACATTCTATGTATTTAATTTGTAATGTGTCTATGTGAAAGACTGCATCTTCAACAACTCGCCCACTCTAGCCTGCTACACACATTTATATTAACTTACTTACCTCTTAGGAGTTTAGTTTATAGCCACTATGACATGGAGTGAGCGGACTTTTCTAAAATGAGTGTGTGAGCGCACGTTCACTTAAGAAAAAATGGCATAGGATACTCCTACTGTCCACTGCATTATCTGGTCATTGCATTTATGAGTGGTTTTAACTTTCTTTTATTTACTTTTTTTTTTACATTATAAAATTTTCCACATGTGCCTGTGTTATTTTTAAAAAGAGAAGCAACAATGAAATTTTTTAAAAAATGAAAGTAATGGTTTGGTCAGAATGCTATTCCCTATTTGTTCCCCTCTGGATGCAATTAATGCATAGTTCAATCTTCATAGAACCTAGCCCAAAATGCAAGGGTCTTTATAATCAGCCTTGCCAAATTGATTTTCACTCAATCAAAACCCTCCTCTCCAGGCATATTGATTTTCTCATTGTGGTTTAAACACACCTGAACCCTGAGCTGTTTCCTCCTCTACATTTTTATTTATGCTGTTAACCGTCTCAACTTCCATCCAAACCCAGAATACCTTATTTTGTCAATGCTCAAACTACTCACATCATTCAATGTCAGTTCCAACTCCTCATTAATGTGATCCCCTGATTTCTGAAATGATCGCTGACTTCCCTACTAGCAATTGCACTAAACTGACTGTAGCAAACATTTTAATCTTTACAATAATATCCCCTTATTTGTCCCCCGAGGAATTCTAAGTCCTTGAATCAGTAATAGTTTTTATGATACAAAATAGTTCAATGGTTAAAAATAATAAAAGGAAATTTTAAAAACTTTAAAACAGATTTATTTACTGCAGTAATTCTCAGAACCATTACAATTTGCCTGCTGTCCTCTTCCTATTGTGGAAGAGAAGTTTTCATTTATGGTATTTTACAAACTCTCATCAGCATCAAACTCTCTTTCAGTCTGTATTTCTAGTAGAACTTTAAGGACGACTACTCTGCAAAGGACTCTGTGGCCAGTGCTACTTCATAATGTAGTTTTATGTTTAACGCTTTCTTCTCAACCAGCTAGCAAGTTTCTAAAGACACTGAACTTACTCTTGCCAATCTTTTTGGCTCCAATGTCCTTGAATAGCTATGAGCACATGGTATGTGATGGAGGTAATGATGGCACAAGCAATGTGTTATCCATCGGCTAACATGATGGAGCAGTAGCAAAAGCGGGGGGAATGGGAGGGGGAGACCCTGATTCAGTAAACAGGAGGAAATGCCCAAAAGAGCAATAGGTAATCTCTGAACACCTAACATTGTTTCTCTCGTCATGACACTTGTTCCTTGTCATGTCTCTTCTGTCTGAACCAAATGATTTCAGACTCAGGCTTCGTGTAGCTCTCCACTGTGAAAGAGGCTTAAAGAGATAGGATCACTTAGATTCAAGGGGCAGCCTCATTTCCCCTCTACTATTCTCAAACTGATGGAAACTTTACATCTGTCATGGTTTCTTTTAGCGATGAATGTAGGGAAGATGGTTGATAATCACTCAGTATGTATTCAACTTCAAAATGAATGGCCAGCTGAAAACCCTTCGTGACAACTCCATCTAAAAAAAAATTAATCCAAAGAAATATTTGAGCTGCCCAGCTACTATCTCTAACAAGTGTTGACCATTGTTTATTTCTGAAATAATTATGCTTCTATGTATTAATTACTAGCATTTGGATTCTGTTTTCTTGTACATATTAAGATATCCTTAAACTCTCAGAGACTGGACCTAACATGCTTGTTTTATGCTTTGCAAAGGAGAGGCAGATGCAGGTTAAATAAGACTTTGGTACATTCTTAATGAATATATGAACTACTTGTAGAATTCATTCTTGTTGTGCCTTTTTGCCATGTTTTCCGACTTGTCAAACTAGGTCCTTGCTTTGCATTTATGTTGATTACGTTCAAAACCCATCTGCCTCACTCATGCACTTTGCTCTGCATCCTTATCTCTCAAATGGTGGTCAGAGAACCAGTAGCATGGGTGTCACCAGAGGGCTTGTTTGAGATACAGAATCATAGGTCCAACCCCAGACATGGTGAATCAGAATATGCATTTAAACAAAATCCCTTGGTAATTCTTATGCTCATTTAAGTTTGAGAAGGTTTGCTCTGTTCTCTTCTGGATTTCTGTTGTGGTCTCATGCACATGGCTTATTGTGTTGCCCCCTTCTCAGCTGTCCCTGTTATCCAGGGAGGTTCCTTCAGCTTTTCTCTCTTCTCCTTTCAGTGACTCAGCTTGCTTGGAACACTCCATACCACCCTCACAATTTATCCTCTGCCCAATCAAAGCCCTTCAATCCATGTATCTTCTGCTACCACTCCAAAAAAAAAAAAAAAAGAATTCTTTGCACCTGCTTTTCCCATAGCTTGCTAGCTCAGATGGAAAGTATCTCCTTCAAGATATTCTGAAGAGCAGCCTACTCCACATTCTACGCATTCTTGGGCTCATTGTCTGCTTTTCTGCTCTATCACTCTCCTGAAAATTCTTAAAGTCACAGTTAAAATTGCTGAACACATTGAACATTTTCCAAACTTCAGTTGATGCCTTACTCCTTAAGCCTCTCTTTCCCCTCAGCTTCTGTGGCCCAATCTTGTTCTGATTCTATAAAGACTCAGATCTTCCATCTTAATTTCCCTGCCTCTGCTTTTTTATTAAATGCATTGTCTCCAGCCACCCATCCTCACTCTCTTCTTTTATCTCTCTACACATTTTCTGTAAGTAATGTTGCCTACTCTCAAGATTTCAACTACCAAGTTCACTACTATTGGCTCCTTTGATGCATGGCTGTACCTTCTGTCCTGAGCTCTAGCCTCATGTCTCTCTTATGCATGTTAGATACCTCTCCTTATTAGCGTGCCCCCAACTGAACTTACTTGTTCTTCCCTCATTCTACTCTATATTCCTTAGCTGGGCTGGTAGAATTGAAATGCCTTTCTCAATTCCTCCTTCGCTTTCCCCTCCATATCCAGTTATCTCTGGGTTCTGCCAATTCCACTGTCTTAATAACTCTCATTGCTTTCCTACCTCTCCCATCATACTGTTACTGACTTTGTTCAGCATTTCTTCATGATTTCTTCCTTGCACTGTAATAACTGTCCCTTCCTAAATTTTCTTGTTCTTCACCTGCAGGGCCATTTCTAATTAATCTTTCTCACTCCCTCCGGAGTGAAGAAGCTTCCTTCCTCAAACTGTAGTCACCTCAGTGGATTTCTCCCTACAGGTCCACAAAAGGCAAGGAAGGTCTCCTGAAGTTGCAACAATATGAAAGGGACAGGAAGGTAAATAATCCAAACGAGATGTGGTTCCTCAGGCAACATTTCCTTCTACCAACTATGTATAAATGAAAATAAAGCAATAGTTCAAATTGATTCAGGGTCATAAACATGACTGCAAATTATTCTTAAAATTTTCTGTCTTAACCATTAGCTAGTAATGCTTAAACTCCACAACTTGCCCATCTAATTTAGGTGTAGTCATTCATATCTGTGCAACATCTTTCTCCTTTACATCTTTGACTCATACCTGAAAACTCTGCTCAGGGATAACCCTCTCTCATTCCTGAATTCTCCATGCTAAATTTACTTTTTCTTTTCCCAAACCTACTTTTTCTGAAAGGGAGTCGGGAGACCAACTTACAGTTAGAATTCATGGGCTACATTGAGGAAAAGGGAATTATTCCAGGAGTTTGTGAGGGATTCCAAAATCTAAACAGAGAAGAAATCTGAAAAATCACCATTTGATGAGCCAAAGATGGGGAGCAGGACCACTAAAAAGGCCTTTCATAAGGCCAGCACCAAAGTGAAGTCCTATGAAACCAGAAATCCAAGATCCTTCTAGACAAGAAAGAGCATGTACAATGAGAAAAGTATGTGTCAATCACTTGTATTTACAATGGGACATTGCCTGACTGACTGCCTAGGGCTGGCGTTCATGTTCAAGCATGTGGTGGGCTCAGAGGTGAGCCTGCAATGTTTATAGGACCTGTATTGGACAGGCACCATCCCCTATACCTTTGCTATATGGAGCAAATGTTTTTTATTACCACTGTATGCTTTATTCTACGTGAGGAATGTGACTATTTGAGAAAGCCCAACCTAAATAAGGATGCATAAGGGTTCTCTAGGATAATAATGAGGGTGACAGCAGCTCCTGGCAGGGAGAAGCCTGGCAGCTCCCTCAGATGAGGAACTATCTTATTCAAATCTGTCTTCCCAGGGCCTGTCACACCAGTAGGCCCTCTAAGTTCATTAATATGCAAGTCTATCAGTTGTAATGACCTATTCTATGTGGTGGTGATTAGCAAGAAACAAACACGGGATAAATGCAGAAATCAACATGAATGACCATATAGTTGAACAAATAGACCAAAGATGAAACTTGTACAGATTTGTTTATAATGACTGTTCTGGTGTTCCTTTGGTTAGCGGGGTTTCCGTGGGTCAAAAATATTGCTTCACTGGATGCCATTTGGTAAACGGGAAAATTTCTGAATGTAACTGTGAACTACAGGACTATTAGAAAAATTAGTTTGCTAACTTGAAATTTCATCACCTGACTACTTAAACTGTTAGAAACATTCCATTTAATCAGATATTTTTAATATACATTCATTAAATCCATCTATGTGGACAGCTTTTGAAACATGTTCAAACTGCTACCAGAGTCAGAAGAGCTAAGAGCTTTATTAAAGAATCCCAGTATCATGTCTGCAAAAGTAAATGCACAGCACATGCTTCCTTTGAATTACCATACAGAAATTAATGCACGACCCATTAACGCTTTATTTCCTTTCCTCAATAACACAAATATAAGTTCACACATGAGAAGTGATATTAATGGATAATCCCTAAAAGTACAGACTGAGCAGGAAGATTTCTCTTCAGGAACTTAAAGCTCAAGGAACTGAGGGGCACCTGAATGGCTTAGCAGATTTAGGTCTTACTCTTGGTTTCGGCTAAGGTCATGATCTCGGGGTCTGGGATGAAGCCCCACGTGGGGCTCAGCACTCAGTGTGGCGTCTGCTTGTCCCTCTCCCTCAAATCTGTCCCACCCCCTGATCCTGCGTGCCCTCTAGCTCTCAAATAAATAAATAAGTAAATAATCTGAATTTATTATTTATTAAATAATAGAATTTATTAAAAATAAATAAATAAATCAAGAACTGAACTAACACTGAGTACTTATTACATTCCAAGGTCTGCAACTCATGGGCATTTAGATAGGTTTTCTCATTTGATCTTTATAAAAACTCTGTAAGTAGGTGTTATCAATAGAGAAAAATGAGGAAAAATAAGTGAAAATAAGAACTGAGTACTTACAAATGTCGAGGACATTATTAGGCATATGGGCTAGCTACTATCAAAACCTCATTTTGCAGATAAGTCATGCTGCTGAGAAAGCACAGGTGATTTGTTTCTAGAAAGACCACCTTTAAGTGCTAAAAGGGAATGTTAAGTTTTCCTCCTTGCCTGCAAGGCCCAAGCTGCTTTCCTTATAAGCACCTGCAATCTTTTAGACAGGAAGACCATTTTGGAGACAAGTGAACAGAGCTGCTTATCTATTTGTTTTTTAATCAGGCCTCTCTGCAAAGGTGTCTTCCAGATATTTTGTATTTGTCCCCCAATGTCTAGCACTGTGTTCTACTACACTCAATAATCAATAAACACTGGCCCAACTGATGGAGGATCTTTAGTGTGCTATTAAGGAACACTTGTCCAACTCCAGGAACTGTTTTAGCCCCATGTTAATAAACAACTGATTATGATGAACCTTTTAAAGGAAATTATACTCCTCTGAAAACATGTTTTGTAAAAATGAGAATTTTATTATTATTTGGAGTTTTTTTGAGGATATCGATCTTAAATACAGTTAAATAGCCAGAAGATCGGTAATAGGGTTAGCAAAACATTCCTTCATGAGACATGATAAAGAATAATAATTATTTGATATGTAGATTTAAGTTTAAATTCACAGAACTTCTTATAAAGAAATGACTAATTGACCATCCTATGCTTGAGTATCCAATCAAATATCTCTTAATAGATAATCTCATATATATGCTACACATCAGTATAACCCCAAATAAGTAACGATTTGGGTTCTACCCTCTACACATGAGCAAGGGTGATGATATTTATTGTGTCTGCTCTGCATTAAGCAGCTAGCTAGGTACACATAGACTGCCTAATGTTGATATTCAAAACAATCATATGAAATATGTATTCTTATGATCTTAATTAGATGTGGAAACTAAGTCTAGAAGAGGTTACGTTAGTTGCCCAGCTTACACACCTTACTTGTTAAGGCCAGAATTTAAACCTGTCTTTGTGATTCCTAAGTCTTTGTCTATTTTACTTATAGTATGCTAACTCCAATGACTGGAAATACAAGGAAGCGATAGTGATGCAAATACACCCTTCATCCAAAAGAATCAGAGTAATAGCATAATGGATAATAAAATATTTATAATATCTACAGGGTCAAGGATAAGTGCATTTTTGGAAAAAAAAAATGACTGGAAGGAAACACGCCACAATGTGAACAGTGGTTTCATTGCATTACATTTTGTTATTTTAGTAATGGAAAAATTTTAACTCATAATAAAGCAGGATAAGTGCATTTTAGGACGAGACTGTACATCAAATTATAGAAGAATTCTGGGAGAGGAGACTTGTGAGGCCATAGTTTAGCTTGGACAGAGCGAGGGAACCTTCCATACTGCTGCTCTGACTAAAGACAAACTATGGCAGTTAGCACTGACTTGGGAAATTTCGCTTTCATTTTAAACCCAGGATAGGAACAGTAGTCGTGGCTGGGTGAGAGTGTTGAAGGAGAGAGTGGTGGTGAAAGCTTCTATTTATTTATTCCTTGGAACAGTCAGGCAGGTACGAAAATGATTGAGCAGGCAGTATGCCAGATGTTGGAGATAGAAAGGTGGACAGTCAATAGGGAAGTCCAGCATCCTGGGGGATGGATAGCCCTACTCCTATAAGGTCCTACTCCTTTACAGCTCCCCTGAGAAGGGGCACCCAGGCTACATCTCACTGTATTTGTGTGCCTTCTCCCTGCAGTTCTGATGATGAAGCACAAGCCAGAGGCTGCAAAGTGGAGAGTAGAACAGCAACAAGAGCAAATAAAATTTAGTAGTTTTTGTTCCTCCTCCCTCATAGCTTTTACTCCCACTTTCCTTTCTTCCAAATATGTGTCTGCTGCACCAATTTCCCATTTACCTCCTTGTATACCAGGCAGGTTTGGAGAATATATTGATTTTGGCTTTCTTTATCAATAGCACTCAATTACCTATTTTATTAAAAGCAAAACAAAGCAAAACTCAGATTTTACACATTCCATTTTTAATGCCCGGAAAGAAAAGAAGTCACTGCCAGACTGCATGGCCAAGCCATTAGAACATTGTTCATGACTTAATATGGAACGCTGTAAAGCTCAGTGAAACAATTTCTGGTCCCTACTACAACAAAATTTGGTTCTCTCACCTTCTGAGGAGTTTGACCTGAACATGGTAGGTTGGGGTCTTTTTTAGGTTCTCCCAGCGAATGTGAGTGGTGATATCAAACCACCCACCTAACCCAAGGGGTAATTTCCTATGAGTCTTTGAGGCTGGATATTCAATCTTTAACATTTTATACCCAACGGCAAACCTTTCTGGAGAAAGTCTTCACGACTTCCATCTCAAGGATCAAAGGTGTTTTTCACGGTTTGCGACTTTCATGCCTGAAATGAACACGCCAGAAAAGTCTCAAAACTTTTCTCCCTTTCCCCTTTAACTTGAGCACTCAGGCCTGCTGATTCGGTGTCCTGCTGTCATTCGGAATCCTCCACCCCAGGAGTTTTATGAGAAGGAAGAGACAGAGCACTTAGGCAAAGAGGTAGTTTTAATTA
>NC_048219.1:103742418-103757378 GCF_002007445.2 Ailuropoda melanoleuca | reverse complement strand
GGATGTGCTATGAAGATATTTGGAACAAATGGCAATGTTTTTCTAGCTTTTATGTATTCTCATAGTATTTGTGGGGGCACATCAACTGGGTAGAGTTACAGCTGTGAGCAAGAACGGAAGGCCATAATATTTCAAAAATTACTCTTCCTAAAATTTCATGTGTATATTCTCAAGAGACGTCCTCAGGCGCTCAGTCAGAACCAATGTATTTTTATGTTACAACCTATTCCACCAAACATGGCTATCTCATTTCGCAGGTCAAAACAGATTAAAAGGGGAAAATGCTGCTAGCAGTCAGCAAAGGCAAAAATTGCAAAGAGATAGATAGAAAAACCGTAAAGGAGACATAGAGATTTACAGAGCCAACCAGTGCGAGGACACCTATTTTAGGAGCCAACAATTACACCTCCGCTAATAATCTTTGGGGGTGTAGCACAGAAATTGGTGTTCCAAATGTTGACCAAAGTCATCATATTTAAAATCCCCAAGGTAAGAAAGCAGAGAGCAATGTAGTAATTTTAGAAAACTGTCCATCCAAAATAGATTTTAAAATATTTTCACTTAAAGGCGCCTGGGTGGCACAGCGGTTAAGCGTCTGCCTTCGGCTCAGGGCGTGATCCCGGCGTTATGGGATCGAGCCCCACATCAGGCTCCTCCGCTAGGAGCCTGCTTCTTCCTCTCCCACTCCCCCTGCTTGTGTTCCCTCTCTCGCTGGCTGTCTCTATCTCTGTCGAATAAGTAAATAAAATCTTTTAAAAAAATTAAAAAATAAATAAAAATAAAAATAAAATATTTTCACTTAAAGAGAACATTTCCTTTACCAATGATGTGGGATAAAGTAGGTGTTATTCCATTTGGGTCCAAGATTCAGTTAATACAGTGTTTTTAGTATTAGGCGCAGGTGGTAGCTACTCCCTTATATGGTCCAGTTGATTTCACTCTTTTTCAACAAGGCATTGCCAAAGCAGTTAGCATGCAAACCATGCACAGGTGTTGGGGGGCAGGCGTGAGGTGTGGGTGGGAAGAGGAGGTCATCTGTGCTAATGGAAAATAAACTCAAAGGGCATATCCAGTCTCACCTTCATATGTGAAGGGCATCTATTTGCTTCCCATTTTCTGATAGGGAGTGATAGATTTACAACTAATACAATAAATAGAGCTTCAGGGAGTGCAACAAAAGAATCCCAGGCCTGGCCAGTGATTTGCTCTGCTCTAGCACATCTATCTGACTGAGCCATCTGGCAGAAAACCAGTGCATCAGCACAACAAAGGGTGTAGGCTTGAGGCAGGCTAGCCCCTTAGCAAACAGGCTAGTGAGAAAGTGCAAGATGTGGCAGGACAGAGGCTGGCCAGTTACCCAGGCTGCAAAGGCTATCAACACGGAAAAGGAAATGAGGGGTCCTCATCACTTCGTCCAGTGTGTTTGGCCAGGCCAGGTGTGGAAGGCATCCAAGCTCAGTACCGAAGAATGTCTAACAGGTGGGCCAGGCAGTAGGGAAGTCAGGCTGTAGTTAAGAAGACACTGACTAGCACTGTGGTTTAGAGACAGAAGTCCATTCATAATGAGGGGGAAGGGAGTGCTATGGGAGGGAGAAAACTTTCCCCAGTTGGAGGAATGGCTAAGAGGTTGACAGAACTCTAACTAAGAAGGTGTTAAATAGCAAGAATTCAACTGAGTAAATGTAAAAGATGTAATGGGCTTTATTAAACAGTTTATGAATTGGACAGCATCCCATCTAGCAAGTTGGGGGGGTCCCCAAGGCATTGTACAAAATAGAAAGTTTTTATAGAAGGAGAGTGGGGCAAGAGAGTTATTAACAAAGGGAAGGATTATTTCAGGCACGTATCTTTCCCTTAGGGGAAGAGCAAGGGGTCTTATCATGCAGGAGACGTCATCTTTCTTTGTGGGGATGGAGAAGGACCCCTCTGGCAGACTGCTTTGTGCTGATCAAAAAACTGACCAATTTCTGGGAGATGTTGAAACTGCAGTTAAGTGAGATATCAATCTCTGGTTTGGGAACTCAATCTAAGTGATACCATTTTGGGCTTGTGTTTTTTGTTTGTTTTGTTTTTTTAAACAAAGTCCTATCAAGAAACAGGAACGTTAGATAGGTAAATAAGGAAGGATCTAGAGAATGTTGTGACTTAGAGCTTATACAACCACTACATTCCAAACAGCTGTGCTATTGGAGCAAGAACTAACTCAAAGTTCTCTTCAACTATGAGATTTAGGCTGCTAGTAGTTCCCACAATATCACGTGTGGCTTGGCCAGATTGACACTGGGAAATGTGGGTCACCAGTATACAGATACAGACATTCAGAGCTTAAGAAAGAAAAAGTAGAGGATATAATGTAGGGACTGGCCGAGACACTAGCATGTGTTACACTGCATTGAGATGGACCTTACAAAATTGGAACAAATACATTTTTTATTCTAACTTACTTTTCCAAAATTACACACATAAGGGCTTGCCATTCTCTGTTTCCCCTAGGCATAGAGGGCTCGGGTGGCTCTGTGGAAGAAAAAGAAAAAAGCTTATCAGGGTTTTGTTTTGTTTTTTGTTTTTTGTTTTTGTTTTTTTTAGTACCCTATTGAACACATCACTGCATTTTAATCTGGAACAGAGGGTGGAAAAAATAGCTTCTGGTTAATCAGAGGTTTATAGATTATTTGGTGATACAACTTAACTGTGTTGATGATGAAATGAAAAATTGTGTATCTTCCCTAGAGCAGCATTATAAAGCATCCTGCCTGGTACTTAAAATTGATTGTCCATTATATTGGTTAAAGAGTGGCATTTTAAAAATAAAATTAGGGCTGATTTGCATTTGTGTTGAAATAGTTGCACATGCATTTAATAAGAACAGTTTTTCCCTTTTCTTCTAGAACACATTTACAGTTTGCATTAATTTATATTAACTCAATGTTTTCACTCAACATTATTTTAAAAGATAAGACAAACATAGATATAATTACTCACTAGGAAAATAACTCCTGTGAGTAAGAGTGATTGCTATATATTTCATTTGGGAAAATAAAATGCAAATGTGTTTTTTATTAATTAGAGCATCAGAAATACCTCCGTAAATAAACCAAGGTGATTTAATTTTTAACTGACAATTGTATAAAGCATGGGAAGCATTATATATCACTAATTTCACATCTAGAGTTGCATTTGTAGATGGTATCAGGATCCTCAATATCTGTTTGTTAAGATTTAAGCTCTATGACTGTTGCATTATGTTTAATTTACGTGTATTTCCTTGACTTACACTCTACAGTAAATTCTTATAGCTTAGATGTGGGCAAATGTCTTTAAAATCATCAGTGACTTCCAAGCAGTAGAAAAAATGAATTTCATATTGACGGTAAAGGAAAACAAACTGCTATGTGTGATGCACACAGATTTATTATTTAAATAAGTCTTTATTCTTCCGAGTATGATTACGAGTTCTATTCGCTTTAGAAAAATTCCATTTTCCAAGAGGACATTTGCAGAGGCATTATATTAGCAATTAAAATAGCAACTGTTCCAGTCATTATAACGGAGAACTTAAAAATATGTGCAAAAAGAACAGAATAACTATCTTATTTGATTTATGGTATATTATCTTTGAAAAGGGAATCAGGAGACTTAGTATTCACATAAGTGAGAAAATATATCACTGTTACAGAACTCATGTTATAGGTGATGTCAGAGACAAAAATAAAAGGGAAGTTCATAGGTTTTGTTTTCAGTTTTTAAGTTATTTAATGTAAATTACCAAAGAACTCTGGGAAGACATTCTCAGTTTCTCTCTCTCTGGCATGTGCATGCGCGTGCATACACACACACACACACACACACACACATACACACACCCTCACAAAAGCTTCACATTTTAAAAGGCCAGGTAAATACTACTGAGACAGTGAAATATATAGTAAACATCCAGCTGTAAATCTAACCATAATCATCTAGAAAAATTGGCTAAAAAATGGACAGTTTGGGCTCAGTATCAAAAGTTTAATAAATTAAGCTTGATGAGGCAGGAGAGGGGATTGAGTTTCAAAGCATTCTGGAAGTGAAAAGCAAGCAGGAAAAAGTACTCCTCTGATACATCTAGGGTACTAACAGAAAAGCCTGAAATTGAAAGATCTGAGAAGTAAAAATAATAAAATCTTGAGACTATTTTGTTATAAAATAATTTGATCATTATGTGTTAATGGCACATGAATCAAATCATCAAGACATGAACTTGGTCAGTGAACTGGCTTGAATATGAACCTCTATGCCCCAGGCAAATGGTCCTAGGCTAGAAAATCTAAGCTCTAGTGCACTGGATCCCACTGAGATCAAGATTCACACCTATCTATTAAATGCCTCCTAAGTGGCAGACCCCACACTGGGTGCTTAGGGTATGGAAGTGGACAAGAGATAAAGGCCTCGAGCTATGGAGTTTATGTTATGCCAGAATAAGAGAGATAATAAGCAAATAAGTCAACATGTTCCAGGTGGTGATGAGTTTCATTAAAAAATAATAATAATGAACCAGAATAAAGAAGAGAAAGTAGCAAGGCTGCTATTTAAGAGCAAGTACTCAGGAAAGAGCTTCCTGGCACAAGGGCATGTGACAGAAACTTGGAGGAAGTGAAGAATGAACTATGTGGATTGTAGAGAGATGTGTGCTCCTGACAGAGGAAAGAGCAGAGAAGCTCAGAGAGTTTGTTTAAAAGACCAGTAGAAAGGGGGGCGGGTAAAACAGAAGGGGGAANGTATGGAAGTGGACAAGAGATAAAGGCCTCGAGCTATGGAGTTTATGTTATGCCAGAATAAGAGAGATAATAAGCAAATAAGTCAACATGTTCCAGGTGGTGATGAGTTTCATTAAAAAATAATAATAATGAACCAGAATAAAGAAGAGAAAGTAGCAAGGCTGCTATTTAAGAGCAAGTACTCAGGAAAGAGCTTCCTGGCACAAGGGCATGTGACAGAAACTTGGAGGAAGTGAAGAATGAACTATGTGGATTGTAGAGAGATGTGTGCTCCTGACAGAGGAAAGAGCAGAGAAGCTCAGAGAGTTTGTTTAAAAGACCAGTAGAAAGGGGGGCGGGTAATCAGAAGGGGGAATGAATCATGAGAGACTATGGACTATGAGAAACAAACTGAGGGCCTCAGAGGGCAGGGGGGTGGGGGAATGGGATAGACTGGTGATGGGTAGTAAGGAGGGCATGTATTGCATGGTGCACTGAGTGTTATACGCAACTAATGAATCATCGAACTTTACATCGGAAACCGGGGATGTACTATACGGTGACTAACATAATATAATAAAAAAACATTAAAAAAAAAAAACAGTAAGGTGGCCAGTGAGGCTGCACGGGTGTGAGCAGGAGGGCAGTGCTTAGAAACNTATTGCATGGTGCACTGAGTGTTATACGCAACTAATGAATCATCGAACTTTATATCGGAAACCGGGGATGTACTATACGGTGACTAACATAATATAATAAAAAAACATTAAAAAAAAAAAAACAGTAAGGTGGCCAGTGAGGCTGCATGGGTGTGAGCAGGAGGGCAGTGCTTAGAAATGGTAGCTCCCAGGTGTGACAACAAAGGACCCAAATCGCTGAGAGCCTTTGGGGCACTGTAAGGAATTTGGCTTTTGTTTTCATTAAGGCAAGAGACCATTAGACACCTTTAAGTAAAAAAATGGTATGAGGTGTTTTCTTTTTAAAGTAGCTCTTTTTGGCTTCGGGGAGAAAATTCAAGGGAAGGGAAGGGTTTAGGAAGGGATGACAGCAAGGTTTTGCAGCCATCCAGACAAAAGATGCTAACAGCTTGAATGGAGTTTGTAGCAGAGGTAGTAAGAAGTGGTGGAATCTGGGATCTGTTTTGAAGGTAGGGTCAATGGAATTTCCTGACGGATTGGATATGGTGTGTGAGAAGAGAGACATGGTTTGTGAGAGGAGAGAGACGGGAAGAGAGGAGTAATTGATGACTCTGGGTTTTCTAATCCAAGTAATTAGAAGAATGGAGCTGCCATTTACTGAAATGGGGTAGGTTATGCAAGGGAGATAAATCAGGGGTCTATATTTGTGCATGATAATTTTGAGATGCCTGTTGGACCTTCAAGGACAGAGGAGAAGATGTGAAGCTTTTATCTTGGAAAGTAGGAGAATGCATGGAGTAGAGGAATATTGTAAGTTTACCAGATAGCCCTAAAATGCCACCAGAGCTTGTGAATTTCCCTGAGGGACTCTAACGTTCAGCCAGGAATGAAAACTACTGAATAGGACAAGAAGGTACAGGTGTTCAGTGAAGTGGTTAAGGCTATTGAAATTACTTGGAAGTGTTCTGCCATCCACACACTACAGTGTGGTATCAGAGCGGAGGGGCTGCAAAAAGTGTGACTTAGAAATGTTCCGTAGTTGATTCTTCACATCCTCTTCCCAACATGAAAATCACCAATGTAAATGCAGGAAAGATCTAGCTTCTTTCAGGAGCATTCTCAAACTAATACCCAGAAACTTGACATTTATGAAGGGAGGCAAAGGGAAATTCAATGGAATGCATGTTGTGTACCAGATATTGGGTTTGCTGCTTTTCACACATTGTCTTAATTGATCCTCCCAGCATACTTTTGAGATGAGACTCTTAGCTCTATTTTAGGGGTGGGGAAAATAAGATTAAGTCATTATTCCTAGGTAACAGAGCTAGTATGGGGTAGTGCTAGCATTTTGCCTTGCCTGCAGTCATTTCTATCTGAAGAAGTTGAAAAGATGCTTCCAAATATTTCCGTGTAAGATAGGGGTTTAATAACTTAAGTGCATACAACACATTAATAGATTAGATTCTGGAAGGAAACATGTCTAGGTTTGTAATCTGCATGAGGAGAGAGTCCATGCTTTCCTGTATACAGGTATGTTCTTATATTCATTCATTCATCTAACATTCATTGAGTGCTTTTGATAGTCAAGGAGCTATGTACTCCATAGCCAAGTAAGACACAGTTCTTGCTCTCAAGGATTTCCTATTCTATCAGGAGAATCAGATAACAGCACAGTGTTTCTGCTTTAAAGGCTGTACTCCTCTTGCTATTTAATATTCATCAACTGCCTATAATCCTGGGCTTTGCAGAAATCATTCACTGCCTTCTGCAGTGATCAGTTAATCAAGCATGGCCACAAAGGGGCTCAAGCAAGGGTGGTACAAGTCTGGATTTTGGAATTCAGGAAAAGCTTTTGCTAGCCAGAGCCCAAGGTTCTAAATACAGACAAAGTCAAAGCCTGGGAACAAAGCTTAGGTACCCTGAACCCAGGAGGTTAGCCCCAGGAATGGAGATCAGATGAAAGCCAACACTGCTGATCTAAACAGAGGCAGACAAAGTTCAGAAATTCTAACTTAGAAGCTTAACTGATTCAGAGAGGAGGTTTTGCTGAAACATGAGCTAAAAAGTAGGGGTGGGTGTGGCAAGGCCCACAAGCTCCCAGCGAGAGATGACCAACCAGGACACTCCTCCGCTCCACGTGGTCTCACACTCTTCTGAATGGGCTGTAGACTCAGGGGAAGTGGTGTTGTTCCCTGGGAGTGCTTACTGCTGTACCAGGAGGAAGAGACAAAGCTACAGACCTCAGGTCCCTAGTTCCAGAGTTTCTTAGGAGTCCCTGGTCTACTTCCATTCCTCTTTTAAAGCCACCTCACTCTGAACAGTGTTTCTTTTTTGCAAGAGGGGTCTACTACCTTTGGTAATGGTGGTGTGGTATATTACAGATAACTGGTTGCCTAGGCTTGAGGGCTATACCTTAGAATTGAATTTGAACTTTTATTAAGAGCAGGGCTTTTGACCAACTTTCTTTGGTGGTTTGCTACTCCTGGAAAAGGTCCACTGTTGAGCTCTCTCTAATTGGGCTTGAGATTTCTGGAGGTACTGAGTTCTAGATCCCCCTGATAGATTCACCTGCCTTAGGATGTTGCCTGGTCCTAGGAGGAAGAGTAGGCCATACTGTGACAGATATGGACAAACATGATGCTGTGAGGCTGACTGGAGTTGCCCTGCATAATGTAGAGGAACAACAGGCAGAGGGATTCATCATTTATACCTGTTAGGATGACCCTTTGCTAGCACATGGTTGGATGGATAAACTACAGCTCCTTTCAGAAGCTTAAGGTTGAAGCATTAGTTATGAAACTAAAGAAAATATATAGGCAGCTGGAAGTGATGGTTCATTATCATTATTAAAACAATAACAGCATTGGTACTTCCCAGGCTAATGGGGTATTTAAAGTATTATGGTATTCCAGGGTAGAACAGACTTGATCAACAGACCTGGAAGATTAGTAAAATTTGACATGAAATCAATGACAGAGAATGAATGGATCTGTTCAGTGAATGGGGGCATTATTCAAGATATAGAATAATTTCCACAAGGCTGTGAATTCTGTGATATGCAGTTAATTCCAGGTAAGGCACAGAAGGTTTAAAATGCACTGGGATCTTAAATATGCCACATCACTGCAGAGGCCAACAGGCTGGATCTGGCTGAGGATGGCTATACCTTAATAGAGTTTAGTCTTCTGAATCTTGGATCATTTCTTTGATCTTCTGGCATAAATATGTTTGACATTGTGGAATGAGGTGAGACCATGTTGGAACAATCTTCTCAGACACCCAAGGGTGTCCTACACATCTCATTCTATTTTTTAATCCCAGTACCAGTAGAGGAAGGAGAACCTCCAAGATGCAGCTTCTGCCAGTCCATAGATCCCATTAGCAGATATCCCTCCATCCTCAGCGAGATGGTCCTCACTTCTCTAGGGCCTGGTTCCAGGTCCATTTCAAACTATATCAAGCAAAATGCTGGAAGAAAATGCAGATATCAGGGTGCATTGGTAGCTCAGTTGGTTAAGCATCTGCTTTCAGTTCAGGTCATGATCCCAGGCTCCTGGGATCCAGCCCCACATATAGCGACCTGTTCAGCCAAGAGTGGGCTTCTCCCTCTGTCTCTGCCCCTTCCCCCTGCTCATGCTCTCTCTCTCTCAAATAAATAAAATCTTAAAAAAAAAAAGAAAATGCAGATATTCTTTAGGCTGAGGTCCTGTATGTTGCATTTTGTCAGAGAATTGTGAGGGCTGTGTACAGCAGAGGGTACGTCACTTGGTTTATTTTTCAACATTTAAACAGTAAAACTTTTTATAACATAAAACCATTTGATTGACCCACTCAGTTACTTGCAGGAAAATGGAAAGCTCTTGAAACACCATTCTTGAAAGTTCAGTCTCTCAAAGGCAACCAGGGCTCTCTGATCAGGAAGCCCAGGGATGGGAGGAAGGGAGCACACATTGGAGAGACCAAGCAGCACTGGCTGACTTGAGATGATTCTGGCATGTTACCAGTCAGGGCCATGCAGGTGACTTCAGTCTAGAGGTGGTGACTGGACAGTTCAGTTGTAAGAGGGGATGGAAAACTGGGGTTATGCCCAAAGGATTACACTGGCCTTAATTTTGTATTAGAACTCATCAAGGGAAAAAAGTGATAATAAAAAAGAAATTTTTACTGTAACTAGGAAAAATAATGAAAGATCATTATAAGACAGGACACTGTTGAGTATCTAAGAGTGCTAATTTTTGAAAGGCCTTTTATATGCTAGAAACCTGATGAGCATTTCACAGATCAGCACTGACCAATGGAAGTCTGATGTGAACCATACATATAATTTATAGAATTTTAGTAGTCACATTTAAAAAATAAATAGAAAGATGTGAAATTAATTTTAATATTTACTTAATGCAATATATTATATTAATTAATAATCAATGTAAAATTTATAAATGAGATAGATTCCTTTTTTCGTACTAAGTCTTTAAAATCCAGTTTTGTGGGGTTTTTTGTTTTGTTTTGTTTTGTTTTACTTAGAGCCCTGAGTTCATAGCCAGTGTTCTTTCTTCGATATCCCATTTTCGTATTTAGCCATGCAAGTAACACCAACCTTTTTTGTCTTCATTTGTTTTGTAATAATTGACTTTATTTTTAAAAGCAGTTTTATGGTTACAGAATGAGTAGAAAGGAGAGTTCCCTTATGCCTCCACAACAAACAAACGAAGTTCCTGCTATTATTAACACTTTGCCTTAACGTGATACTTTTGTTACAACTAATGAGTCAATACTGGTATATTATTAACTAAGACTCATAGTTTATATTAGAGTTTGCTCTTTATGTTTTTTATACTGTGGGTTTTGACAAATCTATAATGACATATATTCATGTCCCAGTATTATAAAGGATAGTTTCACTGCCCTAAAAATCCCCCATTTATTCATCCCTCTCTCCCTTACCCCACAGAACCTTGAGAACCATTGATCTTTTTACTGTCTTTGTAAGTTTTGCCTTTTCCAGAATGCACATAGTTGGAACTATGCAGTATGTAGACTTTTCAGATTGGCTTATTTAACGTGGCAATATACAGTTAAGTTTCCTCCATGTGCTTTTTGTGTCTTGATAGCTCATTTCTTTTTATCAGTGGATAATATTCCATTCACTGGATATACCACAGTTTATTCATTCACTTACAGAAGGACATCTTGGTAGCTTGCAAGTTTTGACAGTTATGAATAGGGCTGCTATAAATACCTGCATGCAGGTTTTTTCTATGGATATTTGGGTAAATATCAAGGAGTGTGTTTGCTGGATTATTTGGTAAGAGGATTTTGGGTTTTTTTTAACATTTTATTAATTTATTTGACAGAGAGAGAGTGAGCACACAAGCAGGGAAAGGGGCAGGCAGAGAGAGAGGGGCAGGCAGAGGGAGAGGGAGAAGCAGGCTCCCCACTGAGCAGGGAGCAGGGCATGGGGCTCAATCCTAGGACCGCGGGATCGTGACCTGAGCCGAAGGCAGACACTAAACCACTTAACCCACTGAGCCACCCAGGTGCCCCAAGAGTATATTTAGTTTTATAAGAAACTGTCAACCTGTGTCCCAGAATGGCTGTGCAATTTTATATTCCCACCAGCAGTGAGCATTCCTACTGTTCCACATCCTCACCAGCATTTGGTGTCATCAGTGTTTTGGATTTTTCCATTCTAATAGGTGTGCAGTGGAAACTCATTGCTGTTTTAATTTTAATTCCCTCATGACATATGATTCTGAGAACACCTACATTTTTTTACACTAATAATACCATCACTACCACTACTTGCTAGCAATTATCACTTCCTATGTACTAGGCACTAAGCCAATCACTTTTCATATATTTTCACACAAGGCTATGAGTCAGATAACATTGTTATTGTGCATTGTACAGAAAAGGAAACTGGAGTTTAGAGAAGTTAGGTACACTGCAAGTAAATGTTGAATTGGTGACTAGTTTTTCCGACTCCACATTTCATCTCTTAACTACCATATCTTTAATTTTGGTCTCAAAGTGTGATCCCTCAATCTCTTGAAAATCAACTAGGATGTTGGTAGAAAATCAGATTCTTAGGTACCACTCTATTGCATTTTCCCAATGGAGATCTGGAGAGGGAGATTCTGAGATGCACCCCAGACTGGGAACCACTACACAATCACACTAGGATGACTCAAAGTCCAAATAGAAGTTTTGATATTTTGTTTGTATGTTTCTTCATGCATTTGTCTTATAAAACAGAGTTATTTACATTGAATAAGTTATACTGGAAATAGTCAAAGAATATCTTAAATGTAGGTGAATAGGTGATTTCTTGTGGACTCTTATTAGAGAATACTATTTAAATTTTTCTCCACAGCTTTCCATTCCTGTATCTGAAAATTTCTGCCAAAGATTCTTATTGTTAGTGTAGGCTTTTGGATACAGATTTTAAAATACAGGTCTTCTCAGATAAAGATTTTTTTTTAAGGTTTAATTTATTTATTTGACAGAGATAGAGACAGCCAGCGAGAGAGGGAGCACAAGCAGGGGGAGTGGGAGAGAAAGAAGCAGGCTCACAGCAGAGGATCCTGATGTGGGGCTCGATCCCACAACGCCGGGATCACGCCCTGAGCTGAAGGCAGACGCTTAACTGCTGTGCCACCCAGGCGCGCCTCAGATAAAGATTTTTAAATGATATATCTATGTGAACAAGACTGCATGTAACCAATAGTTATAAGGATCATGGGAAAGGATGGAGATAATTACGATAGCTGGGAAAAAAATGCTATTGAACAACTACTATATATTCCTCTGTGCTAGATAAATTGGACAAAGATCTTATAAAATACTTTCGATGTTACAAATCATCTACCTATTTAAGTCTATTGCCTTCTTATTGGGTATCTATATGTATATAATACGTACATTTAGGTGTCTCTATATATGGTGTGTACATACACACACACACACACACATACATTTATAAAGTTTATAATATATTACATAGTAATTCCAAGTGGAAAATCAACATAGCAAGCACTCTATGAAACTTTAAGGATTAAATTAAATATACATCTATTCTTTGTGAGTTTTGATTTAAGACAGGACGCTTTTGAAGATATTTGCAATAGTATCACCTGTGTTCAAATCTCCGTTGTGCCTCTAAATAGCTGTGGAACCTTGGATGTCATCTTTTAAGCCTAGGTTTACATGATTTTAAATGGAGGTGGAGATAACATCTAGTCTATAGAGTTGTTGCATTAAAAGCATTAGACAGTGCCGGAGTCACATTAAGCAGTCAATAAATGTGAGTTATTATTATTTTCACTATTATTATTATTCATAGGAAAAATTCCAAAATGGGAATAGACTCGATAGAGTGGTAGAGTGGAAAGAGTGCTAGAATACCAGTGTGATGGCTGATGGTATAAGGAAATAAATGGTACGAGACAAATGCATGGTATAGAGATTAAGTGCTCTAGAAATGGAAAACAGAAGAAATCACTTTTCACTGGAGTGGGCAGGGATGGCTTCTTTGAAGAGTGTAAATGAATTTGCAGATGTTTTTAGGTGGAGAAAATGTGCATTTGGAGGGGGTATCTTTTCAGGGATACGCACATTCAGAGATTTGATGGAAGAACCCCATTTGGACCCTTAGACACAGCCCACTGTGCCAAGATCTGGCAGTGTGGGCAGAGATAGTGCCAAGGCAGGTGCTACATGAGAAAGAAGCATGGACATAAGGGAGGAGAAGGCATCCTTCGAATACTAATTGAAGCTCAGCTTGAATAGCAACTGTACACCTGTTTATAGCCAGACAATTGCAGACTGAAGACTATCGCCCTTCAAACAAGCATGTCACTGAGTTTGGGATGGCAAGAGGCATAGCCACGTAAAGCCACAAATCCTGCTAAGAAGAGCAGGAGTTGTTCTGTACATCACACAGCCTGTGTAGTTCTGTAGTCAATAAGAGAGAGTGAGCTTGGCCTGGGACTCATTGCTTTTTCCACATAAACTTGGAATTGAACAAATAGATCACAATCTACAATTTCTCTATGGTGTCAAATGCAGGCTAAGTTGCTCTACTATTTAATAGTATGCAAGTGAGTTAATGGTCTCACAGTGAAGATCCCAAAGGGGATCCCCAGAAAAACATACAGTGCCTTTTTCCTTACAACCTCCTGTCTGTCTTGGTGTTTGCTAACTCTGAGGAGTTCTAAAAGCATAAACAAGGTAATCCTTCCACTTTTGAAGCCATAAACACGTTTTGGAAAGGCAGGAGCAATTTTGTAGCTCTACGTACATTGGAGAGAAAGAGCATGACCTTGAGAGCTGGAGGTTTACCATCACTTTACAAAAACAATATGGAAGGAATTGTTCTAAATGTAGTCCTTATCTTTTACTTTATAGTCTTTAATAGCCACCCTTTATCGAGTGTTTACTAGGAGCCAAGAACTCTATTAAGCATTTTTTTAAGCTTTTATGTAAAAATAAAACACAGATACAGGAAATCGCACAAAATTATTATTAAAGCAAATACCATTTTTGCCACGACCCAAGTCAAAGTAGAAACATTGCTAGCTACCCAAGCCTCTCCATATGCCCTGTCCTCCCTCCCTCCTAAAGTAAACACTGTCCTGATTTTTATAGTAATGATTTCCTTGTATTTCATGGTGGTTTATCACTTAAGTGTGTATCCGAATGCACTATGACTTAGTCATCAATTTTCTAATTGACATGTTATGTAACTTCATTTTAATAAAGTCATCCCTTCTCCCAACCCCCACCAAGTTCTTTTCTCTTCCTTAAAATTGTCTGTTAATGAATTTGAGCTATTCGCCTTACAGAGTTTGCCCCAGGGTAGAGTTGCTGATTGTGTGCTAATTGTGCATGTTCCTCTCTTCCTTTTATTTCCTGCAAATGGAAGTGGACCCTTGGTCATACATAGCTTTGAAGTGTTTGACACCACTATAGGTAGTGTTAAATTCTTTTGTCAGGGGACACACTGATGCTTAATGTGTCACTTCATTATTTTATTGGAGCTTCCAAAATGGTAATACTCTAATTATATCCATTATTTTTATCCATTAGCTTGAATAATTTTATTTAGAAGAAGATGGATCCTCTCATCTACGATTTGGTTACTCAGTCATGCATTTCCCAAAAAGGGCAGAATCAATGTTCTATTCTTTCTTTACCTAGTTTTCATAATAATAAAACTGTCATGTTCCCTGTCATCCACAGGAGGGGACCAATTGGGACTTAAGCATACGTGATGGATTCCCATCAACTATCATTGCTATCCTTATCAAAGTTCAGATTTTTCTTTGGCCAGATAGAACTTTTTCAAGTTTGCCTTTTAATTCCTTTTAATATTCTCCTAGTATTTTTTTATAGCTTCCCTNTAATAATAAAACTGTCATGTTCCCTGTCATCCACTGGAGGGGACCAATTGGGACTTAAGCATACGTGATGGATTCCCATCAACTATCATTGCTATCCTTATCAAAGTTCAGATTTTTCTTTGGCCAGATAGAACTTTTTCAAGTTTGCCTTTTAATTCCTTTTAATATTCTCCTAGTATTTTTTT
>NC_048219.1:103731161-103742318 GCF_002007445.2 Ailuropoda melanoleuca | reverse complement strand
TTTTTTTATAGCTTCCCTGCTAGTTTATGTCAAAATGTTCCAAGATGGTCTGGTATATTTCTCATTCCAGACACAGATTCCTTTCTCCAAGAAGCCCTGGTTTCTTTTATACCAAGATCTGAGTGTAAGTGATAATCATTGCTACTAGGGCTGCTAGATTAACAAATAAAGATACAGGACACCCAGTTAAATTTCAATTTCAAATAAATGACAAAGAAGTTTTAGTATAAGTATACCCCTTAAAGTCCACAGTGAATACTTATACTAAAATTTTATTTGTCATTTACATGGAATTCAAAATTAATTGGACACCCTGTATTTTACTTGACAATTGATTGCAAGTAGGTTGGTCATTATTGCTAGACTATGTCGGTCCAGGTGCTCTGAGAAGCAGGTGTGGTTGGATATGCAAGAGTTATTGGAGTAACTGTCTATGAAGGAACAAAGGGAAGCATTTAAAGGAATAGAGAGAGGTCTCAGATAGTGATACAGATTTCACCACTGTGAAGCGCAGAAGGAAGAAAGGAGAGGTAGATAAAGAGTTTCAAATTATAGTTTAAATCTAAGAGAAACAAACATATAGGGGCTCCTGGGGAGCTTAGTTGGTTAAGCATCTGCTTTCGACGCAGGTCATGATCTCGGGGTCCTGGGATCCAGCCCTGTATCATAGGACTCCCTGCTTATCAGGGAATCTGCTTCTCCCTCTCCTTCTGTCCCTCCCCCTGTCTGTGCTTGTTCTCTCGCTCTTTCTCAAAGTAAATAAAATCTTTTTTTAAAAGATTTTATTTATTTATTTGACAGAGAGACAGCCAGCGAGAGAGGGAACACAAGCAGGGGGAGTGGGAGAAGAAGAAGCAGGCTCCCAGTGGAGGAGCCTGATGTGGGGCTTGATCCCAGAGCACAGGGATCACGCCCTGAGCCGAAGGCAGACGCTTAACGCCTGCGCCACCCAGGCGCCCCAAAGTAAATAAAATTTAAAAAAAAAAAAGAAAAGAAAAAAATACAAACATATATAAATACATAAAATTCCCGGCCCACATTTTATTTATTTTTTTTTACTATCTTATATATAACTTTATTTTCCCCCTGAAGATGAAGTGTTGCTGTGGACAAATCTAATGATAATATAATTTTAGTTACTTTTTAAGTTACATGTTACTTTTGTCTATGTGCCCGAATAATTTTTTTTTAAAGATCCCTTAATTTTACTTGGTGCTGATTATGCTGTGCTGATTTTTCAATAAGTAGTTTTAATTTTTTTTAATTTCAGAATTTCTTCTGAATTAAAGTTCTTAGTATTTGTCCCACACCCACTTCCCAAAACTTGCTTTTTTATTTGTTCTCCCACTCAGAACTCCCCTAATCTTTGCCATCTACAACATTTGTTGCTTTCTCTTGAGTGTCTTTTCTCACTTTTTTTTTTTTTGGTTAACATTTTTTTTTTCTTCCCACCTTGATTTCTGTTAGAGTATCATTTGTTGTGCTGATTTGCTCTTATAAACCTCCTAGATTAGTCTCTATTTCTGACATTTCTTTTATTTCTGATTTTTTCTTGAGTGCTGCCCCTTTTTATTTCTGATTTTTCTAATTCTGATTAGTGTTATTCTCTCATGTGTTGTATGATTTTTTTAAAATGTTCTTTAGCTCATTTGAAATAGTATGTTGCAGTTTTGAAAAATTTTTAAGCATGACTTTTTTGGCAAGCTTTCTTTGTCAATAGCAGAAGTTGGCAAACTTCCCGTAAGGTGCAAGAGAGTAAATTCTTTATACTTTGCAGGCCATATGTTTTCTGTCACAAACACTTAACACTGCCATTGTAGCATGAAAACAGTCTTAGCCAATATGTAAATAAGTGAATGTGACTATGTTCCAAGAAAACTTTATTTATAAAAATAGAAAGAGGGCTGGATTTGGCCTGTGGACTGTAATTTGCCAATCCCTTATCTGTAGGGATATTATCCTTTTTATTTCTTGTAGCAGCTTTGTTGTCAAGGCAAAACTTTTCATGGGATTTGACCACGATGTTTTCTTTTGATCATTTTTTTATGAATTTAGTTTTCCTAAAAATTTTTTTAGGTTTTCTTGAACTTTAAATAGTTTAAAGTTCAGATAGGCTTTCCAACTTCAAAGAGATTCTTATTTTTTGTTTTTATGTAGTATTTACAAAATATGATGGCTTTTGCTCTTAGATTGCCTGAGTCTACTTTTGGNTTCTTGAACTTTAAATAGTTTAAAGTTCAGATAGGCTTTCCAACTTCAAAGAGATTCTTATTTTTTGTTTTTTATGTAGTATTTACAAAATATGATGGCTTTTGCTCTTAGATTGCCTGAGTCTACTTTTGGCTAGATTTTCTCTTTTCTTCATCTCTGTTAGCTCTGTTCTGCTCAATTTTGATTCCACTTCTAATAGTTTTTCATAGTATGGGGTTCTCTGTTGGGAAGAAGCCTGGCATGTCAGTTTCAAGGGTTCATAGGTCCAGGTTTCTGCGGCCACCTTAGATCTTGACATCAGCGTCTTAAGAAGTGTGATTTTGTATAACTTGCAAGCTAACAAGTTAGTTGACTAGTTTTACGAATATTTTTGAAAGACATGAGAATCTTGAGTTAGAGAGAAAGAACTTTATTACCCGTGGTACAGCAAATAGCATGAACATCATATTTTTGTAAGCTCTTCTTGTCCCCAAGTCCCATGGGGTGAATGATTGGGACCAGACGGATACCTGCTCACACAGTGGGTTGCAGGATAGAAGAAGCTAAAGGAATCCAGATCCTTTATAATGGAAAGTAAGCATGTCTTCTCTTGGTTTCAGAGGGAGACATTATCATTTTTATACTGGAGAGAAAGCATACCTGCTTTTTGCCATGGAGAGGGAACAATATTTATCTTGCAGGACTCTAAACAAACTTGTATTTTGCTCCCGAGGGAAACACTATTCCTCTTTCCAGGGTAATTTCTGTGCAAATATTCTTCAAATGCTATTTTAGAATAAAAGACTATTTCTTGGTAATAAGACTCGGACAAATGTGAGAGATCAATGGAAAATCAGCTCCCAACGGGGTCCCTCTTACTCAGTGTTGAAATGCACAAAAATCTTCTGGTTCTTTTGGATGTTCTTAACTTGATCTATCTTTGTGCTTTCTAGTGAATATTTACTTACTACTTTGTTTTGTTGTTGTTGTTGTTGTTTTTGTTTTTTTATGTTTTGGGATTATCAGGTTGGTCATTTGTCCCACAACTTCAATATGATTTGTACTGTTAGGTACCAAAGATATTCAAGCTGTGTGGCTTTTGGTATTTAGAAATTTGGAGAGAGATCTTGATATCAAGATTTGTTGTAAATGTTGTACTTTTGGTTTTGATGTCTAGTTCTCTATTTAGCCTAAACCCATGCTGGCATCACTGCAGTCCGTCTTCTCAAAATAACCCTTTTAAAGAAAGAATGCCTAACCTGATTTTACTTTTCCTAAAGTCCTCATTTTCAACATCAACTTTACTATGCCATAATATGATTATACTCTAAGATCCTACTCAGTTGCCTAGGGGTGTCTGTCTCTCTTTCCCTCCCCACACTAAATGGTACTAAGTTGTTCTATTACTTTAAGTGGAAGGTCCAATTTTTTTTTCTTTTTTTCTCTAAGATTATGTATTTTCCTTTCTTGTTATGGTGTATCCCATCCAATGACAATTCCTCTCACCCTATTTTTGAAATGTGGTCCAAAATCTAGTAGATTAGATAAACAAATTTGCTTGAAATGTATGCAGAGGATTCAAGGCAAAAATAATTATGTACTAACATTGGACATAATCCTGGAATATTCTATTGACCTTGTAATAATTTTTGGCATTATATAGGCAAGCTATAGAAACTTAAGCTATAGTTAAAATAACAAAACATCATATTAAATTAAACATTTCCAAATCATCTTGCTAGTATAGCTCCTCCTTTCTCAAGGAGTAAAATATGTATATATTAGGGGGAAAATAATAAATAAGGAGTGACATTGCCAATATAGCTGTTATCTCCAATTCATTTTGTCCTTTGAGTTCACAGCATTGGAGGCTTAGTATTTTATAACAAATGGTATCTGCTCATTAGTGTGGAAAATTCCAAATTTATCTGGCTTTTACTTAATGTTTTTCAATCAAGCAATAACTTGTGGGCCTTTACTCAAATCCAGCATTAGTAAATCAGAGGAATATCAAGATTATATAATTTCTACATGTCATAATAAAGGTGAACAGTAGACAATAGAGAGAAAAATATTTCCCCTGGGTGACCCTGTTCAATGAATTAAAGGAAAATGAAACAAAATCAGTGCATGGAAGTTTCTGACAGAGGTTAATATTCAGGGGTAAGGAGAAGAATTGTTTTTGAAAGTGCATGTATATCCTCCAAGATCTCCATTTAAGCAAGCAGACTGATATACTTACTCACAAACCCCTTGCACACATACAAAATGTAAGTCAGTCCCCAAGGGTTGTTCTCTCTCCCCAAGAAAATTGTACAGTTTGTCAGGAAAGAGAAGTCACTTGTGACAATGGGGATGCTATGCCAGCCAGTGCAGAAAGCAGCATAAACTGTGTGTGACTTTGACACTATGAGAACACTGAATGAAGAAAATCCCTATGAACTTGAGTTAGGGTGATATGGGAGAGGAGCTGGGTCCTAACAGATCATTCACATTTGGGAAGACGGAAGAAGGAGTGGATGGCTTCCCCACAGGGAGGTCTAGTGGACCATGGAAGAGAGCTTCTCATTCATCTGTGAAGCAACTTTGATGTCCTGTCAGCTAGGATTAAACACCATACAAACACTACTGATTCAATAAAATAGCTAATTAAAGGGCATTTCTCTAGTCATTGATTTGTACAAACTGTGCTATTTGTTATAGGTTCTCTCCACCTCCTCCATTGGTGCTTACAATCAACTATTAAGTGCAAAAAATGATCAAATATCACAAGAAAATGTAAGCTTTATCTTATTGATTGAAAACATCAAATATAAATCACCTAGAGAGAAATAAGGAAATTAAAATTTGGACTGTGCTTTCTAAAATTATATGAATACGTAGAACATAGCCAATGGCAGAAGCAACACATAGGATCCAACCAATAGAAATTATAGTATTTCTAGTCTTCATATGAGAGCATGAATAAAGATATAAAATACTTAATATTCTCTAATATCTCTAACAGCTTTAGAATGCACTCTTTAGGCTTTTTTTCCCCTCTTTTTCTCCTCCCACTTCTCCTTAANTTCTTTAGGCTTTTTTCCCCCTCTTTTTCTCCTCCCACTTCTCCTTAATCTTTTTCTCTAATTTGAATCAAGATATGACTTTAGTAAATATTTAGATGTATAAGATACATATGATATACATGATTCAATTATTCTCCCTAAACAATATAGACAGATAAGAGATGAATATAAGAGTATAAGAAGTGATCTATACCAGTAGCAAACAACCCATCTAGGCTAATAGGTTAAACAGTGTTCAGTAATGAGAGATGTATCTTAATGTGCCTCATTTCAATAGAGGTCACATCCCAAGATGTCCTGAAACTATATTTATATAATCTAAACAGATGACTCTGTGTGGTAAAAGGACTAGCTGTGAATCCAAGGACTTGGCCTCAATTTTTTTTTTTTTTTGAGATGGTAGAAGAATAATTCCCAGTGTGAGAGTCAATTAGTGGGAAAAATGCGAGGGGCCCTTTAATGTCAGTGCATGCTCTGGAGCTGCTTTACCTATATCTTATCCTACCTCTTGTTTTCAAAAGGAAAGTTCATGGGGGAGTCTGAATCTAGTACTAAATCCTTACGAATAAATTAAGCATGGTGAAATTTTTACAAAAGATGGAAATTCTCCCTTCCCTCCAAAAATTATTTGGGATTTCACAGTAACATTTTCTCTTTCAATTCATGAAAGATTTCCCTGAATGGGCAGTGTGCTTTGTGCTGTTGTGGGAATTACATAAGGGAAAAAGTCAGTGAACTGTTATGAAATCTGAGTGTAAGAGATGTCTCAGTAATAATGTACTTTCCAAGGACAAAGATAAAGAGGTATTTTGAATTATTAGAAAATCTACTCTTAGTTATGAAAATGAGAAATACCAAGTTCAGGGAAGTTTATTCATCAAAGGCCAATGCACTACCTGAAAAGAGCAAATGTTATGCCAGTGTTTCTAAATACTCATCCACTTCCACATCTGACAAACTTTCTGTCAGTTACAGACAGAATCTGATTTGGAAAACCTCATTTTATTTCTAAAGAAATGTGAAGATCAGACAAAAAAAAATGACCACTAATACAACAAAAAAACATAGGTCTTTTTATTTTTTTTAAAATTTTTTGCTATGCAAACATAACTAATTCATTAAGTAATTACTTTTCTAAAAAATCAAACAAGGACAAGCATCTAGTGGGTAAAAACAATGTCAACAGGTAAATTTCCCACATTCTCGAGTTGTTTTGGTGTTGATTCAGCTACATTTATGGAGAGAAAATATTACACAGAAAAATCATATGCATTGTTTTCCTGTCTTACTGCCATTATATATGTCTTAGAAGGGCTGTTCTGTTAAAGAAGATGTGAGGTGTGTTAATAGAACAACTAAGCAGACTCACAGCACTGGGTCTCTCTGTGAGTGAGCAGTTTGTCAATATCTTCAGGTCTCCAGTGAGCAACAAGAATGGCTCTCAGGATATTGCAACTCTGTCTGCTTCCACCAGAGATCATAATTGGGCTATGAATTTTTACAACAGGAAAGTCTTCCTGTCATAGAAACTGACAAAAAGTTTAGTTAAATTAATGCCACAGGAATCTCTGAACAGTACGAGTAGCGGTCACGGTTATTGCTTAAATATGCAGTGCCTTTGCTTCTTTTTCTTCCTTTTTTATTTGTTCTTTTTAAAATAATTTTTTGAGATAGTTTACTAGTTAGAGCTCCTAAAATATAGCTTGTTTCTGAGGATTGCTCAACATACTGGTTTTCTGCCCAATGACATGATGTGCACTTTGGGAAATTGGAGAAGCCGATTGAGGTGAGTAGAGGTGATTGATAAATCGAAAGCAAATGATAGCAGAAGATGTGAACTAAAGCTATTTCTTGATCTATGAAAAGCTAATTGGACACATTTCAGGCCAGGTCTCTGAAGGCACAGCTCATGAACTCTGTCTTCCTGATGCTGTGCTCATTAAGGGCACTCAATAGAGGACTGGCTAATGTTAGGGAAATCCCCATCAAGGTGGCCTTTACCTGACACTGCAGAATTACCTCAGGAAAGAGAGAGAAGAGAAGGAAAAGGTAAGGAGAGACTCCAGGGCACGAGCTGCTTACAGAGTCCTATTTGCCTTATTTGATTTATCTGAAACTGAAGAATTTATCTCTAAAGGCTACTCTGCTTCTCAAAATTTCAAGGGACTTTTGTCTTTCTCCAACATATCAGATTTTAGCCAGGCCTTGTTATTGGTGGTTGTTAAAGTAAATTGGGGATCTGGGGGTCCTGGGTCTACTATTTGGTATAGAAGACTGAATACAGCACACATGACGTAAATATTTTTGGAACATCCTATGTTTGCCACTGTTGCTTAAACATTTTCATGATTATCTTGAATAAATTTAATTACCTAAATTTCATCACCCATCGTCAATTACTCGTGTTAGTAATTAGGTAAATTGAAACGTACTTCATTGGCATCTCGCTTTTAAAGAATAAAATATCAGGGGCGCCTGGGTGGCGCAGTCGTTAAGCATCTGCCTTTGGCTCAGGGCGTGATCCCAGCGGTCTGGGATCGAGCCCCACATCAGGCTCCTCCACTAGGAGCCTGCTTCTTCCTCTCCCACTCCCCCTGCTTGTGTTGCCTCTCTCGCTGGCTGTCTCTCTGTGTCAAATTAATAAACAAAATCTTAAAAAGAATAAAATATCAGTGAAAGACATTTTAGATGTTCATAATATTTTATGGAGGGAAATTTTTGAGGGACTTTGGAAATTCCTATTGGTATGTTGAGGATGCAACATGGTTATATCTACTTGGGAACCTGAAACCAGGATTCGAGTCAATGAAAATATTCAGAAAGAAGTGATGAAGTCTAAATCCTAGAAATCTTCCTGAGTATGTTACAAAGTTTAGAAATCTATAACCTCAAATAGAGGGAATTTTGATGGACAATCTCTCCAGGTCTTTTGCAGTTATGAGAGGTTGATTCCATTTCATAAAAACTAGGAAAACCTCTTTTACCATAGTATCCATATTTTAAGTTGTATGGTTATCCATGAGTTAGTTCATCAAACATTATATGAGGAAAAGTACCCAAAAATATTCTGTTAACTTCTATAAAACTCTTTAAATCTTTATGTTCAGAAGTGATACACTGTAGAGAGATATTTAAGTTTCTGAATTTTTAAAGAATTATCAAGGCAAGAACTGTAACTATGCATTTATGTATAGCTAGAGAGTGTGGGGAAAGTTTCATGGATATTAAGCTAGTCAATTCATGAAGAATCCTTATCTACTGGATTTTTTTGTATTTTTTAAGCACTTAACTGACTCCTATGAAAATTTAAACATATGTAAGTAATTTATCATTTCAGATGATAGTCTTTTGATTCATAAAATTAAGATCTAATCATAGAATTTTAGAGAAGGAAAGGATCTTTTTGGTCACCTAGTCTAAAATGTTTAATTTTATCACATAAGGAAGCAGAGTCAGGAGCTAAGTGACTTCACTCTTGCCCATACCTCCATACCCTGATGGAGGTAGGGCAGGAACACATTCTGCTGACCTGTAGGCTGGCAAAGGTCCTCTTGTCCACGCTGTACTAGGGTTATGTCTACTTGAATAGTTATATTTTGCAGATGTTTGATTATAATTTTTTTTTAAATGACAACCTGTTATCAGAAGCCATATACAACTGAGCTGCGGACATTCTCTCTTAGAATGTAAGGTATTCCTTTACGTTTTTCTTCTTGGATATTAGCATTTTTTTATTCAATAAGAAATGAAATAGAAAATCCTACATTGTAATTCCAGTGCATCACATTTCAGAAAATAATGTTTAAGTTGTAAGTTGCACGTGATTAAGTTTTAATTAATGTCCTTAACTTAGACCACAACAGATAGAAAATAATGCTTTCAGCTTAGACAAAATAACCCACACAAAAAGATGGACTCCAATCAAAGAAACTTTCTTTTAAAAAATGATGCATATACACATATACACATTATACATGAAGCATATACAACTTACATCTTTGTTTATAACCACAAAGTGGATTTTATAATGAATACTGAAAAAGAATGTAAGTTGAACAGTTGACTTCAATCAAATAATCAAATAGGATGAGAATAATTCCCTCTTGTCTATGCTTGTCCTATGTCAACAGAAATCTTTACACAAGAACTTTCCAATCAAATCAATTGTCCAAAATGGAAACACATTCAAAGGATGAGTGTACTAAAATGATAAACAGAAGAGCAAAATACAAGGACAGAAACATTTTTGGAATACTGTAGATCCCTTTCTCCCTGGTGGGAGGGGCCCTGGGAAATTAGAGATTGCCATGTTTATTAGATAAACTACTCAATAGCTACTATACCCAAGTTTAATTTTTTAAAGATTTATTTTATTTGAGAGGGGGCAGGGTGCAGGCACCCAGTGGGCCAGAGAGCAGTGAGGGGGATTGGGGGGAGGAAGGACAGAGGGAGAAAGAGAATCTCAAGCAGACTCCCCACTGAGCCTGGAGGGACCAGGGCTTGATCTCAGGACCTGAGATCATGACCTGAGCTGAAATCAAGAGTCCCACACTTAATGACTTAGCCACCCAGGCACTCCCCCCCGCCATCATTCATTTTTAAAGTTTGCTTTATACTTTTACAAATAGCAAAGTTATTTCTCTCAAAAACATATTTCTATTGGACCAGCACACTATTAGAAGTCACTCATAATATGCACCGGGCTACTTATTTTTGAGAAGTAAGCTCTCATGACCCAAATCCCACCTTTCTGAAGAAAAAAAAAATTCATATTTTTATTTTCTAATCTAATCAAACCTAGGGATCACTGTTGTTTTTTTTTTAACATGTTTTAAAGGAACTGTTGCCACAATATTTAGGACAAGTGTGAAAATTCACTATCACGCAGGAGCACAGTTCCTATTATCCTAGAATAGCCCCTCCCTAGGAAGTGCCTAGTTCATGGACTGAGTAACTCAAACAAGGGTGGGGGAGCCAGGACTTAGCCAATAAAAACGAACTCAAGGGTACCCATATGCTCAATGCCTTCCCACTGGAACCTTGTCACAACCCTGGTGCTGAGTGCAGTAACATCTGGATATTTAACTCCCTCCAGCCTTTTCCCTGGTGACCAATCTCCAAAAACCTGTGCCTGAGACTGGGGACTGCTTGTTGGCCATCTGCTTTGGGCAGACCCATTCTAGCAACAGGGAAAACCACTGTAGTAAGGCATCTAGATGAAACTGGTGGACTTAGTGTGTTGTACCCACCCACAGGAATTCAACTGCTAAAGAGTTAAATTGACTCATTGATTCATATCTCTGCTCCAGGTTCCCAGTACCCACAGAATCATGTACACTCCTTGTAGGCAGGGAGTTGGTAAGTTTGTCTAGGTAGTCTCTTTTCTTTGCAATCCCTTCAAGCCTTGCAGTGTGTTTGACACATGATAGGTCTCAGAAAACTAACTTTGAAGGGGAGAGGGTTGTATTAAGCCAAGGGAAGGTTGGAGAAGGGACTTAAAATTTGAGGATTTTTCTACTTGTGCTGGAAAAAAGAAAAAAAACAAGTGAGTAGTAGAATATCATCATTAGTTATTCTTGTTTGTAATCCATCTTTCGGAATTCCACTGGCGGCTGGCAGGGGAATCCAGGCTGGAGGCTAAAGGATAAGGCAGTCTGTCCATTGCCACATATTGAGAGATGCAGAGCCTCGGGCCATAACCTGGGACCACCACTTGGGTCCCGACAGGTGTTGGCAGCCCCAGTGGAGCTCTGGGCCCCTAGTCCCCAGCTGCTCCCTGCCTTCTCCGAGCGCTGGAGCATGCCCAGTGGCAGCGATAGAGCCACCGAGGGCTTTGCACGGGCGCGCTCCGCTTCTCCGGGTTTTAGCAGGAGCCCGCGGGGGGCGGGGGTGGGGGGGG
>NC_048219.1:103657725-103730840 GCF_002007445.2 Ailuropoda melanoleuca | reverse complement strand
TCCATTTTATATAGAGTTATATTAGTTATCTTCCTGCTGGGTCCAGTTTGACCATAAATTTTCTACTACTCTTTTCTCTCTCTGCCTTCTCTCTTCCCCTTGCTTTCTCTGTCCACCACCCCCCACCCCCCGCCCCAGTTCCAGGCTCTCCTCCGCTCATCTATGGACTCCGCAGGAAGTTAGAGCATCCGAGTGCGCTCTGGGGCCGGGTGAGAGGATGCGCAAGGTGGAGAGCCGCGGGGAAGGGGGGAGAGAGGTAAATGCTGGGGGTGGCCCGGGAGCCCCGGCGGGCGCGCCACCAAGGGAGGGGAGATGCGGCCGGGGCCACGGAATGGGGGCCTCTTGGCTCAAATTAACGCACGTTGGAGGAATTACTGCGCTCCTGGAGGCGTCCACTTGCAGGGTTAGAGCTGGTCTACACGCAGTTGAAAGGAGCGGGCGCTGGCCAAAGCTACCCCACTAGGAAAATGACCTTTAGGCCGGCAGTTTTTCCTTTCCTTTTTTCTTTTGAGGAGACCGGGACGGGGCGCGGGGGGTGGGGTGCTAAATGGGGGAAGGAGGTGTACCCTGCGTCTGTGGTCTGCTGAGTGGAGCGGAGCTTGGGAGTAAAAGGCATTATTATGGGAAGCTGTCAAGGTACTGGCTTCAGTGATTTGTTGGGGCCAGATGTGTTGTGTCTGCAGAGATGGGGTGCCCTGTACTGGATGAGGGTTATTTCTGTCCCTTTTCCGTCTTTCCGCACCGGCCACCCCCTTTTTTGTGTTGGTGTTTCGAGATTTGTAGCATAACCTCACGGTGAATCTTCGTCTCGTCTGTGTCCCTGGATCGGGGTGACTCGGGAGTTCGGTGTCGCTTTTTCCCAAAGTTGTAGGGTCGGGAGCGCTGAAGTGCCCTGGCAAAGATGAGGGAGGCTGTGAGGAGCCGGCTCCAGGTGTTGTCACGTTTCCATCAATCAGGGACTCAAAGCCGAGAGGGCAACAGTTAGGTCAGCGGGTAACTACGGAGGCACCCGGGTACCGGCTGTGGGCCCTTTGCCCCGAGTGCACTGTTGAAGGCCGCCGGATGCGTTTCTGCCAGAGACACTCCTAGCTCATCGCTAGAAGTGGGGTGAAGGAGGTGCAAGCAGCGAGGTTCCAGTAGCGGCTCCGCTTTTCGCTTAGTCTATGCACTGAGGAGCAAGTGAAGGGAAGCTGTCCAAATCGCCGGAGGGGCGGTGAGGCGGAGGAGGAGATGCCAGGACTGCTGTTTTTAATATTCTAGTCTTGGTCACCTCTCCTGGCTTGTGGTCTCTCTCTTCTCTTCCCTTTCCTCCTCATTTCCCTCACATATGTTTCACACAGGTGGTGAGGATTGCTCAATGCCTTAAAGCTCCCCCTCCATTCACTGGAGTGAATGTTGCAGTTTCTACAAAGCAGTTGTTTTCTTAAACTAGTCGCTTTACTCCCTACCCTGAGATCAATATGAAACATTGAAACATTTATATTGCATTATCTGTCCCTTTCTTTTACATCTTTCTCCTCTGCTCCCTCCAACACACACCACAAGGTTGCAACTGGTTAGCAGATTATAAAAATAATTTTAGGAGAGGAGCATGGATTTAACATCCTCTTTCAAGCTGACAGCCCTTAAATTTCATTAACAAGCCACCAAGCCTCTCTACTGCTCTTGGAATGATGCTTCCAATAAGAATGATTAGTCAGGTGAGAGTCCCCACATGAAATCTTTGCTCACTACCCTGTGACACCAGCTGGTTGCTTGAGGTGCTGCAAACTGCTCCGTACCCGTGGAGGTGGGGAGGGAGAAGCAGAGCAGAGCACACAGACACTGAAAATGATATGTAAACACTGGACAAGCTCCCTATGCACAGTAAAGCCTTTTGTCAGGACTAATCGGGTACTTAAAATTCATCTGAAGAGAAAGAGAGTCAAGCTTGAATCCGTTTTCCTTATGAGCGTGCATTTTGGTTTATGGCCACTTCAGATATTCAGGGAGTGGCCATTTGCAGAATTCTTGTTTTAATTGAGTTTTTTAAGTGCCTTTCTGAACATTTACATGATTTTAAAATGTCAATGGTATGCATATTATGCTTGAGTTAGAATGAAAGAGATTGATTTTGCTAGGGGAAGGAAAGCAGAGTGAAATATCCATGGCAGCGTCCCATTGAAGGTTTTCCAAGCACTCCTAGAAAATATCTTTATCTAGCATATTCTTTGTCTGAAGCTTGACCTATGAAATGATGACCAGCTAATGTGAATGATTATCATGATTGCTTAAACTACTTGCTCTAAGAGCTCTAAGTTTTTATTAACAGGATTAGTCATCGTGGTCTGATGCTGCAATTGTCAGACAACTCTCATGTCGTAC
This sequence comes from Ailuropoda melanoleuca, assembly GCF_002007445.2. NCBI lineage: Eukaryota > Metazoa > Chordata > Mammalia > Carnivora > Ursidae > Ailuropoda > Ailuropoda melanoleuca. Next base: position 103,728,476 of record NC_048219.1, on the reverse strand, counting down.
TAGCAATAATACCCCCAAATAGACCTGAGTGATTGTTCTGGTTTCCGTTTTTCTTTAAAAAAAAATCACAAATTTAGGTAAAAATAGAGCTTTGTGAAGTCCTACTTGATGGTTAAATAGGGGGCGTATTCCAGGTAATCACTCACTGTGTATTGATTTTGAGTGATTTAAGCTTTCGAATGTTGCCAGAAAGGTCTTTGGCTTTTCATAGTAGAGATTTTGATGAAATCTCAAAAACGCCCTTGTCCTGAGGCCATCAGCACCTATTTCCACATACGGAACAGTAGGACACTGTGGTCTTTCCTCTGGGTGAAATGGTTATGAATCCTATAATTTGGTGGTTGTTTTGGTCCTTTAGCGAGCTTGACCCCCCTGTTTCATCTCATCCGTGACTCTCCTCTGGGACATGGTGCCAGGACAAGAGTCACTTCTTCTCCAAGGAGAAGCAGCAACAAGAATAGCAGGGACTATGTGCTTTTATTAACATTCTGAATCATTGGAAATATTTTTTTTATCATTTTAGTAGTCTTCCCTTTAAAGCTTCATTGATTAAATGTTTATGAAAGTTATTTTTGTTGGTTTCATAACACTCCACATTTATGAAATATCTAGATAGATGATTTGATATGGGTAGATGCAGTCATTCTGTATATGAGCAATATCCCACTTTACATTGAGGGATCTAAAATCTTAAGTGACAAGTTATAACTTACTGTTTTTAAAAAATCACTTCCTGAATGCTTGCCATGTGCAGAGTACTGTCCTCTGGACTGGTAACATTTATTAAACACATTTTTCTACTTGATCCTCAAATAAACTTTTTGAATTAGGTCCTCTGCTTATTCCCATTTTAGAGATGAGAATACAGAGGATTAAAGAAACTAATCAAACTTGTCTTCATAAGTGGTGAAGGTGGCACTTAACCCCAGTCTGTGATTCCTAAGATAAGATATGGTCATTGAATTCTAAAGCCCCACCTTCTAACTTCTACCCAATTAAAGTTCAATGCATTGTCATTAACCTAATACAAAATAATTGCAAATATTTTGTGCATACAGATTTACTTTGAATATAAAATGAACGAAGAATTTGCTTAAAGCTTCGATTATAAATGTAAATGATAGCTCTTGAAATGTTTAAAGTTAACTTAATATCTCTTCCATTGGTGGAAATAATATAAGAAGAACCAGGTAGGTCCTGATAAGTACAGGAACTTAAAAAAAAAAAAATCTTGGTAATGATGGGACTTTCAGTGTTTCTTAAGTGAGTACGTTTTTATAGTTAGACCTGGTTTAGAATTTGCCCACATTGCCACCAGGTGGCACCCTTCTGCTGAATCCAATGGGTAAAAATATTTCCTAAAATGTTTGGTGGTCCTCTCAGCTCCAAAAATCCAAACTAAAACAAACTAAAACAAACAACAACAACAACAAGAAGAAAAAAAACCCAAACAAAACAAAACAAAAAATTAAGCAGACAAAATAAAAACCACAACCCTACTTTCTGAAGTATGATTAAAAAGTATATTTTTATAAGCAACAATTTGGCAGCAAAGACATCATTAGTTATGCATTTCTCTCTAAAAAACACATTCTGGTGGAAAACCAATCTCTTCCGTTTCAGTATGCAGCAGTTTCTTGATGAAATAATTCATGGACAAAACTTCAGTTAAATATGTGATATGCAAAAATGCCTTATGTAAAATATCTATTGTACTTTTCACTTTTAGGTAATATTATGCCAATATGTTACCCTACAGAAATTAGGATTCAGTCTTTTTATTTCAAGTTTGGTGAGGCAAACTTGATTAAAATTTTTAAGTGTATTCTTAATGAAAACTTACCAAAAGTTTATTCTCCCATGTTTCCCTGACAAAGATAAAAAGATGTCATAATTTAGTTTATAAACTATTTGTTTCTAACACAGAACCTCAAAAGTAGCTTTTAGAAATCGTGTTGAAAAAAAATTTAATAGACCATTTATTACTCTTTGTTCAATATAACATAGTATTTAATTGATGGGAGAGTTCTTTGTGATTTGGTTTACAAACGATTATTTAGATTGGGTGAAGGTGTGACGTAGAAGTCCTTATGACTTAGGAGATATTGTACATTTTCTACTATCCCTTAATTTCTTTTTTCACATATAATGTGTATCTTATAACATGTATATATGACATTTTATCTACCGAGTTTAGAACATACTACAAAACATCCCTTGCTTGTAAGCTTCTAATGTCTCTGTTTATTTCAGGGACTGAGCAAATTGCACATTCAAGAAAAATTAAACTATGTAAAAACAAGTTAAAGAAAATTGTATTATTAAATATTAATGCTGTGTTATCTTATGAAGTGCATTACGCTAGAAACAAAACACTGAAACCAGATTTCTCCCAGCCTGAGTAAAAAAGAAAGCTATTTAAAAATTGTGGTTCATTGAATCACTTATGATTACATATGTTACTATTGTCTGTGGTTTATGCACAGAAACCGCAGATTCAAGTTTGTATCCCAGCTCCACCAGGCATCACTGCTTCCTTGGGCAGGGTAACTTATTTTCTATATTTCATTTGTGAATAGAGGTGACTACAGATCCTTTATATGTTTGTTGTAAGAATTAATATGTGAAGAAGTAATATGTGAAGGCTTTTGAACGAAGTGTGCTCTCGTTCCCTAGTCTGCGAATAGGAACCTAGAAAAGGGGGGGAAAGGCTTAAAGGATCATCGAGCCACGTACAACTGGGTATGTTATTATAACATTTTACAAAACATTGCATTGCTCAGTACACATTTGTATGATTACATATGAGGTTGCACATACACATACATATTATATTAATATATATTGTTTGGTTTGGACGTCAGGGCTGATTTGGCAAACACACAGACTTCAAAATACTCTATTACATCTCTACTTCTGTTCAGTCAAAGCTCACTTCTTTCCCATCCTACTCTGTAAGGGGCCAAACTGGAAGTAAACATTGGGTAATTCTCATGAGCAGGTAAGTTAGCTGCAGAATAGGTTGCATTCTGTTTTCAGTGTAAGACACTTCCTAAGGTAATGAGCATGGAGAAAGGGGATATTTGAAATCATCTTTAATATTTAAGTTAATACTTCACATTTGGTATTCCAAGTATAAAGCAGCCTCCATATATTTTCGTACTTGCTGAGTGTCTTTGCGTGTGTTCCAATCAAGTTCATGTTTTACTGCAACATTATACAGTAGCCCCACCCCCACCCCCATTCCTTATTCACTTTCCCCGATTTCAGGTCCCTGCTGTCAGCTGAGATCCCAGAAACAGATGATCCTCTGTTGGAGGTAGTGTCAGGAGGTCAGGATCTAGCCTCACACTCAGTCCATCACTCACCTCACTTCATTTCCTCACATAGGCATTTTATCTTCTCACATTGTCGTCATCATAATCATCAGGGCAAGTACAGTATAATAAAATGAGAGCTCACATTCACATAACTTTCATTACAGTATATTATAATAGTTCTATTTTGTTAGCTCTTAATCTCAGACTGTGCCTACTTTATAAATTGAACTTTATCATAGTTATGTATATATAGGAAAAAACATGATATATAAAGGATTCAAGAGTATTGGAGGTTTCAGGCATCCACTGGGGGTCTTGGGATATATCCCTCGTGGATGAGGAGGGATGACTAAGGAGGGCATAACCTGAGACATGCATCAACTAGGAAAGTTGGAAGCTTATCTCATCTGAAGACCTGTAAAAGGTCCCCAAAATGGGAAAATAAATAATGGACTGTAAAGATCTTTATAAACACATGTCCTCCTATAAATTTAGAAGTGTTTCTGCTCTGGCGTATGCCCTAGTGTATGTTTTTGTTTTGTTTTGTTTTGTTTTTTTTAAATATTTTTTTATTATATTATGTTAGTCACCATACAGTACATCCCTGATTTTTGATGTAAAGTTCGATGATTCATTAGTTGCGTATAACACCCGGTGCACCATGCAATACGTGCCCTCCCCACCACCCATCACCAGCCTATCCCATTCACCCACCCTCCTCCCCTCTGAAGCCCTCAGTTTGTTTCTCATAGTCCATAGTCTCTCATGTTTCATTCCCCCTTCTGATTACCCCCCTTTCTTTATCCCTCTCTTCTCCTACCGATCTTCCTAGTTCTTATGTTCCGTAGATGAGAGAAATCATATGATAATTGTCTTTCTCTGCTTGACTTATTTCACTTAGCATTATCTCCTCCAGGGCCCTAGTGTATATTTTAAAGTTTGTACTGGCTTAATCCACAAGCTTTTTGGCAATAGGCAATCTTTGTTTACATTTTCCTAACTAGACAGCCCCTGTTCTCCAAGGCTTTTAAACTGTACACCCTCCACCCCCCACCTGCTAGGAATTCTTCTCATTTATTATGTATTAACTAAAAGGAATGCCTGTTACTTCCAGTATGATAAGGAAAAGTGAGAAATAGATTTAGTGGGGAGGATGGGGTGCTGAAGAGAGAGCTCTTGTGGATTCATTTTTGTGGAGCTGTCCTGAATCCTCAGGGTTTCAGACATACTTTATGTAATGGTAAATGTAACATTCACTGCTGGGCAAAATTCAGAAAATTTGCTTTTATCCAAAACTGATAAAATATTTTATTTCAAACTGTCCTGTTCAGTAATTGATGTTAACAGTCCCCCTTATAGTATCTTCCATATAATAAAAAAATGATTTTCATTTTCTTTTCAAGGTTGGCATGCCAGTTCATTTGAAAGTGGCTGAAACATTAATAATTTTTAAAATCAACTTTGAGATAATATGCTAATTCCATTAACCAGAATAGTATATTCTACAGTGTTTTTGGATTGCCAAATGATTTTCAGATTTAATTATATTTTGGGGAGAGGCAACATGATGTCAGTCTGTCAGAACAGATTTCATATTAAATCTTTCCTCTACCATTCACTATGCAATCTAGGGCAGACTAATCCCTCTAAAACCATTTCTTCATCTTTAAATGAAGAAGGTGGTGAGAATGTTGCAAGAATTAGAGACAGTCTGTATGATGGACTTGCATAACATCTGGTTGAAGGTAGAGTTTAGTATTTTTATTCTTGTGCTACTATGTTTCTAGATTATCGGAGAAGATTATTTCATGTTTTTTTTTTAAAGATTCTATTTATTTATTTGACAGAGAGACAGCCAGGAAGAGAGGGAACACAAGCAGGGGTAGTGGGAGGGGAAGAAGCAGGCTCCTAGTAGAGAAGCCTGATATGGAGCTCGATCCCAGAACGCTGGGATCACGACCTGAGCCGAAGGCAGACGCTTAACGACTGCGCCACCCAGGTGCCCCTATTTCATGTTTTAAAAAGGCAGTTTTCCACTTACCTTAATGAAAATGCTGAATATATGTATGTATGGGTGTGGATACAAAACTAACATACACCACACATATATACATATACACATTTATGATCTAAATGTCTGGGGTATTTTAGAGTTAGATTATTACAGAGCGTTAGGAGGAAATCATTTGATAACAACCTGACTGATTTTTGCTATTTTTAGATGATAACCTGTTTTCCCGAAAGACTTAGGATCTTCTTTGAAGTGTTCATGGTTTAATATTCTCTTTCCGGAAGTTTGGTTTCAAGAAATGACTGACTTAGAAATTCTTTGCATATAGGAGCTGATGATATGTTGAGTTGAAATTTAAGAAAAGTTAGTTGAGTGCATAATCAAAACTGACCCTACATCTGAGAGAGCCAAGCCAAACTGTATTCTCCAGCCAAGTTGAATATTATCTGACTTTCATATTATCACAATTTATCATTCTTACTGCTTTTCTGAGGTCAGTACAAAAACTTGTGCATCAGGTTACAAGGTAGAAAATGAAGAAAAGTGAGGGAAAAAGGCATCTTTATTATCTTTATTCTCACCCCCTTTTTGAAATCTAAATGACGATTCAATTTCTTACACCATCTGAAAGCCTCTGCTCTGAAAACAATATGACAAACCTGAATTTTATAATTGAGAACTTGAATGGCAGGCTCTCCTGCGATTTATTTTCAAATAATGGACCAGAGAGACCACTTGAAGTTGCATTAATAATGCTTGCACAGGGTTAGCCATAGGCCTTTCCTGTTATTGATACTTGGGTTTACTTTTGGCAGGAGGAATCAAGTAAGTGAAAACTCTTGATATTCTCACTTCCGTTAATCACATCTCACCTCCAGGAAGGGTTTTAATATGAGCTAATGAATGCAAGCAATGGCTATTTTTTTTTTCACTTCACATGTTTTGAAACAAGTGCCAGAAAGTCTTTTTTTTTTCTTTTTCTTTTTCAAAGCGACCTTTTAAATCAATGTCTCACCAACTTGCCCCCTGATTCTTCTTCACACCAGATCAAAGATCAAGAGTCAAGACACCTTCTGAATAGAGGTCAGAAATGTATCTTTTCAAGAAGAAAGATATAAAATTCACAAAATGTAGAAACAGGTAGTTTGTTAGATAGATTAGTATATAGTTTACCTTTCTTAGTGTCTGAGTTTATGAATAGATTGTCTATCTACTCCACTACCTTCTCTGGATTTTTAAGGGGAAAGACTGTATGTTTTATTTGTTTGTTTCTTTTCTAGAGTACTGTGAAGGGATTATAAGAGAATTATTCCTTTCCTCTGGTCCTAGGAATTATGTGTTTCACTTTTTGACAGTCATATTGGCAGTGACTGGTGGGTGTGAACTGAACCTGGAGTTGATATGGAAGAGACCCCCTTTGTTTACCTTTATGGAGGTTGCTTATTAGTGTTCTGAAAGGAGATTTACCCAACATTAGTGCCACAGTGGTCTTGCAAGCAGTTTCTTCTGCATCTGCCATCCCTTCCGAATGTCTGTTTGCTTACAGGGTCAGTGCCTCTTATGTTACGGGATGGTACTTTTGATACCTTTGTCTCCAGTTGCGCCTGTGTCATGTCCAAATCCAAATCCATTTCCTCCCACTTCTCTACATTCCTGAGATCGGTCTCTGGCCAGGACTGATTCCCTGATGTCTAAACTACTGTGATGTCCACAGGGGCTTTGCCTTTCCACATTCTTCCTTGACATAGCCATCAGGTCATAAATGATGATAGCATTTTGAGAAAGTATTCTGATTGCTGAATCTAATGTCTTTGTTTTCAGAACAGGAGATATCCAATGGAGAGATGAAATGTCTTGTCTCAGGTCACACAGTTGGCTAGAATCAAGAGGCAGTACTTGATTCTGGGCCCCTTCTCTTATGGCCACTGTGTATCCTGCTGCCAGAGTCAGCTGTTGATATGGCACCTTTGTTGGTATGTTGGTGACACATCTGCCTTGTTAGCACTTGACGGCAGAGTAACTGTCACAAAAAAAATGTCCTTAAAATTCTTGAATCTGTAGGCAAAACTCACTTGACATTCCTTGGTTTCTCCTTGGTTCTAGGCTAGTGGTCCTTGACTTTTAGTACCTGGCCATAAAACTTCAGAGAACCATATATCCATCTTCTCCAACTTCCCATGACAAGAAGTCACCTCAGTGTCATAAAGCCATTTTGGAAGTAAACTGAAATCCACTGTTCTAAGGACATGCCAGCAGCTTCCAACATACATGCAGACACTGGCATTCTTAAACTCTTCCCCTCAGCATGAATGACCTCCCGTTGATCTGTACCCTCAGCATTTGAAATTCCAATTCAGTAGTGAATAGACTAGTGATTGGATGACTCTCTCCTTCAGAAAGGAGGGGTTTACTTAGGGGTCTCTGGAAAGCATGTGAGTGAATTCCGGAGCTTCCTTGAGAAGTTAGTAGAAACCAAGAGGCTTCTGAGTCACTGCATTTCTTGGAAGGTAAGGCTATTTCTAGAAGCTGTGATAATTTTGCCCATGAGCCAAGTTCCAATATAAGACCTGAGAAACTTTTATATGCAAAATAAATAAGAATTTTTGAGGGACACAGAATTCTTTATAGTGGGAAGAACTAGGGCTTTCTCTTCATTTAACCTCAGATTAAATTCTATTTACCATGTTGAGCAAGTTACCCCATCTTTCTCTGAATTTAATATTTCACCTGGAAATGGAATGATGCCTACATTGCAGAATTGTTCTGATGATTAGCAGTGAGATACGTTTATTATCCAGGAGACACTGAAAAAATGGCAGTGTGTATTTATTTACTTTTTTGTTTTTTATATGTATTGGGCTACTATCCCAGACAGAGGCAATGTGATGGGAAATCAAGCTACACTGGATGTTGAGGTTTCCAAATGTTGGGAATACCAGCTTTAAACCTTATTTCTCCATTGATTTGACCAAAATTCAGAGCTCTTTTAATATTAAACTCCTAATTTTGTTGATATGGAGATTATATGGAAGCATCCTGGCTCCAAAGCAAACATGGATTAGGGGTTAATTAAGAAAATATATGGCATCCACTTTTACATTACTTATTAAGTACAGCACAACCAACAGAGTTTGCATTTTGAAGGTGGACAACTGAATATGCATTTGGTTTTCCTGAATATTTTTTTCTTTTCCCATCCCATAGCGAAATTCTCTTCTCATGCTTATAATGCATTCCACATTTGGAGTGCTGCTTCATTCCTACTCAGAGCTGTGGTCCTTGGGCTGTAACAGCAAATCCAAAAAAACTAATACAGAATCACAGATGGTGCAAATATTTGAAAATAGGTAAATACAATCTAGGATTAGCTGCTTGGGCTGAGAAATGTCAGCGTGGTATTGCTTATTGGTCACATAAGGCAGTTTTAGTTAAGGGAAAACCCAGGACAAAAGCATCGTGATATAAAATTGCTGGTTTAGAGCTGTGCCACATAACAAGCCCATAATTGTTATATGAGCTCTAAAATGAGTCACTCTAACAAGGAAAGGTGTCTTGGAGAGGTCACCAAGTACCAAGAGGTTATACAGGGGATAAAAAATTAAGCAGATAACGTAACATGGAACTGCTGTATAGTACCATCTGCTGACTTCCATTTAAAGCCAATTTTTAAAGAGAAAATGTCCATTCTTATGGGTATGCTATAGGTAGGCATATATTAAATGACCTGAGTGTGAGAACTAACAGTCAAATTGCCAGCATCAAATGCATGGATGGTGCTTATTAGTTATATGTGCTGTGTATCCCTACTTCTGACCGGCAGTTTGAAATAATGCAATCTAATTTTCCTTCAGTTTTGCCCTTTTAAGAGATAAAGTTCTTTTTAAAAGATCTGAGAACCAAGTATGATGATTAAGTCACCTCATTTACTGATAAGACGATGGGGAATGATAAAGGCTGACTTGTTCAAGGTCATACCAGTGATGAATTTGGTAGATCAGAAACCCGGGCTTTTCCCTCCTAGGTTGGGAGTTGGTAGGAGACTCATTCAATCATTAGGATCATAGAAATCATTTTTGATTGGATATATTGATATCAGATGAAGAAAAAGTGAATGAGAATTAAAATAGAAAATTTCCAGTTGGTCTTAAAGTTTTTCTTTTTTTAATTGATTTTTTTTTCCAGGCAGTAGGTATAATAAAATTAGATCTGTTATATGGATTGTATCTGGAAGGATCAGGAGCGGGTGGTCACATGTGGTTGGGTGGTTGGATGGTTGGATGAAGCCTAAATTTTCTGCCATTTCTCATTCTCAGAAGAGGTGGCAGAGAATAGGAAGGCCTACTGAAGATCATATGTGAAGGTCTGTAGAATACAGCACTGATCCCTCTCAAAGTATGTGTTCACAAGTAAAAAATCCTGGCTCTCATCTAAATATCTAGTGAACTTAAGGTGAAAATGTGTAGGGAAAACTTAACATTAATAAAGGAACCATGAAGATGGTAAAGCTGGTTCAAAGAGTGTTTTGAGGAGAGAGATTTGTATAGTCACTCAGGAAAGGAATGCTGTACAATGTTTGCAAAATTAGATACACGACTGGTTAATATCTGACGGAGAATTTAAATCATAACTTTTGTAGTTATGTATAGCAGACAGAAGGGTTTTGCAACTTCTCTATTTTCTACGATTAATGTTTAAGTTTAGATTGTAGATTTATGGCAAAAGCAAATGGTAAGTGTAAGAAAGGTGTCTTTTCCTAAAATTGTACAATGTTTGTGTGGGCTGATTAGACAATGACTCAGCCTGACATTGAAAATACGGACAGGCAGTTGTACTTCAGTTTTATTTCCAAGTTTTCAAAAAATTTTCTTAACATCCCCTAACTCACAAAAATGGTGCCGTCTGGGTTTACACTTGATGTCACAGCCAACTTCTTAGGCAATTTTATCAAAGCTTTCTACGAGCCCGTGGAGCTTCAGGTGTCAGATCTGATTCACCTGCAGTGAGGTCCTGGAATGCAGCCAGGCAGCCAGCACGGTCGGCCGGGTTCATGCCAACAAATTGGTCCAGGTGTTTTTGAGGGATGGAAGAGAACAACTTGATAATTTCAAATAGCTGTTTGAGGAAACGATGAAGTAGAATAATTGCACACGAGGCGGTGAAAAGCCATTCTTGAAGATTCAGCAAAATAAGGTTTCGATCAAGTTGTGTGGTGATGATTGTCCCTAGCCTTCAGAGCTGCTCTTAGGAGGCGATACTGTACCTATCCACACAGTCTGATTTAAGACATGCATACGTTTTCCTTCCCTTGACACTCACTTTCTTTATTGCCAGTCAAGAAATAGCTTCTTCTCATCCATCTGCATATATTTGGAATTCTACCATGACTTTCTTTGTTCCTTTGATGGCCACCAAGGGATGGTAAAAACTTACGTCTGACTTGAATGTACTTGTCTCGGTGTGATTGTTTTGTATGGTCTGTCTTGAGATTTGACATTTAGGGGTCACAGAAAATGCAGCCCTTATGAATATGAAGGGGGAGGGGCAGGAAGAAAGAAACATAGATATGGGTCTGGAAATCTCAAGAGAGAATCACGACTTGCACTTCCGTACTACTTCCTCAGTACTTCCGTAATTGGCCCTCTGTTTTCTAATCTGGGTTTAAAAAAAAAAAGTGTTTGATGAATATTTGTGTACTGCGTGCAAAGGGGTTTGTGAATGTGGGGTTGAAACCATCTTATTGAATTATTAAAACTTCTTTTCCTGAAATATCTTTTACTACCTGTGGAAAGCTTTTAGATCAGCATTGTCCAATAGTACATTCTGGAATAATAAAAATGTTCCATATATTTGCTTTCCAGTGTGGCACTCATCAGCCACATGTGGTTATTGAACACTTGAATTATGGCTAGTGTCACTAAGCAACTTATTTCCAATTTCATTTAGTTTTAATTACTTTAAATTTAAATAGCCATATGTGACTGGTAGCTACTGTATTATTTCTAGACCTTTGTTTTTCAAACTTTAGCATGCATAGAAGTACCTTGGAGATGATATAATGTAGCAGATTCTAACCCAGGGAATCTGGAATGAGGTCCAGGATTCTGCATTTACAACATGATGCTTTCTCTGTGGACCATACTCTAAGTAAGGCTTTATTTCTCAACAGCAAAGATTCTTGCTTGAATTTTAATTTATGACTTTACCTAAGCTGGCACCTGTCATAGAAGATAAGTCTGGAACCCTATAGCAAAATTACAAAGTATAGCTTTAGAAATATAAAAGGAAAATAGTTTTAGTGATGTAAACATTGGCATTTTTACTGTAATTGAAAGCTAAAATTTTGGGCACGTAGTATTCCTATATACTACACAAAGTTTAGGTGCCTCTATCTCCTCTAAATCTCACCATAAACTCTATGTAATAGATACAACTTCTACTCCAGTTTTGGAAATAAGAAGCTGGGAATATTATAGTAATTATCAGTTGCTTTCCTTTATTGAATTGAAGTTCAAAGATTTATTTGATATTTATGTGATACTAAATGATTGAAATTATATTAAATAATCTGGGTGCAGCTGATAAGTAAATCATAATTTGATTCTCTTCCATAGATAATAGTAATAATAGACTAGTAATAATTCTCATCAGAACCCTGTGCAATTTATTATTGTTTCCTTACTTTAAAGCTGAGGAAACTGAGGGATAGAGAGATAAAGTAATTAGACTAGGTTTGCATGATGTCTAAATGGCAGAACAAGGTTTTCAACCCTGGCTGTTTGCCTTTAGGGTCCACACTCTCATGTGTTCCACTAGACAACTTCTAGGGTGTCTAGTGAGTATCTTTTGTGTGTCAGGAAATGTGTTAAGAGCATGGTCCCTGCCTTCTGTATGTTCAATGACAAATGGAGTTTACTTTGAAAATTTTAACTATGCATAATTTCATGTTTATGCACAGTATTTTAAAACAGAAAGAAAAATAACACTTTCATGTGTGCACATGTGTATAAACTTCACAATTTAGAGAAGCTTGAAATCGTCTTCCTTGTTACTTCACAATAACCTTGGGCAACAAATTGGCTCCATCGTTTTAATGAGTGAAAAGGTGAATGCTTTGGCCTTGGTTATTCAGTACCCTAAGTGTAATATCTAAGCCTTATTTTTCAGAACAACGTTGTCTGTTATTTTGTTTAGTTCAGTGACAAATGTTAACCAAGTCTATCTCTGTATTTCCTGATTTTAAATAAAGCACACAGCCTTCTTCATTAATTTCTAAGTAACATATTCACATGATTCAAATATCAGATATCATACAAATAAATGCAATGGAATGTTTCCCTCCTAGAGTTGTTCCCCAGAAACTCAATTTCTCATACTCTCATTCTCTTAGTAGTTCACTACTATTATTTTAAGTTTTTCCTTTGTTCAAGAGAAATTTTCATACATACAAGCTAATCCAACTTTTTCTCCATCTCCCTTTTTATATAAAGGCTAGCATAGACATTTACTTTAAAGTGTATAACATTTTTATGTTTTTTATTTTTTTTATAAAAACCTGAACAATATCAAAATTATCCTCTGCCTCACTAATGAATTTTCCTCCTTTATTCATGGTGAATTAGATATGTGTCTCATAATTGATAGTCTTGGTGCATGTATTTGCATAGTCAGTTATCTCTTTATCTCTCAGTTTCCTCATCTTTAAAATAAGAAAACAGTACTAGCACAGAGTTCTGTTGAGGATTATTATTACATTAATTATCAATCGGAGTATTACTATTATCTATGAAAGGGAATCACATTATGATTTATTTTTTTTTATTTTATTTTTTTTTAAAGATTTTATTTATTCGACAGAGATAGAGACAGCCAGCGAGAGAGGGAACACAAGCAGGGGAGTGGGAGAGGAAGAAGCAGGCTCATAGCAGAGGAGCCTGACGTGGGGCTCGATCCCATAACGCCAGGATCACGCCCTGAGCCGAAGGCAGACGCTTAACCGCTGTGCCACCCAGGCGCCCCCCACATTATGATTTATTGATCAACCACACCCAACAAATTATTTAACATAATTTAAATCATTCAGTATCATGTAAATATCTAATCATGTAACTTTATTAAAGGAAAGTAATTGTTAAAGGAAAGTAATTGATGGCTATTATGGTATGTATGATTGTGATCAAAAAGATATTTTCTCCATTTATTAGCTGTTCTATGGTGTCAGCTCCTCATTTGTAAAACTGGAGTAAAAGTATTTAATTTGAAAAGAAAAAAAATATTCAATTTGTTAGCATTCACTTCACTGCTGTACGTGTGTGTGTGTGTGTGTGTGTTTGTGTGTACTTTTATATAACATTGGTCTCTATACGAGATTCTTTTAACATCTTGAAAAGAGGTTATCTTCCTTCCTATCCCAAGCATTAGACTCAGGAATAAGTGCCAACCTTTGCAGTATAAAAATTTGGAGATAATTATTGAGCATTTCCCTGACTACCTCTCTTTTTTTCTTTGCCTTTTCCACTTCTTTTTTTTAAAATTATGTTGTAAGTCACCATACAGTATTTAATTAGTTTTTGATGTAGTGCTGATGATTCACTGTTTGCATTTAACACCCAGTGCTCGTTGCAGTATGTGCCCTCCTTAATACCCATCACCAGGCTAACCCATCCCCCAGCCCCATCCCCTCCGAAACCCTGTTTGTTTCCCACAGTCCGTAGTCTTTCATGGTTCATCTCCCTCTCTGATTCCACCCCCCCAGTTTTCCCTTCCTTCCCCTATGATCATCTGTGCTATTTCTTATATTCCAACATATAAGTGAAACCATATGATAATTGTCTTTCTCTGCTTGACTTATTTCACTTAGCTTAATCCCCTTCAATCCCATCCATGTTGATGCAAATGGTAGGTATTCATCCTTTCTCATGGCTGAGTAATATTCCATTGTATATATGAACCACATCTTTATCCATTTGTCTGTTGAAGGGCATCTTGGCTCCTTCCACAGTTTAGCTATTGCAGACAGTGCTGCTATGAATATTGAGGTGCATGTGGCCCTTCTTTTCACTACATCTGTATCTTTGGGGTAAATACCCAGTAGTGCAATTGGTGGGACATAGGGTAGCTCAATTTTTAACTTTTTGAGGAATCTCCACACTGTTTTCCAAAGTGCATCCCCACCAACAGTATAAGAGGGTTTCCCTTTTTGCACATCCTCTCCAACTTCTGTTGGTTCTTGCCTTGTCAATTTTTGCCATTCTAACTGGTGTAAGGTGGTATCTCAATGTGGTTTTGTTTTGAATTTCCCTGACGGCTAATGATGTCGAACATTTTTTCACGTGTCTGTTAGCCATTTGCATGTCTTCTTTGAAGAAGTGTCTGTTCATGTTTTCTGTCCATTTTTGCATTTCCCAGACTTCTAAAGACAGATCTATACTCTATGCTTTATTCATGTTAAGGAAATGGGACAATATTTAGAAATTTCAGTATAGAATTTTAAACATGCCCTGTGTTTTATGTAAAAATAAGGAAGATTTTGTGTTAGTAGAAGAATCAATGGTATCATGAAGCCAAGTGTCTGCCAAGGGACAGGACCAGCATTGTGAGATACAGTTTCTTTAATTTTATCAAGGGATCTAGTGACTTTTAATAAGCGATGATGAGTACATATTGTGATTGCATTTTCTTATATCCTTTGGGATTAACCTAATTTGGGAAATGGGAGGCACCTCTTTAAGGAGCATACTATACTTCATTTACATCTCTTATTTGGCCTGGAAAGGCTGTATGTTGCTTTTGGTCACAATTATTTACTCTCCTAGTGAAGAGGAAGGAAAATAACAATAGTTGAGGAAGAGATGAAAGGCTTTGGCCTTTGCAGAATCCTTTTTTTTTTAATTTTCAAAGAAAAATTACTTTAATAAATTAGAAATTTATTAATTTTTATGTCCTTACCACCTCATGTAATGAGGAAGCTGAGAACCATTTTAAACTCAGAAAATTGATTTGGTCAAATATTCCCCTCGTTTCCACCAACTAGAACTGAAAATTATTAACACACCAGGAAGAAAAATGGTAGTAATGAAATGTTTTATTAGTCCTTTAAGGATGACCAAGCCTTCTACGACTTCAGTACTTTAAAAGGAAGAATTTTTAGTTAGACTATTCTTAACAAAAGGAAAAACAAGGTTTATTTTCCTCATTTGTTTTAAGATTCTGTAAAGATTACAGAGCTATTTAAAATCAAATAACTTCTTTTCTCTGAAAATTTTTAAAGAAAAATCAATTTTTTACAATACACCTGCTGCATTATGGTAGGACATACTTGGACATACATCTTTGAACACTAAGAAAAAGCATTTAATTTCTAATGGCTCTGGAAAGTCAAACTACTGAATGAGAGGTGGTTCTTAGAGTTCCGATAAGGCATTAATCCTTGGTGTCCCAACTGAGATATTAGAAGAATGGGGACACAGTTTTAGGGGGGTACCTTGATAGAAACCAAGCAAGGCTTTTATAATTTTTTTTTATCTCTTTAAATGACCCAGACAAAAAGTGGTGTATGAAACAATGCCAGAAGGATTCTTGATTTCATGTTTTAAAGTCTGAATGAATATGACTTACAATAAACCTTAATATGTTACTAATCACATATTCATGCATAAAGACTGGGTGGTGGTACCATTTGATTTTATCTTGAGGAATCAGCCCTCCTGTGCATTTTAATCCAGCGTCTCTTAGTGTGGACTTATCACTTTTCCAAATTAACCTGGAAACCTTAGGTTAGATAACGTAAGTATGGTGGAACAGGGCTGTTTGTCAGGAAGTCAGAGTTCCTTGGGCCCCGGGATGTTAGCATGTTCAGTGGTGCACAGCAAACCCTCTGTTTTCCCCAGACTAGACTGTCAGAGTCTCACGACCTACCAATGGATAAATTATAAATTTTGCCCCTGGGAAAAATTTAACTTTATAATTCTGTGAACAGAAATATGTGCATGTATATAGACACTCAGGATTATGCTTTTCTAAATTAGTATGGAGGGAATGTTTTGCCTATTCACCTCGATATCTTCGAAGTTTAGTGTTTATATTGGAAGGTCTAAGGGTAACCTGAGGCATCCTGGTTATAGTAAACAACCAGCCTTCCTTCCTTCTTTCCTTCCTTCTGTAAAGAGACAAGAGGAAATGAGTGAATAAAAATTACTTTCTTCCTCCTGAAAATGTGCATCATTTAACAAAAACACCTCACCTTTATTTTGATTTGTGAATACAGAAAATTTGAAGCCACTTTCTAACGTGAAACTGCTTTATGCTAAGACCTCACGAAACACATCTGTTTCTTTTATCCTAGACCTTGAAAAACAACTTTCAGACAAACAGTTTTGCTGCAGAAATTCTTCAAATGAGCAGCTTTCATTGTCTTTAAGAAGTTGCAGAGAAAAGTCTGGTGAATTGTTGTGCTAACCTGACAGTGTTCAGAGAGGATCTCAGACATAATTCTGTTTTGATTATCTTTTGCCTCCTAACCCATTATTCCATCACTTGAAGGCTTAAAACAATGACTATTTCATTTTTTCATGATTATGTGGGTCAGAAATTCAGGCAGGGTGTGGTGGCAGCTCCCCTGTTCCGTTAACTCAGCTGAATTCAGCTAGTAGCTAAGCTAAGCTGAAAGGCAGCGAAGGCTCCATTCATGTCTGGTACTTTGGTGCTGCTTAACATGGCCTTTCGCTCCCTCCACGCAGATAATTTGGATTTCTNTTTTTTTTTTTTTTTTTTTTTTTTTTTTTTTTTTGAGTCTTAAGACTTCTTACCAGGTAGTTGTCTTTCAAAAGGGAACACTCAAAGCAGTGAAAGGAGAGATTGCAGATCTCTTAAGGAGTAACTGAAGACATTACAGACCTTCTCTTCTGCTGCATTTTATTTTATTGGTGAAAGCAAGACAGAGGGTCAACCCATATCCAAAAGGGAAAATCAGCTCCTCGTGCCTGTTAGAGATGTGTAAAGCATTAGCAGTCATCTCACATCTACCACAGACTACCAAAGAACAGCCAACACAACAGACCTATATGTGGATATAAATATTCACTATATGAGCAGGTGGAGAGTTTAAGGGTGTTTAAATGATGAAAACATTGTAAGGATAGAAGTGGCGCCATGGCGTCAGTCCTGTACTTGGCCGTAGTCCATCAGTGTATGTCCCTTTAGAATGAGAACGCAGGTGATAATTGATAGTGAAAGTCCTTCAAATGCAATGGTTCTTAAAGTATGAGGATTCATATTTTCATTGTGAAATAGAAATATATATAAAACATTCACCTTTATCCAGGTTACTCATGCAGTATATTTATTTGGGAATAAATTTAGTGTACTGCTTGGTTGAAAATATGTGTTCTAAATAAACTTTTAACTTCAGGGAAATTATGACCATCTAGAGTAATTTGGTGCCATAAAGTAAAACATATATCCAGATTTCTGAGAAGGTATATATTATAAAAGAAAAGACAATAGAGTGCACAAGAGTTGGTTATTATGGCTATAAAGGTATTTTGATTCTGAGATATAATTAATGAATTCTGCTCCTGTGAAATATTTTATGTTGTCACATTTCATGCTGGAAGAAGCAGCTAAGCTGGGCTTGGTATGTTCCAAAGTTTTCACATGAAGTCAGATTTTTCAGATGGGGAGAAAATGATCTGGGGAGAAAAAAAACCTGGGATTTTCAGGAATGCAATAGAATTCTCTATGGAATATCTTTTTAAATTGTTCCTGTCCCTCCTTAGACAATAGAAGTGATGGAAACTACCCTGTTCTCAATGGTTTGACTTTTAAAAAATGGGTTCCAGTGCCAAGTGTAGATACTTTTGTTTATGGTATATGTCCCCCTTTATGATAAATTTCCCCTTTATTTACCCCTTGGATCGCATGAAACTAAGTAAGGGAGAAGGTGGGAAGGCTCTCTCAGAAGATCCCTATATAACCTGACTTGATGGGAATATCGTTTCTTGTGTATCCCACTTCTCCATACTGCCTGATCTGCCTGAAATACTGCTTCCTACCTCCATCTTTATTTATTTTCAAGGGAAATGGGAATGTAGAAACCAAGATGTCCCAAGTGGTCAATTTGACCACCTAAGAAGAGCCGCTTGTACTACTTAGAGCACAGGCTGCTGCAAGTCCTTTTAGGACAGTGAAACATTTTTAAAGCGCAAACACACCCACAAACATCAACTAAGGAAAAAAAATAATAACTTACTTGAAGATTTGTCTTGGTATGATGATGTAAGACCTGCACACCTAGTTGTGATCACATTTTAACCTACTCTCTCTTATTTGAAGCAGAAAAAAACATAGAGGAAAATACTGTGGTGTCATGCTACCCCAAAATGCCACATAAGAATTGTCTCTCATTTCTTAGACATGGATTCTTCCTTTTAATGCTCCAAACTGTATGGGAAAAAAAAAATCCTATTCTTCCAAATTGATTCTGACTTGTGGTCCTTTGGGAAAAAAGCTATGTCTAGCATTTTAAGTGTTCCTATCGTGGTGGTTTAGGCTAAGTGCCCTCCAGCCGTAATTCCATAGGACCTTTTTCTCAACTCCATCATACTTTGAAATTGCTTGTTTACTGGTCTTTCTCCAAATAACTACATTTCTTCTAAGGACAGTGACTGGGTTTTCTTAATTCTGTATCATCGATGAGGAAGTTTCAAAAATATTTGTCAATTTGTGTTTGTAGTAGGAATGCTTTGAAGAAAAGGGAGTCTGGCATTTAGGAGAGGGGTACATGGCAATCTTTATGAGGCTGATTAGTATATACAGTATTTCCCAGTCTGTGGATCAAGGATACTAGGCAAGGTGGGCTGATGAGGCCTGAGTGAACTCATTGTGACAGGTGGAATGAATATTTAGTCTTTTGGTATATAATCTCATAGAGAAAATCTAGAGTTAGTTGATGCACAGCAGAAGAACAAGAGCTTCAAAAACTAAATCTAAGAGGTTTAAGGAAATTTGGAAGAGCATACAGGGGAGAAACAGAGTCCAAAGGTACTAGGCTGGGGCGGGGGTGTGTGTGCCTCATGTGGGCCTCCAAAGGTCTCTACAGAGATAATGCCATTTGAAGACTTCCTGTGGGACCAGGAAGTGGGCGGGGCAAGCCAAGCTGACAGGGTAAGTGTATTGCAACATGAGCTCTAACTTCAAATCCAATCAATGTCTTTGGCCTTGAGGCCCACTCAGGGTGAGAGAATAGGCAACTCAATGACTTTTCTGCTAAGTAATCACAAGAAACTCTATAAAACCAAATAGGAAGAATGATGGCCACAAAGGAAGGACCTATCCTGAGGGGCATCATGGGTCAAAAAGGAAACAGTACATTAAACCCATGTCCTGTCATCTGTATGATGTAAGCTTCGGTTATTATTTCTTTTTCACCATATGGTTTATTAAGAGGAATTCTTGTGCTGCGTAATTGAGGATTAACTGCACCCCTGAGCTGACTCTGCTAGCCTGCATTGGTAGGGTAGAAGAGGAAATTTGAAGAAGGAGGAGGGAAGAGAGAGAAGTTGTGGGAACATCTGCAGATGATGCATGCGAAGTCATATTTCGACTGTTTCTTAGAATTTTACAAGATGACGGTAACCACAACCAGGGACTTGACAAGAGTAACATTCTCTTTGGAGGCTGCCCTTGAGGCATTTTTCCATTTATCACAACTGCATAGAAGTCCTATATGGGAGAGCTGAAACAGGCAACGCCAAGCTGGCTATAATTAATGGCCCAGGCCAATATTGGTCTTTGAAGTACTTGGATATTTATAAAAATTAGATAAGAAAAGCAGCTATTTATCTCTTCACCCAACACACTTTCAAACATTTGTACAAGAGATAGATATCCTAGTGTAAACATTTGCCGCCTCACATATTGTTGGGATCTCTGAATTGTGACAGGTGACAGCAGATTGCCTTAAGTAATTGCAATGCAACAGAATAATCCAGTAGGAGCTATTGTTATCCTAAGTAATATTATCTGCCAAACATTAAGAAAAAAGAGGAACGCTTTTTAGTAATTCACAATGTAAAAGTCAAAGAGGATATTGACGACCTTAAAGGATACTTGATTGCCAAGTTTCATCATTGCTTGAGAAAAATAAAATTTTATATGGTAGTCTTTTGTTGTGTTTATCGAATAATGAAATAAGTTAGAGTAGAAAAATGGCATTGCTTGATATTTTTTTTTAATTTTAGAATTAAATTTGGACCATAAAATAAGGTAGATCACAGTAGGATTGTAACTTTTGAGTCCTCTTTTTTGTTAAGATTTTATTTATTTATTAGAGCATGCACATACACATATGTGCACACATGCAAATGAGTGGGGGGAGGAGCAGGGGGAGAGAATCGCAGAGAATCTCGGACTCCTGCGCTGAGCGCAGAGCCCGGCACAGGGCTCAATCTGACCATCCCAAGATCATGACCTGAGCCAAAACCAAGTGTTGGACCCTTAAGTGACTGAGCCATGCAGGGGCCCTGTCTTCTTCTTCTTCTTCTTTTTTTTTTTTTAAAGATTTTATTTTTAAGTCATCTCTATACCCAACATGGGGCTCGAACTCACAACCCTGTGATAAGTGAAGCATGCTCCACCCGCTGAGCCAGCCAGGTGCCCCAAGGTCTTACTCTTATAAATGCTATGACATTGTTTTAAAAGTATCCCATGCTCAGCAGATTAACTGGCTTGTTTCAAGGGTTTGCTTTTAAAGATAGGGGCTTTTCCCTTCTTTTTTTAACTTTTCAAGTGTACACATTCAGTGAATTACAGGAGCCTCTGACCTGCTTGAAGAACTTTGGAGGCTGAACTGCACTGTATTAATGAAGGAGAAGTTAAAGTCAGGGAGTTAAATTTTTAACATCCATTAACATATATTTAGACATTTCAACAGAGAAATAAATGTAGTGACAAAAGTTTTAAAGTATTATGAAGGAGTCTGTACTAAAAAGAGACCTCCTGAAATATTAACTAACTGTTTTACCAAGCTCATTATGCAGAAAAATTACTCGAGTACTGGAAAAAATGATGTATTTGAAAAAAAATGAAAAGTATGTGAAATTTGTTATTGACGAGAAATATTTTAACTTTATCTCAGTTTATATTGAAGCTTGTTAGTTTCTGTAGAAAATTGTATTAAGAATGTATGGTTATGTTAGATTATGATTAAACAAACCAAGGGGAAAATAACACAAATATAGATATTTAATGTTATCTAATTGGGCATAGATAGATGTGGCTCTAATTCAGTGTAGCAGGAACTCTCGGAAGCTGATTTTAACAAAAGGGTATAATATGGACAATATTACGTATGTAGGTCACTATACTTGAGGTAATTACAATAATTATAAATCTGTTAGTATAGATTATAGTGCAAGTGTATTCTGGAGTTCTTCAGGAATTATACTCACTTTCCTGGTGAAAAATATTAAAATTACTTTCAAGAATAAAGCTGATTACAGTATAACAGAGCAACTCCCCACCACCTTTACCTCACAATTAATATACCCAACATTATTATGTTATGAACTTAACAAAATGCATTAATTGGTTGAATTTTTTAAGGTCTATTATTTCTAACTCTTTTGCAATTAAATAGAATTTTTCTCTTATTTCTTCCCCTGTTTTCTCTCTCACCTCTCAGTGATTCCACTGTTTTTATTATCTTATTCATACTTTTTGTTCTCTCTGTTGGTTTTATTTAATTGTAAACTCATTTTTTTTAAAGATTTTATTATTTGAGAGGGAGGCAAAGGGAGAAGCAGACTCCCTGCTGAGCAGGGATTGTGATGCAGGCTCCATCCCTGGACCCTGGGATCATGACCTGAGCTAAAGGCAAACACTTAACTGACTAAGCCACCCAGGCATCCCCGTGAACTCATTTTTATGTGGATATTTTTTTCTATGTAGAGATAATAAAAGTATATTTTATATGCTTGGGACAACAAACATTTACAGAATGAAACTTATGCACCAGAAACTGTGTTAATTGATGGGTTTATAGTTTTGAAGAAGACATGATACAACTCTCAGAACTTAGAGTGGAATAAGGGCCGATATAGACAAGTACAGCGTAGTTTGGTGATTGTGATAAAAGTGTGCAATGAATGCTATAGTTTCCTGTAGGAGCATTGCTTATTAGCTCATCCTCGGTGATGGTAGTAGAATCAAAGAAGTCTTCTCAGAGGAGGTGACCTTTCATTTGACACTTGAAACATGATCAGGGGTAGGACAATGAATGGAGGGGGATGGTGATCATTTCAAGAAGTAGGTAGCATCTTGCACAAACTGTTTAGATCCCAATAACTTGGTAGTTATAGGGGAATTACAAGCAATTTTATATGATTGCCATGTAAAATTCAAAGAAGTGGTATGTGATGAGGCTGGAGGAGCCACTTCCCAGAAATAGTTGTCTTGATAGGATATTCAGAGCAGTGTGGGCTTTAGAGATGAGGAGCTTGGGGTGTCTGGGTGGCTCAGTCGTTAAGCGTCTGCTTTCGGGTCAGGTCATGATCCCAGGGTCCTAGGATGGAGCTCTGCATCAGGCTCCCTGCTCAGCGGGAAGCCTGCTTCTCCCTCTCCCTCTGCTTGTGTTCCCTCTCTCGCTGTGTCTCTCTCTGTCAAATAAATAAAATCTTAAAAAAAAAAAAAAAAGATGAGGAGCTTGGGGGAGGGCTTTAAATAGATAACTGACACAGTCAGTTCTAGATGTTACATTTTGGCAACAATATGTAGGATGGACTTAGAGTAGTAATGTAACTGGGGTAGAGAGTCTAGCCAGAGGCTGCCAATAAAATTCAGATGAGCTAACAAAGCATCTGGACTAACCTGATTATAAGGAAAGAACAGAGGTAAAGAATTGGAAAATATAGTTTTAATTCATTAGGACTTGAGAATCAAGTAGGATGATGGGTCATCAAGGCTGGATATTTGAACAAGAACTAACTACTCTGAGGGAGTAGCATGAGTTCACAGTGCCTCCAGGTTTTTTGCTCTATTGACTTAGGGAGGTGATGTGAAGACTTCGAATATATGGGGAGAAACAAATCTAGCTGAGGACAAGTTAGTTTTTGATATGTGAAGTTTGACATACTTAAAGGCATTATTGGGCTGAGACTAAATTTTGAAGGAGGAGGAAATAAGACATAAATTTGGGAAGCACCAGTATATAAATATCTATGTGCGTGTGAATGTATGTGCATGTACACACACACACAAACACACACACATATATATAAACTATGAAAGTAGATGTACATATATATAAACTATGAAAGTAGATGGACTTTTTTTAGGTTTAGTGTATATAATGGGTAAGTGGTAGTAAAAGAGCCATAGAGGACTGCAATCTAATAAGCAGATGGAAGAACAGAAGTCTATGAGGCCACCAACATCTGATGACCAGAGCAGTAGGAGGGAAATTAGGATTAGGGTATCATGGAACCCAAGGAATAGTGAGTTTTCGATGACAAGGGAAGAATTTCAATGTTAGAGGCAACTCTGGATTTGAAATCAATACACTTTGTAGCATTTGGGGAAGTAGCAGTGAAAATGCAGTGGGTTGAAACATGAGAAAGAGCAGATGGAGAGTAAAATTTCAGGAGTTTTGCTGAGCACAGAAGGAGAAAGACATAAGACTCAGGAGGTATGGAATTAAGATTTCATGTTTTTAATTTTTGTTTTCTATTATCTGTGTGATTTCTCTTATTTTTTAAAATAAAGAAAACTGAAAAGTGTTTATAGTCTTTAGACTAAGACTGGACATATGGGAGAAAAGGGGATAATTAAGGAACCAGGGTCTTGGGTGAACATCAGGTAATTGAATCTTTCTGTGTAAAGAACAGTTTAGACAAAGATCTAGATACTACATGAAGTTCTTAAATTTTCATTGAATTTTCACTGAAAGGAAGCATGACTCAAGTAATTTTAAGCCAACTGAAATTTATTAAGAAAACAGGGATTCCTTTGCTGTCTCATAAGAAAATTCACGGACCAGGTCATAGAACACAGGAAACACAAGAAAATTCTGTGCTAGAAAATGGGTACAAAAACAGAAATGCAAATGCTCTCTAACTATGTATAAAGATGCTTATATTCTCTTATAAAAAGAAACACAAATTTAACTCTTCTCACTCCCAATGATCACTTTTTGGACTGGCAAAAATTAAAAAGTTTGGTCATATATATTGACAAGACTATGTAAGTTGCTGATTTAAATGCGAAAGGGTACAATTTCATATGGAGAGGAATTAGGCAGTATCTAGTAAAATTATATATACTTTTGCCTTTTGACTCAACAATCGCATTTTAAGAAATCTGTTTCAACATATAGTGGCAGATAAAAAGGTACACCCAAGGCTATTCACTGTAATTATATTCATAATAGCAGAAAACCAAAAATAATCCAGATTCTCTTTGATAGTGTTGTGATGCAGCTGTAAAAATAATTAAGTAATATATTATTATATTGTCATCATTATCTATCTATCTATCATCTATCTTAACTCACAAGGTGAAGAGATGTATATTACCATTTTTCCAAGAAGGACAGTATGTATTTTCTTGAATAAATGATACATAATATAGTTACATACACAGGTATCTGTTCTATTTCAAAATAAAAGCCTGGAAAAATACATACAACATTTAAAAATATTTACTTATAACAGGAAGAGGGAAATAAGGTAGAAGGTAATGGGGAAAATGTGTGTTCTTCTTTGAATGTACATTATTTTGTAGAAGTGATTTTTGATCTCTTTAAATAATTTACATAATTTAAATTATGGCAACTAATGAATGAGGAATCCCTAAATATTAAAAATAAAACATGTTAATAGATCTAAACATGTATGTATGGGGTTACATAGTCACACAGAAAGAAGCTATTCCAAGGTACTTTTAAAAAACAGTCATTTGAATTTATACGCCTAGTGGAATATCCTTAGGTTTAAAAAATATTGTCAGAAAAATAGCCTTTTTTTGTTTTTTGTTTTTTTTGGAGTATTGCTCTTGTTATTCTGGGGCTCTCTGTGTGTAATGTGAGCTAGATATTATGATACTGGATGCATGGATGCAGAAACTGGAGTTTAGAGAAGTTTGTGACATATTGGCCAAACTGACCTTCAAAAAGAGGTCTGACTTTGTGACAAGAACATCCTCAGCTCTTTCCATGCTGCTCTTGTAAGAGCTTCAAGTGATTGTCAAGCCACTGTTACCTGCTACCTTACAACAGGCTACGAACACTTGCTGTAGTCTAGATGGTGGGGGACCAGAATGGGCATTTATGTGTGAAGTTTAGTACACTAATGCAAGATGTTTAATACAATAGGAAATTATGCAGTGTTTCACATTTTTGTCGCTTAGTCTTGGCAGGGGCAGTTACTCAGGTCCCCTCAGGAAGACAGCACTTCCTAAAGAGCCTTTGCTGTGTTATGCATCAGAAAAATTGTGTTGGTCAACTTTCTAGTACTGAGTTTGGTATCTGATAAATCTAAATTGGGGTAGTGTCAGATGCAGACTTGGAGTGATATTTTGGGCATTCGTTGTATGCTTATTTTCATCAATGAGTGAGCAAACTTATATTGAAGAAACAACATGTAATTAGCAGATGAAGGGTGCTCGGTCATTCAAAAGCTTATTTCACACTCAGGAGGCATTGTAGGGAATTCTAATTCTGATTCATGGTGGCTTCCAAGAAAGACCTATCTTCAAGATCATGTGATCACTGTACTTCTCATGTTTTATCATTGTTGTGTACTCTTAAAGATGTACTCATAATGTTATTTCTGTTCTAGTATGATAAAAAAAAAAAGACCACACCCCTCACACATGTGTAGGGATGAATACTTTGTTGGGTTTGCAACTGTGGAAGGGAGAGGCTTGTTTTGCATCTTGTCTTTTGAAAGTGTGAATATATTTCTAGATATTACTTTAAGCTTGTGTTTTCCAAGCTAGCCAGTTACGTCCTTAAGCACCCAAGGAGTTTACATGTATTCACACTCTCAAACCTACTTATGTTCATGTGATTGCTCTATCATGATAGATACTGCTCTTGGCTGCCGGGGACCAGAGATGATTGTTATGGTTGCTACGACCAAAAGTTAGGTAATGATCCAAACTTGTGGGACCTTGGTTTTTCATGTAGAAGTGGTAGCTTTTTGACGTGTTGCCAGAATTCATAAGGCTGCTTCTCCTTTGGTTGTGCTTCACGGTGTTCCTTCCCTTAATGACCCCAGCAGTGTGTTTGGTGGCACTCCATCCTAAACAAAGCAGCAGGGCAAGTCCTGATTTTCTCTTGCTTCTCTTCCACATTTGCTTGTGTACCAACAAACAGTACATCACTTACTTTATTACTTCCAGTTTGGTGAAAAGGTGAATTTGCCATGACAACCAAGTATTTAATGGAAAAAAAGCATAGATAAAGAATGCATCTTGAAGGCACAGGAGCAGTATTTCATGTCAATCTGAGGTGTTTTCAGCATTGAGGAGAAAAATATGTGTCATTGAAGTGCCATTTTTTCAGGGACCAGATGTTCATTTTATTTATTAATTGTGGACCATCCATAAAGTGCAGCAATATTTTTCCTGAGATTTTCCCCTATGGTTTTCTAATTTATTTGAAATGTAGAAAAGAAGAATTTCAGCTTGGGCTGAGGAATTAGAGTTCACCTTACATATATTTGATCATTGGAGCATATTCTTCCGTCAGATGTCAAATGATTAACAGAACAAATTAACATCTGCCTTGGTGAATCGTGGATCGGCCTGCTTCTCATATTGGGGGCTTGATATGATGACAATGACCTACTAGGTTAGTTGTTCCTCTCTTCTATCTTTCGGAAGCCTATTTAAAAATTATTACTATAAGATAATGTTTATCTTAAATACTCTTCAAGTAATTGGGATTTCAGAGTTTCCTGTATTGAAATATATTTGTGATTTGTGCTGATATACAATAGCTAAAACCAAAGCTACATTAAAAAAAATAATCCAGTTTCCCTTCCTTTTAGTGGGTAGCTATCCCCATGAGAAAAGGACACTGTTTAAAAGATTGACTTTTTACATTTGTTATACCATAAGTAAAATCACGCAAGACCATGGCCTTTTGAAGATTGGGAAGGCATGCACAAATCTTTATTGAGCTCTCTGCTTATGCCCTCACTTGACTCAAATATATAGAGGTGAGGACAAGGTATACGAGCTAACTGTCCTGAAGAAGGTTATCGGAGGGGCGCCTGGGTGGCTCAGTCAGTTAAGTGTCTGCCTTTGGCTCAGGTCATGATCCAAGGTCCTGGGATTGAGTCCCGTATTGGGCTCCTTGCTAGTTGGGGTGTCTGCTTCTCCCAATGCTTGCTGCTCCCTCTGCTTGTGCGCATGTGCAATCTCTCTCTCTCTCTCTGTCAGATAAACAAGCAAAATTAAAAAAAAAAAAAAAACCAACGAACTTATCAGAGAACACTTGGAAGAAAAAACATAATAAAACTGAACCATAATGTCAGATATAACCACAGACAATGATGAAATGTGTAGAGTTTCCTGTTGGGAGTTGCTTTATTGTAGCACTGTAACTAAGTCACGTCTTGAACGTGGGATGTATAAAGCTTGACCTAGCAGTGGTGAGACGGTAGCCCTTGTTGCAGGTAAGTATAACATGGACAGGGTTTAATCATGGCGTATACTTGAGAAACAGGAGACAGGAAAAAGTGAAGTTGGAGATATTAACTCAGGCCTAACTTCAGGAGTTACTAGAACAGTTTCACTTCAGAAGCAGTCAAAATATCACTACTGAAAGTCAACCTCAACGACTTCTGGTCACTGTACTTCTGTTCAGAATTCAAATTTTAGGGTAAGAGATCTTCAGGTTTTTTGACACCTTATTTTTTATGCTACATTTAAAGCCTCAAGAGATGACTTGATTCATAGCCAGAATTTGGGGTGTTGATAAATCTTAGCCATAAAATTTGAGAGTTGGCTCAATCCATATCCCATTTGGATGAAGCAGCAGGACACAAGGTGGTCTCGAAGTATGCTTATGAAAATGAATATTCTATGGCATCTGTAGTTGGCATGACCCAGAATTCAGCTGGGTACACTGCATAGCATGTGTCTCCGTTCTTTATGATCTTATTACCAACTTTTGTAACACTCCTCAAAGAGTAATTTTGCTAATACGTGGTGTGCCTATGGTCATGATAAATGCTATTATTTCTCTGTGATATGTAATAGCTCATCTATGCAGCTTTTGCTCTTTGAAATATTTACTGCGAAGTGATTTAGAGCATTTCCTCTCTAATTCTTTTTCTATATTCCTCACTCACTGTACTTTCTCCTCACAACTTTGTGATTGTTTTCTTGGAAATGATACATATAATTTCATCAGCATTAATTAAAATAGATATGTCTGTTCTAAATGATTAGGCTAAGACTTAAATGAGCTATCCTCAGCTTAAAATCCTTCAGTTGGGGGCGCCTGGGTGGCACAGCGGTTGGGCGTCTGCCTTCGGCTCAGGGCGTGATCCCGGTGTTATGGGATAGCCCCACATCAGGCTCTTCCGCTGTGAGCCTGCTTCTTCCTCTCCCACTCCCCCTGCTTGTGTTCCCTCTCTCGCTGTCTCTCTCTCTGTGACATAAATAAATAAAATCTTAAAAAAAAAAAATCCTTCAGTTGTTCCTCCTTTTGCTCAGAGTAAAAGCCAAAGTCCTTTGAATGTTTTATAAGAACTATTTAATACCCTAACACTTCTCTGAACTCATCTCCTCAAATTCTCTCTTACTCATGCCATTCAGCTTTTTGGTACTACTGTAAGTTGTGGGGAAGGTATCAAATTAAATGTCTGCAGTCTCAGCCTGTGTGACCGTGTACTCTCACATCTGGAAGATATTTATCTCCTATGCCTCTGTATGTACACCCTGGAATTCTTGCTGTTCCTCAGACATACCTTTGTGCTTGCTGTTCCATTAGTCGGGAATTATCTCCTCTCAGACATCTTCATGGAAGGCTCCCTCAGCTTCTTAATGACTTTGATCAAATTACTTCCCAGTGATTCTTTCCCTAAAAGGATTTATTTAAAATTGCACTGCTTTCTTTCTAAGCACTCTTTATGTTTCTCCACAGCACTTTCTAATATACTGTATTTTACTTGTTTATCCTCTCTGATTGTATCCCATTCACCACAGAACATATGTTCGATGAGGAAAGGAGGTTTTTTTGGTTCCTTTTTATTATTAAATTGCTAGTGCGTAACTCAAATTCTGGCATGGAGGAGGCATTTAATAAATGCATGGTCTTTTCTAAATAAGAGTCTACCATTATCGTTGTCTCTCAAGAAGTAGGTCTTACAATGGAAAAAGATGGAAAGGCTCTCCTTACTTGGTCTTTTAACCAGAAGCCTTTGACATACTTGATGCATTAAATGGAACCAGATTCTGCTTTTCTATTTTCGTCTTCAAACATTTTCAATCCATCTAAAAACATGCCAGAAACGAATTATGATGGTGTAGACAATAATAGTGCTAGTACTCGTAATTTAATTACTAGTAATAAGTATTAGTAGCAATAATAATAAGTAATATTTATTGAGGACATTAATTCTCAGCCACCACTTTTAATTAAATAACAGATTTTATCAAATTGATAATAATATTAAATTTCTAAACAAACTTAAGAGCTTTAGATAAGCAATCAGTTGATTATCTTATTATGTCCACTTGAGATATGATGGAAATCAGCCATAGGGACTTAGAGGAACTTGCCCAAGGTTAGACAGCTAGTAAAAAGACTAGATACCAGATACCAGACAAGGGCGTGCCTCGGAGTCCACACTTGAGCCTGTATGCTCTAGAGACCACTATTAACCACACTACCTTATTTAGTGGAGTCTAGCTGGGGGTTTGCACTGGTCTCTTTAATCTCTTGTTTATTTGTTTATGTGCTTCTATTTATGTTTTCTACTTCGAATCTCTTGTATATTTGTATATAGGTTTTACAAAAACCATATATACTATTGAGAGTATCAGGGTCAGGTAAGTTCTGTTGCTGTTTTGTTGTTTGTTTTGTTTTTTAATCCATTGAATTTAAAGCACTGAGAATCAAAAACTATTATAAATAACTATTAAGTTGTTGTCATTTGACTTCTTTGCCTCCTACACTGAAGGAATCATGCTTTATTAGTCATTTGAACATCTACGGTTTTAGGTTTGAATGTCACAAATTGCTGAGAGGACCTTTTTGTCCACACAGAGCCGTGTGGCTCTATCTTTATTTCAGTATCATACTTCCTTCCCAAAAGTATTTGAGGGGAAATCTGTGATTCATGTAGGATTTTTGGTTCTGGTGTTTATATTGTCCTCCTTTTATGCCCATGCCCTTTTGACATGTGTGTCTCTGTTCATAGCACTGTGTGCTCTTAAATTTTTATTTAGACGGAAAGATGATTTAAGGAAAATAGTCATTACGTTATAACTTCCTATTCATTCATAATCTTCATGGGATGGTTAAAAATATCTGGATTTCTTAAAGCATACTTCACAGGTTGTAGATCTGAGTTTGAGACCATGTCAAATAGTCTGTGAACCCCTGTACTTGGCACTTTTGAGCTCAAATCCTGTCTTAACACCCACAGTGTTTTAAAATAAGGCAGGAGACTGGCCTCCTACATGGCTGACCTTTAATCAAGAGGAGGTATATAAGCTGCCTCTAGAGTGGAACGATTGGATTCCAAACTTAGACTACACAGACATGCAACCAGCTCTGGGTCCCATCACTATTTCTGTGCATTGGTGGCTGCATCTGAGAGCAGAGTGCTTTCTGTTCCCCCACAGTTCATCTAGTTTGAAGCAAGAAAATTTAAGAGTGCAGCAAAACAAACTGCCTTTTCCAGCTGAACTCTATCTTCTCTGACAGATGGTTTGGTTGGACATCTTTTCCATCTAGAGCTGAGCTATATTTGAAGAATGAAAGCATTGAGAGAGATCATTTGTGGTATAGCAGCAGAGTTTCAAATAACCATTCCTACCGCCAATCTTGGCTGTAATTCTTAGATTTTCACATAGGTATACAAGAAGCCCTGTGGTGAGATTAAACATTTAGCTAATGTTTTTTTCCAAAGTCATTAAGCGCCTAGCATTTAATCTTTTCTATAAGCAGATTAAAAATTATGGTTGATTAAGTAACAGCAAAGGGAGATTCATTCAGAAAAATGGTGGCTACTCCTTGGTGTCTTTGGTGGAAATGACTAAGTTATTATGCAGAAGAATAAGACTTTGTAAAGGTATTATTTCCCTGTGCAAGTACAGCACTTACGAAGGTGTCATGGATTATCTATTTACTTTGCTAATTTAATTCTCTTCCTATTTCTCTTGTCAATGCCTTTTTCCATTTTGGCAAAGAACACTTCACCTAGGATTGCTCTACTGAATGCAGGTCAGGCTCTAGACCCTTTTAAATCCTGTCCTCATGTATCATGATTTCATTATTTTTTATCTTTGACTGCTTGGGTCCTTCCACACAATGGAGGCTTATTTTTTATACTAACTTAAACTAAAATGCTAGTGACTGACTTGCATTTTCTGAGGACTTCAGAGCTTTATCCCAAAAAAATAATGCTAATTGAGTGGAAGTAGACATGTAAGTCAATTTGGAAATAAGGGAGGCGTCTTTGTTCCTCAACTCATAGCGCTTACCTAGTCCTAGTTTATGTCATTGTATTAATCCTACTAAAAAAATAACTGTGAGCTCAGCCCTCTTAAAATCTAAAAGAATTTTTAAAGCTAAAGATAAAAAAAAGAGACTACTTTGAAACTATATGTTATCAGTCCTCACCTAAATACATCTCTCATATTTTTCAAAACATGGAGCCATTTTGGTGGCTCCTTTGGAGGCAGTTCAGATATTTCATGTCACTTCTAAGACTTCTTAATGAAGTCTTAAACTAGGATCTACTTATTGTGTCTATACATAGACAGCATTGGAGGTGAGTCCAAGAAAAGGAAACAAGAATGACACCTTGGCAAGTAGACTGTTTCTTTTCAAAAGCCCATGGTACCCTCAAGGTGTATGGAAATAATAATAATAATAATAATAATAATAGTAATTCTTCTTCTCTTCTTTCTTCTTTTTTTTTTAAAGTTGGTCTGCATTTAGTCCCAATCTTTCCCCAAAATAGTGGAGTGATAAGTGAGTAAAGTCCTTTTTTTTTTTTTAAGATTCTATTTATTTGTCAGAGAGAGAGAAAGAGAGCTCACAACCAGGAGGAGTGGGAGGCAGAGGGAGAAGCAGACTACCCACTGAGCAAGGAGCCCGATGTAGGACTCGATCCCAGGACCCTGGGATCATGACCTGAGCCAATGAGACAGACACCCGATGTTCAAATACTTCCGATGGACCTGAGCCACCCAGGCATCCTAATGAGTAAAATCAAGTCTTGATATTTTTCCATGTTCAGAATTGCTACCCCATCAGGAAAACTTGAGGTTAAAAATCCTTATTTGAAGAAGGAAAGTATTAGGGAATTATAGCATGAGAATGTCTTTCATGTCCCCTTCCGTTAGTGTCTCTTACTTCTTGGGGCACCTGGGTAGCACAATCGGTTAAGCATCAGACTCTTGGTTTTAGCTCAGGTCATGATCTCAGGGTGGTGGGAACAAGCCCTCCATCAGGCTCCACACTTAGTGCGGAGTCTGCTTAAGTTTCTCTCTCGCTCTCCCTCTGCCCCTCCCTGTCACGTGCTTGTGAGCACTCTCTCTCTCTCCCCCTCTCTCTAAAATAAATACATCTTTAAAATTAAAAATAGTGGCTCCTTTGAATGTGGCTCCTGTGTTACAAAGGATTCTAAGTTTTATGTTAGGTTCATGCATTCTTAAAAATGCTTATTACCAAGATTATTTTACATTTGATCAAAACTCAGGCACAGATTCATAATTCATTTCCATTATTTAATTAATTGAAAATTCTAGAAATAAAGGCCTCCAATTTTAAAGTCAAGCACTTTTCTGTGTCCTAGCAACTTAAAGTACAACCTTTTCTGGTTTGTCACTAAAGGAAAAATACCTTCTAATTAAGAATGGAAAAATCATGGTTTTGTGGAATTGAACTGAGGTCGGTTTTCTGACTAAACACCCTTGGAATTTTAAGCTCATCTACTTCAGCTTCCTATTGAGTTTTTTTTTTTAATTGCATAGCTTCTGTTTAAGTATTTCCAGTGGACCTGTTTGCCTCTCTTTTTTCCTAGAAAGTCTATATCTCTGACACTTGTATTTATTTGGGAGTGTTTCATTATTTTAAGTCCAAATTCGGTTTCTTATAACTTTTCCTGTTTCTGTGCTCAGAAGTAGAGTGTCGAGTGACACTTTCTATGATGAGGAAAGAAATATGTATGTGTGCAGTAGTGGATAATGTGACTGCTGAACGCTTGAAATGTGGCCAGTATGTTGAATAACTGAATTTTTTATTGAATATTAACTAAATTAAATGAAAATAATCATTCATGGCTAGTGGCTGCTGATTGGTAATGTGGTGTACAAACACTGCTTTCATCAGGGTATTACTGCCCTATGGGCAAGGGACTACACACACCATTTTTTTTCACATAATTTTGGGAAAAAAGTCTTTTGGTGTTAAGGCTTACTTTTGCATAGAAATAAAGGCATTAGGAAAATTTCAATATGTCCGACTCAACTTTAGAGGGTAGTCAGTACTTTATGGTAATTGATCAAGGAAGAGATGGGTAGGGAAGGTGTGGAAGGGGAAGGATATCGAGAGGACATTAGAACAACTAACCAGGGGCACTAATTTGACTGCCGTGACCAAGTTCATGTTTTCTGCAGGAATGGATGGGTCTTCAGTATAAGAAATAGGGGTGGCTTGGAGTCTACACTTAACTTTTGGTCTTTTCATCCTTTGGATTTTTTTCCCCAAGTTGTTGCCAGCATATAAATTCAAAAGATCCTTGTCGTTTCTTAGGTCTCTACTGAAGAGTCAGTTCTATAAGTGTGAAAGTGCTATTAAGATGAGAAGGTGGGGGGCGCCTGGGTGGCTCAGTTGTTAAGCGTCTGCCTTCGGCTCAGGGCGTGATCCGGGCGGTCTGGGATCGAGCCCCACATCAGGTTCCTATGCTGGGAGTCTGCTTCTTCCTCTCCCACTGCCTGTTTGTGTTCCCTCTTTCTCTGGCTGTCTCTCTCTCTCTCTGTCAAATGGATAAATAAAATCTTTAAAAAAAAAAAAAGATGAGAAGGTGGAGGGCCAAGCATATAAATATATGCTTGTCTTTTGTCTTTTATACAGTTTTTCTCCATTCCTAATTCCAGGGTGAACAGGTTGGAGAAGGAGATGCTGAGCTGCATTGTTTAGAGCTGAGGTGAATTGATCAGAGCTAATGGTGATATCCTTCCCCCAAACGATAGTACTTTACTTTCAGCCTTATGCAACTAGTGTAGCAGTTTTCCTGCTCTGGAAAAAAAAGGTGGGGGGCAAACACAAAGACGCATACATGTGTATACCCCCCCCACACACACAATACCATGGAGTTGGCACTTTACCTGTGGCCTCTCATTTCTCTTCTGGAACCACTGTGACCTACCTGAACCTCCCTGTCCAAACACAATATTCTTTATACTATACAGTATATCTTGTCATGTTTGCTTCTGGTTAATTTTTTGTTTCTCCTCCCTATCCAACAAAAATTCTTTCTCTGCCTGTTGAAGTTTACCATACTTATATTAAAGAAATTCACACTCAGAGGTGAATTAGTTCTCTAGGTTAAGAATAAAAACCATAGAGAAATTTTGTGATTCAAATGAATATCTAAATAGTGAAAGTCTGCAGAAGTGAATGACTTTGAGCTGAAAAGATTTCCCTTCCCTACTCTGAATTTTCTTGAATTATTGTGATCTGACCTGACTTTAGATTACTTGTAGAGAAAAAGAAAGCTAAGGAACACCGGGGTGGCTCGGTCAGTTAAGCATCCAACCCTTGATTTCGGCTCAGGTCATGATCTCAGGGTTGTGAGATCGGGGCCCTACATGGTCTCTCTGCTAGATGAGGAGCCTGCTTAAGATTCTGCCTCCCTCCCTCTCCCCTCTCTTATTTCTTTCTCTTCCTGTCTCTCAAAAAAAAAAAAAAGCTAATTAGTGAAATTATCTTCTACAGTTAAAACCCATTATGCCTTACCTACCTGTTTCTGCTTAAAGCTATGCATAAACTGGTAGTGTCCTAAAACACTAAGTGACCACTTCTAATTTAGGCACAGAAGAAAAACAAGTAGCACAAGAGGTAATTTAACTTGCTCTAGGGAAGTCTTTATTGATGCACGCACCAAGAACTGACCACATGGCTGACATCGTCCTCAGCGTTCAAGGAATTAAACAAAGCCTCTGGCAGCTGACAGGAGCAATATATACCATGAGGACTGTGTAGCTCCAAGATGCGGTTGTAGTTAATTCTATGCTAGTAACAGAGAAAAATCTACTACACCTTCAGACAACACCGGGACTTCAGGAAGCATTGCAGTCACATAAACTCTAATCTGCAAACAACCCACAAAGCAGGTCATTACCACCTACGTTTTACAAATGCGGATCCTGAAGCTCAGGGAAGTGGCCTGTATGGATGAAACCTTGGGCCCTGACCCTGGCTGGAGGAACAGAGATGAAAGTGTCCACACTGTCAGGCCAGACAGGTCAGAAATGAAAGAGGAAGCGGCTCAGTTTCTTCTCCCTGCCTCTCCTATCAGATAGAGATAGCTCCTTCTCTGGGGAGCAGTGACTGTGTCAGTAAAGGGAATCCAAACAGGGAAGAAACAGCTTCTCCCTCCTGTTTTTTAATGGGACTAGGAGGGCAAGGAAATGTCTCCCTCTTGAGGTGATGGGGCTGCTTACCGGATGTGTTAGTTAGTTAGGTAAATATGTTAGTGTGAGATAATGTGGTAGATGCCACAGGAGACTTACTGCAGTTTTTAGAGAATCTGTAACACCTTAAATTGGTGTTTTCTGGAATGTTAATAAGTATTCTCAGAACAAGAGTTGTATGAACAAAGAGCTCTATTTACAGGTACACGTGGGAGAAACTTCCTACTAGGTTCTTCCTATTCAATGCTCTGAAAAGTGCTGCAGTGGAGAAAGCATTTGATTTTGTTTAAAACGTTTCTTTCCACATTTGACCATGGAACCATGTGTTTTCTTCCTCTCCCAAAGCCAACCTATTAACATATCATCTCTACAGAACACATTAAGAAACGTTTCATCAAACTAAAGGAATGAGTGATGTGGAAAATTTGGGCAACTTTATGTATCCGAGTGAGATTAGGGAAATGTATTTGTCAGGGGGTGGGTTGTATGCGACCACCTTTGTTAGACTCTTCAGCTCTTCATCTCTCTTTAGTGGTGTCTGGATCTGAGAGGGTTGCATTATCTATTTTTCTGGGGTTATAGAACCAGCTGGTGTTTCATTTATTCTGTGAATGCTAAGCAGTGTTAAATATGAATGTTAAGGTTAAGCGTGTGTACCTTATTTGCTTAATCTAGGTGCAGGCTGGGCTCAAAGAATTATGTGATAGGAATGAACCAGGTTGAAAGTGGTGTCTCCCTAACAGTCTTCCAAGATGGGATCATGAGATTTGTAAAACTAGAAAGAGAACATGACTGTGAACAATTAAGATTATGGGAGATTTTTTCCAACTGCCAAGAAGTGTTCTGTTGACTGTTCCAGACTTTTCAAAGTGCTGTAACTTCAACATCCGAACCTCCTTTTTGTGTGCATAATAAACATTTCTGCTCTGTGTAATTTTAACTAGACTGAAGGATGCTTACACTATCCAGATACCAGCTGTTGAAGCAGCAACTTTCAAATGATTTTGCAGATCGGCAAACACATTATATCATTGTGGGTTTTGCAGCTGTCCTTTAGTTAGGCTTGCTTTGCTTTTTGCAGAGTAACTTGTGTACAGTTACAGAAGAGTATTTGTTTTCCTCCAGCAGTCTTGGCAATTAGTGCTTTCCTATTTCCAGTTTTTCTTCAGTGCAATAGGTACTCTGTACTGTGAACCATTTACAAACCAAGGTAATGACTTAAAAGTTTTTAAAGAGCAATTACCAGAGAAAAATGAAGAAAGGAAAATCCGTTTTCTTGGCTTAAGTCATTTTAAAATTAATAAATAGTTGAGTTCCTCTTGTGTTTAAGGCACTCTGCTAGTGTTTTACAGCCTTTGAATAGTTAATGGTATAATTTAGTTGGGTCAAGAGTAGAGGGGAAGGTGGTTCTAAGGAGCACCCAGATTCCTGAGGTGAGAGAGCATTATCATTTCAATGCAGTGGAAGGAAACCTGGGGAGGCGAGAGCAAGGAGTCTGAAATCAGAGGATCTTAGGGTAGAACTTGGAACACAGAAGGTAGATTGTGGAAGGCCCTGTTAAGGAGCTTGGAATGGAGCCTGAGGTAATAGAATGAAAGCCTTTGGAGGATTTTCAGCAGGGTATACCAAGGTCAGATTGGCCTCTCTAGGTGAAGATGACTCAGCACAGTGAGGAGGATAAATTGGAGAGAGTCAGGCCAGATGCAGGGAAGCCCTGGGGATGTTAGCACCTCTTACGTAACAGTGGGTTGTCAACAAGGGGGCAGTGGAGACAGATGGAGAGTCCCAAGTTTTCATCGATGCATCTCTTAGTCGATAGATCAGTGATGAGCTAAGGATGAGAGAATTTGAGGGCTAGAAAGTCCACTAATCCAAGCCCTTGGTTTAAGATGTGTAAACAGTCTCAGGACAATTCAGTCACCTTGGTAAAACTTCAGGGCTCGTTAGTGGCAAAGCGAGGATCAGAATCCATGTCTCTAGGGAAACTTTGCTTTATATCATGTCTCCATTGTGATTTTATTTTGTATTTTATTACCTTCATTTAGCCTTAACTGCAGAGTATTGAGTAAAAGAGTAATTTCTTTTAATATCATTGTAAACTGCCAAAAGGAGGGGTACCATCCTAGAGGGGAAGTGCTTAATGGCAGCTGCCTCTGCCTCAGCCTCTTGCTACTTGACTTTGAGCAATGCATTCATTTAGCTCTAAAATCTGCTTCCTGTCCTGTACTCTACCAGTCTCGCACGTCTCCTTGATTCAGGAAGCAAGTATTGATCGCTGCCCATGTTCCTGAGACCATAGTAAGTGCTGGGTAGACACAGTGACTGTAGCTCTGTCCTTGAGGTCCTTGGGCCGAAAAGTAGGCAGGCCAGCAGGTGAGAGGAGCAGAGGCTGCTTGCGCTGCAGCCGCAGTGATGGGACACCCAGCCCTGTCCCAGGAGTCAGGAGCAGCTTCCTCGGCTTGGAACATTATCAGGGGCAGTGCCAACATCGTAGTTTCAGATTGTCTGGAAGCGTAGGCTGAGGAGGCAGTTAACAAAGCTGTAAAAATAATACCCATATTTCATTTTCTGTACCTGACATTTCCAATTGGTTGTGTCATTATTTATCCTGAAACCCTTTCTGGGGTTGGCCTTATGGACAGCAGATCGGTTCTCAGGCTAGATAACTGAGTCATTGTCAACTGGTACCACGTTGAATTACAGACCTCAGTCTGCAGTTGTGAAGATGATACTTACTTCTGAGGCATTCATTTCTATTCTAGACTACACCATCCCGATCCCAAAGAGGCATCCTTGATCTTGAACACCTTTCCCCAACTTTAAGCTATGATTGAAGGCAAGCTTTCTCATCTTAGGGAAAATGTTAGTGCCTCATAAAATCCATGTTCTGTCCAAGAGGCCAAATATGCCTCTGCAGGGAACACAGCATCCTGGCAGAAAGTGAAGCTGTGTACAGATCTTATATTCAGTACTCCTTCATTCTTTAATTGCTTTTATCAGATGAATTTTTGTAGCAAAATGTAAGATACACACATTTGCTTTAATATATGTGTATATCTAATACACAACATAACATAATATGAATATATATTTATAATGTATAATATATATTATATTTACATGTCTGTACTTGAAATATTCTACAGCTAGGTTTAGACATGAAAAGTCTTGGCATATGAAATTGCCATAGTCTCATTCAGTTGCCTTCTTGCTAAAGTAGACTTTATTCTGTGGGGTTTGCTTCTCAAACATTGCTTTCTTATCACTTTTTTTGGGGGGGGGGTCCAGTGTAACTGTCTTCCTTATAACTTATACCTTGCTTTAATCATTTTGCTTTTGCACTTGCTCTTGAGCAAGCAAACAAAACTCTGGGCATTGTGGTCTTGTAGCTCAGAACAGCAAAGAAAAAATAAATAACACTGTAACTGTAAGGAAGAAACTGTGTCCTGGAGATTAATTCATATCAAAGCAGATGCGGAAGGAAGCTGCTGCTCTGGCAGAGAGAAGGAAGAGCTACAGCTGTCTCAAGGTTTATATTTCGTAGATTTTGTGACACTGATGGTAACACAGATTCAAAAGCACTACATTTCTATAATAGATTCATCACAGATACTAAAGATATAGAGAGGAAGATTAAATGAATCCAAGCAATACCAAAAGAAATAGTCAAGGCATTTATATTTTAATGCAATTTGTTTATTTTGCATACAGCAATCCACAACTAGTTGAGCAGTGATGTAAATCTGATAAATCTGTATGTTAAGGATTAATATGTAATGACAGGAACAGTACTGTTTGTTAACTTCATCATTTTGCTAAATTTCTGTGTGCTATTCAGAAAAATGAGTTTCTGGGTTTCCTTTGTTCATCTTACTAATGTTCTGCTGCCTTTTTGTTTTAGATCATAAGCTTTCCAATGAAATTTTATCTTTTTAAAACCTAATACTGTTACAGTTAACATACCCTGTTTTATTAGTTTCAAGTGAACAATATAGTGACTCATCAGTTCTATACCTTACTCAGTGCTCATCATGATTAGTGCACCCACTAATCCCTTTCACTTATTTCACCCAGCTGCCCTCCCAATTCCCTACCGATGACCATTAGTTAGTTCTCTATAGTTAAGAGTCTGTTTTTTGGTTTCTTTCTTTTTTCTTTGTTTTGTTTCTTAAATTCCACATATGATTAAAATCATGCAGTATGTGTCTTTCTCTGACTGACTTATTCTGTTTAGTATTACACCCTCTAGGTCCATTCATACTGTTGCAAATGGTACGATTTAATTCTTTTTTATGGCTATTATTCCATTGTATATGTGTACCACATCCTCTTTATCCATTCATATATTGATGGACAATTGGTTACTTTCATACTTTGGGTATTGTAAATAATGCTGCAGTAAACATAGGGGTGCATATATTTTTTCAAGTTAGTGCTTTTGTATTCTTTGGGTAAATAGTAGTAAAATTATTGGATCTTATCTTTAATTTTTTTTAAAAGATTTTATTTATTAATTTGACAGAGATAGAGACAGCCAGTGAGAGAGGGAACACAAGCAGGGGGAGTGGGAGAGGAAGAAGCAGGCTCATAGCGGAGGAGCCTGATGTGGGGCTCGATCCCATAACGCCGGGATCACGTCCTGAGCCGAAGGCAGACGCTCAACCGCTGTGCCACCCAGGCGCCCCCTTATCTTTAATTTTTTGAGGAACTCCCATACTGTTTTCCACAGGGCTGCACCAGTTTGCATTCCTACTAATCGTATTCCATGGTTCCTTTTTCCTCCATATCCTCACCAACACTTGCTGCTTGTAGGTTGGATATGAAACTTTTATTGGATATGTCATATGCAAACATCTTCTCCAATTTAGTGGGTCACTTTTTCATTTTGTTGGTGGTTTCCTTCACTGTGCAAAATCTTTTTATTCTGTGTTGAATTAAAGTGGTGAGCGTGGACCTCCTTGTCTTGTTCCTGATCTTAGGAGAAAATCTCTCAGGTTTTCACCATGAGTATGTTAGCTGTAGGTTTTTCATATATGGCCTTGCTTTATTATGTTGAGGTAAGTTCCCTGTAACATACTTTGTTAAGAGCTTTAATCATGGGGGTGCCTGGGTGGCACAGCGGTTAAGCGTCTGCCTTCGGCTCAGGGCGTGATCCCAGCGTTAGTGGGATCGAGCCCCACATCAGGCTCCTCANATCTCTCAGGTTTTCACCATGAGTATGTTAGCTGTAGGTTTTTCATATATGGCCTTGCTTTATTATGTTGAGGTAAGTTCCCTGTAACATACTTTGTTAAGAGTTTTAATCATGGGGGTGCCTGGGTGGCAC
Source organism: Ailuropoda melanoleuca (assembly GCF_002007445.2). NCBI lineage: Eukaryota > Metazoa > Chordata > Mammalia > Carnivora > Ursidae > Ailuropoda > Ailuropoda melanoleuca. The sequence goes on along the minus strand of NC_048219.1, from coordinate 103,686,943 downwards.
AGCGGTAAGCGTCTGCCTTCGGCTCAGGGCGTGATTCCAGCGTTAGTGGGATCGAGCCCCACATCAGGCTCCTCCGCTATGAGCCAGCTTCTTCCTCTCCCACTCCCCCTGCTGTGTTCCCTCTCTCGCTGGCTGTCTCTATCTCTGTCGAATAAATAAATAAAATCTTAAAAAAAAAGAGTTATAATCATGAATGGATGTTCTACTTTGTTGAATGCTTTTTCTCCATCTATTGAAATGATCATATGGTTTTTATCCTTTCTCGTGTTGATTGATTTGTGCATATTGAACCACCCTTGCATCCCAGGAATAAACNCCCCCTGCTGTGTTCCCTCTCTCGCTGGCTGTCTCTATCTCTGTCGAATAAATAAATAAAATCTTAAAAAAAAAAGAGTTATAATCATGAATGGATGTTCTACTTTGTTGAATGCTTTTTCTCCATCTATTGAAATGATCATATGGTTTTTATCCTTTCTCGTGTTGATTTGTGCATATTGAACCACCCTTGCATCCCAGGAATAAATCCCACTTGATTGCATTCCCCTGATGATGAGTGATGTTGAGCATCTTTTCATGTGTCTGTTGGTTATCTGGATGTCTTCTTTGGAGAAATGTCTGTTCATATCTTTTGCTTGTTTTATAAATTGGATTTTTTTTTAGTGTTGAGTTGTGTAAATTCTTATGTAGTTTGAATACTAACCCTTTATTTGGTATGTCATTTTCAAGTATCTTTTTTCAGTAGGCTACCTTTTAATATTTTTGATTGTTTCTTTGCTGAGCAGAAGCTTTTTATTTTGGTGTGGTCTTAATAGTTTATTTTTGTTTTTGTTTCCCTTGCCTCAGGAGATGTATCTAGAAAAATGTTTCTATGGCCTGTGTCAGAGAAATTAATGACTGTGCTTTCTTCAATGATTTTTATGGTTTCAGGTTTCACATTTAGGTACTTAATCCATTTTGAGTTTATTTTGGTGTAAGAAAGTGGCCCAGTTTCTTCTTTTGCATGTTGCTGTCTAGTTTTTTTAATACCATTTGTTGAAGAGACTTATTGCCATTGCCTATTCTTGCCTCCTTTGTTGAAGATTAATTGACCATATAATCAGGGGTTTATTTCTGGGCTATTTTGTTCCATTGATCTGTGTGTCTATTTTTGTGCTAGTACCATTCTGTTTTGTTTACTACAGCTTTGTAATATAACTTAAAATCTGGGTTTGTGATACCTACAGTTTTGTTTTTCTTTTTCAAGATTGCTTTGGCTATTTGAGGTCTTCTGTGATTCCATACAAATTTTAGGTTTGTTCTAGTTCCGTGAAAAATGTTGCTGGTATTTTGATAGGGATTGCTTTGGGTAGTATGGCCATTTTAACAATATTTTTTCTTGAAATCCATGAGAATGGAACATCTCTTCATTTCTTTGTGTTGTCTTCAATTGCTTTCATCATTATTTTATAATTTTCAGAATATGGGTCTTTTACCTCCTTAGTTAAGCTTGTTTATTCCTAGGTTTTTTAAATTATTTTTGGTACAATTGTAAATGGGATTGTTTTCTTAATTTCTCTTTCTGCTACTTTATTATTAGTGTATAGAAATGCAATGGATTTTTCTTTATTNACAATTGTAAATGGGATTGTTTTCTTAATTTCTCTTTCTGCTACTTCATTATTAGTGTATAGAAATGCAATGGATTTTTCTTTATCGGTTTTATATCCTTCTACCTTATTGAATTTGTTTATGAATTCTAGTAGTTTTTTGGTAGAGTCCTTAGGTTTTATATAGTATCATGTCATTTGTAAATAGTGAAAGTTTTACTTATTCTTTAGTAATTTGGATGTCCTTTATTCTTTCTTCTTGTCTGATTGCTGCAGCCTGTAGTTTTTCATAATATTCTGTTATAATCCTTTGTATTTTTGCAGTGTCAGTTTTTAATTGTCCTCTTTCACTTTTGATTTTGTTTACTTGAGTCATCTCTCTCTCTCTCTCTCTCTCTCTCTCTCTCTCTCTTTTGAGGTCTGGGGAAAGGTTTAACAATGTTGTTGATCTTTCTAACAACCAGCTTCTGGTTTTATTGATCTGTTGTGGTTTTTTGTTTGTTTGTTTGTTTGTTTGTTTCTATTTTATTTTTTTCTTCTCTTATCTTTATTATTTCCTTCCTTCTACTGGTTTTGGGCTTTGTTCATTCTTTTTCTAACTCCTATAGGTGTAAGATTAGGCTGTTTATTTGAGTTTTTCTTGCTTCTTGAGGTAGGCCTGTATTACTATAAACTTCCCTCTTTGCTGCATCCCGAAGATTTTCAGTCATTGCGTTTTCATTTTCCTTTGTCTCCATGTATTTTTTTGATTTCCTCTTTGATTTCTAGGTTGGCCCATTCGTTGTTTAGCAGCATGGTATTTAAACTCTATGTCTTTGTGTGCTCTTTCCAGATTTTTTCTTGTGGTGATGTTAAATTTCATAGGGTTGTTGTTGGAAACAGTGTATAGTATGATTTTGATCTTTTTTGAATTTGTTGAGACTTGTTTTGTGGCCTAATATGTGATCTATTCTTGAGAATGTTCCATGTGCATTTGAAAAGAATGTGTATTCTGCTGTTTTAAGATGGTATGTTCTGAATATATCTGTTAGATGCATCTGGTTCAATGTATCATTCAAAGCCATAACTCCCTTGTTGATATTTGGTTAGATTATCTGTCCATTTGATGTAAGTGGGGTATTAAAGTCCCCTATTATATTTTTTTTATTATCAATCAGTTCTTTATGTTTGCTATTAACTGTTATATGTGTTTGGGTGCTCCTATGTTGGGTGTATAAATATTTACAATTTTTATATCTTCCTGTTGGATTGTCCCCTTTATTATTATAGAGTATTCTTCTTTGTCTCATTACATTCTTGTTCTGAAGTCTGTTTTGTCCAATATAAGTATTTCTACCCCAGCTTTCTTTTCATAGCCATTTGCATGATAAGTACTTCTCCATCCTGTCACTTTCAATCTGCATGTGTCTTTAGGTCTGAAATGAGTCTCCTGTGGGCAGCATACAGATGAGTTTTGATTTTTTTTTTCCTTTTTCCATTCTGTCACCGTGTCTCTTGATCGGAACATTTAGTCCATTTACATTCAAAATAATTATTGATAGGTATGTACTTATTGCATTTTGATACTTTTTTTATGGTTGTTTTTTGTAGTTCTTTTCTATTCCCTTCTTGCTCTCTTCTCTCATAGTTAGTTGGCTTTCTTTACTATGCCTGGTTCAGTGGTGATGAACTCCTTTAACCTCAGTTTGTCTGGGAAACTCTTTATTTCTCCTTCTATTCTGAATGGTAGCCTTGCTGGATAGAGTAGTCTTGCCTGCAGGTTTTTTTCTTTAAGCACTTTTAATATATCCTGGCACTCCCTTCTGACTTGCCAAGTTTTTGTTGAAAAATCTGCTGATAGACTTATGGGGTTTCCCTAGTATGTGACTGTTTTCTTTTCTCTTGGTACTTTTAAAATTCTCTCTTTATCATTACTTGTTGCTATTTTAAAAACTATTTGTCTTGGTATAGACCTCCTTGGGTTGAATTTTTGGGGGGATCTCTGTGCCCTCTGGATCTGGATTTCTGTTTCCTTCCCCAGATTTGCGAAGTTTTCAGCTATTCTTTCTTCAAATAAATTTTCTTCCCCCTTTTCTCTCTCTTCTCCTGGGATCCTGTGATGTGGATATTATTATGCTTCATGGTGTTGCTAAGTTCCCTGTATCTATTTTCATTTTTTATTACTACTTTTTCTCTCTCCTCTTCACTTTGATTGCTTTCCATTACTCTGTCCTCCAGGTCTCTGACCTGTTCTCCTGCCTCTAGTCTACTATTTTTTCTGTCTAGGGTATTTTTAATTTCCGTTATTGAGTTCTTCATCTCTGATTGGTTCTTTTTTATGTTTTCTCTCTCTTTGTTAAGGGTCTCACTGAGGTCCTCCACTCTTAACTCCAGTGAGTATCTTTATGACTGTTGCTTTAAATTCTCTATCAGCATATTACTTATCTCCTTTTCACACAGGTCTCTTGCTAAGACTTTGTCCTGTTCTTTCATTTAGGATAGTCTTTTGTCCCTCATTTTGTCTAACTCTCTGTTTCTATGTGTTAAGAAAGTTGGCTACATCTCTTGCTCTTGAAAGTAGTGGCCTTATGAGGAAGAGGTCCTGTAATGCCCTACTGTGAAGTGCCCTCTGTTCACCAGAACCTGGTGCTTCAGAGGTGTCTCTGTGTGGGTTGTGTGTGCCCTACTGTTGTGGCTGAGCCACTTTTGCCTTCAGTCCTGACATCTGCAATGTCTCTCTTTGCGTGCTGTGGGCATAGTTGGATCCGTGGTCCCCGTGTTGTTAGTGGGCCAGTCTGGGGCCGCTGTGGGCCTGAGTTGAGTCAGACCAGGCATTTGCCAGAGACAGAATAGCATGAAACTGCAGGACGCTTTACCTGTTTGGTCGCCTGAGAAGCTTTCTTTGGTGTGCAGGGCCTGCAGTCAGACCAGTCAGGCCTGCAGTCTGCTCCCAGCCCTCTGCTTGGGCTGCAGTCTGACTGCTGTGTGTAGTTGTCTTCCCTTCTCCCTGGGGCAGGAGTCACTACAGAGTAGTGTTGGCCCCTGTCAGTGCTGCTTGTACACTGCCAGGCTTGTGGTACCTCTTTAGACGGGCTCTGACCAAGAGCATATTGGAGGGGCAGGTGTGCAGGAGAACATGGGGTGGGAGAAGCAGAGTTAGCACGGTTTGAGTGGGTGAGCTGTGGGTGGAGACCTGGAGCCGGGCCTGGCTGGAGGGTACCTATAGGAGACCACAGGGGCTGGACACACTGTTAGCAAGTTAGGTAGCAAGTGTCAGGCATTGCCCTTGTTCCTGCAATAGCCCTGTATTTATGCTGGGGGGTGGGGGGAAGGAAATGTTCCCTGCTCCCTCCTGTGTCCTGGAGAAGTCTCTCAAGTATCCCTGCCCCTCCAGCACATGCTCTGAGAGTAATAAACAGAGCTACCACCCACATATCCCAGGTGTTTTTCAAACTGCTGCCTCTATGCTGTAGCTTTGCAGGCTGTTTGTTGTGCTGCCTCTTTAAGGGCAAGGACTTAGTTTCCTCTGGCTCTCCAGGCCCTTCCAGAACTGAGCCTGCTGGTTTTTGAAATCCCATGTTTTGAGTCCTGCTGATTGTAAGAACTCTCAAAATTCAGCGCTCCTGGTTTTCAGAGCCAAATGTTATGGGGATTTGTCTTCCCAGTGTAGGCTCCCCAGTGTGGTAGTCTGTTTCTCTTCACTTTCTGCACCTGTGGGGTCCCTCCCTCCTGCAGACAGTCCCTCATGTTCCTTGAACTCCTGACTGAATCTCTGTCCTTCCTACCCTCTTTGATGTGGCCTCTTCTCTACATTTAGCTACTGAGAGTTTGTTCTGCCAGAGTTTGGGTAGTTTTCTGGGTTGTTTACACTGATGTGAATATTACCTTGTTGTGTCTGTGGGATGGGGTAAGCTTTGGACCCTCCCACTCTGCCATCGCCCCAGATATCCCTGTAATTATTTTTGAAATGATAATTTATCACTGGGCCACAAAAAGACTCAATTTGTCAACCAGTTTAAAAATGTTTGACCAGTTAATGTGAATATACAGTCAAAGATCAAGTTTGAACAAGAAATTTGAAGATTTTCATGGATGTCTTTTGGAATTTCTCTAAATGGCTCTTAAAACAATTGGATTTGCTAGGAGGGAGAACACCCTGGTGTGGTGAGTAAGGCATTAGGCTTTGACACATGCCAACCAAGACTTAGAGGCTTGGCCTGATCCTTCCTGGCTGTGTGACATTCAGTTAGTAAAGATAATGATAATAGATAAGCAGGCTCCAGGCTTCCTCCTTGTAAAATGTCCCAAATATCAGTGCCCACCTGAGAAGACAGTTGTGAGATAACACATGAAAATTACTTAGCATAGTCACACCCTGAATAAATGGCCATTGGTTAATAGTATCATTACCATTTCACAAGTTATACTAGTTCTAGCCTATGAGATTAGTCATACATCATCCGTCATACAGTGCAGACACATTTTGGATTGAATAACATTGGTTTGCTTTGCTTATTGAATTACGTTCGGTATATACTCTATGTAATATATGTTATATAATCCAAGGAATAGCACATAATATACATATAATATGTACTATATATAGTCTAGTATATAGAGTATATATTATATACTATATAATTCAAGGAATCCTTCCTTATAATGTTTTTTTTTTCTTTTCTACTTAGAATATTGACATTTGGTGGACATTCAATGTATATTCTTTCATTTAATATGGCAGAAGTATACTGATGGGCAGTCAGTCATGTACATCAGAAGCAATAAAATTAATGCTTCAGTGCATTCATATTTCGCCAATATATTTGCTTTGAGTCTCATTAAGAAACAAATGGTGTCAAAATTTGGGTTAAATACAGAGATCAACTGTTAGCAATTTACTTGTTTTTTGTTGTTTTGTTTCTTGGTGTGTGGGAGGCAGCAAATGCTTTATTTGAATGGTTAAAATGTTTCCCATTCAATATATTGTTAGTTTCTTAATTAACAAGTAAATGCTAGTTAACACTACTTGGTGCTATGGCTGTTTAGCACCTTATGCAAAAGACAGGTCAAAACCCTTTGATTTGTTGAGTTAAATGTGCATTCAGTATTATGCAAAAACCATAACCCAGGATATATGGTTTAGCTGTGACCTTAGCCTGCAATTATTTCTCAATGAAGCTCTGCCAACGCCTTTGTCAGGTATTTGTACTGTACCTGCCAATTAGCTCATTTTCAAGTTGTGAGGTTAATCTTTATCTATGTTACCTTTAAGCTAAATACTTATTGTTCCCTTAAGCACTTTGGTACTTTAGAAACTCATTGGAGTGAACTTCCTTGCCCGAGTGTGTTCTTGCCTGACCCGCTGATACAAGCTCCTTTGAAGATGTGAGGTGGTTTTATATGAGGCTGCGAGGATCGGAGTGTCTACTTTATGGAGAGAATCGGCCCGATATGCATCACATGGACAGTGTTTTCCTTTTGCCAAAGGACACACACTGGTCATTCAGATCAGAGACAGCCTTCAGTTACTAGAGCTGAAATACACCACTTTGATCTGTGTCTTCTTAGAGTCAACATAAACTTTTGTGGAGCACGCCTTTGAAAAGTGCATGCTGGCACTCGGGGTCACTATATAGTAGTCCACTCTTTGAACGTATGAGAGGAAATGATATTTTTATGTTTGGTAGAATGATAATCTATGTAACAATAGTGTGAAACCACTTTTCTTCAATTGCTACCTTATCTGAAGTACATACAAGCGTGCTAAAATGTCTTTTACTTTGATATATTTTTACTATAATAAAGTTTTTATCAGTGTGTATATACATATTTGGTTGTATTTGCTCATAAATTCTTAAACTAACGTGGTTATACATGCTGTGTCTTAAGTGAGTTCAACGAGTTCTGTATTGTATTCTGATTTGGAGAAATGCTTGAGTTATTCACATTGAGTTTATTACATATGAAATTAAAAGAGTCTATTTTACTTCTCTTTCAGAATTATGTGAACACTTCATTTATGTCAGTACAAAGTGAAGACCCACCACAGGACTAACCATGCCCATGAATATTTAATTTTTATCACTCTGTTATACTTTAAATGAATTCTTAATATAACCCTCATATGGCCTATAGAATATAGTTGAAGGTGTGATGGTGCAGTTATAGGAGAGTGGAGTTTCAAGAAGATGAGAGGAAAAGTCTTCACTGAGGACCCATTTTAGATAGCTGGGGTGTTTATCCCCCTCTGGCTCTATCAGAATACAATGCAATTTCATTTCCTAGAATTTCAGAATTAATAAGAGATACCTTGGAGTGGGAGGCCTTGTTCTTGACTACCATTAATTTAGAAAAAAGCTGAGAATGCAAACTCAAACATACTATTGACTCATTTTCGGATCTCTTGTTCATAAGAAAGTCCCTGTGTTTTTACCCTCTCTCATCTACCTACAGTATGAAGGGGTAATGAGAGTAAGCAGTACTGACCTTGAAGGCTTCAGGACGTGTTTTATATCAGGTCTTCAGGGATCCCTGTGTGCTTACTTTACCCATCTTCATCCTGACTGATAATATACATTCATCTTTCTTCTTTTCAGATTAAGATTTGTTTTTTCTTATTTTTATCCTTGCGACTCAGAAGTGGTTCCTCTGATATTTTTGTTTCATGTAATTTTGTTGTTTAATGATTTTAGTAGGAAAAAATAAAGTCTGTATTTTTGTTTGTGATCTTGTCCTAGTTATACTTTGTTTTGTTTCTGGTTGTATTCCTGCAATTGATATTTATGTTGTTAACATCCCTGTGCTTAGTCCTGTGAATAGTAATAGATGCATTACAGTGGACAGTCTGTTCAGTATGACTGGCAGATAATGCATGTCCTAAGTACTAGAATGGTAAGTTCAGGTGTGTAATACCTTGATTACTATTATTTCAGTGCTTAGTATAATCTCTAGATTTTTAGGAATTTTTACGAGCTTCATAAACTGACTTGGATCTCTAAGGTAATGAGATGAGGGCAGAATTTATAGTTAGAAAAAAGTAGACAGTTTTTTTTTTAATTAAAAATAGGGGCACTTAATTTTTTTAAACAGTATTTAACATTTGGACATCAGTTATGCAGAGAAATTCTGTTTGAGAAGCAAGCCTTCCATGGACAGGAATTGGGAAGCAGACTTGAGGCTATAAACATAACAACCTGGCAAATGTGGCCAGTGGGTTGGAGAGTGCCATGCAAATTGAGAACGGTTGTGGCTGTGGAATGAATGGGGGTTTGGTCTGGGTGCCAAGTCAACGTAAGGAATGAAAGCTACGTTCCATGAAGATGGTTTCATGACAACCCTGGCTTTCAGCAAGTTGATGAAAAGCTTTATTATTCCAATTCCCCTGCAGTTGCAGGAATCCTTCGGGGGGTTCAGCTTACCAAGAGTATTACCTCATTTGCACAGAACTTTAAAAATTTCAGTGATTGATTTTTATAAATATACATGTGTCTGACTTAGCATAATCAAAAACATGCATTAAAATATTTAAGAGTTTAATTGCAATATACCTTTCAAATCGATATGTAACATCTGTTTGGATTTATCCCTTTATCTGTCAGATAAGCTTCTGTTAATCCTCAAGACCTATTTCACGTATTAATTTCCCATCTTCTCCTAGGTGAATTGTTTTCACTGTAGGGTTTTACCAAGATATTTCATAATTAGGAGCAGAGAGGAGACATCAGACAACCTAATCGTGAATCCTAGGTCTGCTAAATTATCAGCTTTTTGACCTTGGGGTAACCATCTTATGGCTTGAAATCTTGATTTCTTCATTTGTGAAATGATAGAATAGTAGCTAATTAATAATAGTTACTGAACTTCTTTTGGGAGTAATCAATGACATAGTGTATGGTAAACATGTACAAAGTGCTTGTCATATAAAGCTCATTTAATATTCTGTTTTGTAAGTGGTGGTTACTACTATTTACTTAGGACTTCTGACATTTTTGTTTTAACTTTTTGCTTGTAGAGTACTTCCTCTGTTATGCTGGGACTCTTTCCATACAGCAATAACTTGCTATGTATTGGTCTTCCTCAGCAGCTAGCATGTGTTCTGAACATAGGTATTTTATTCATTTAGGGTGAATAAAGAAAGAATGCCATTCCTCTACAAAATGCTGCCAGATGGACTTACCAGATACATGTTCAATCTTATTTTACCTCAGTGCCACCCATCACCTATCCTAAAGCATCTGATATTCTGTACATGAAAATCAAGCTCTTTTGAGATGCTCATATCTAGGATTGTCCTTGCCTTATTTATTTGTCTAACCTACTTATTCCAAGACTCAGCTCAGACATCACCTTTTCTCACGCTTCCAGCTAGGTTTAGATACACCTCCTCCATGCTCTATTTTGCCTACCTGTCATATGTTACATAACCTTTGTTGTTAGTCATTGTTTTTGTCTCTCACCCATGAGATTATATTCTTTTCAAGGGCAGGCACAATTTCCAAAGTCTTAATTAATTATGAATGTTTTGTCAGAGAGTTAGTTCTCAGTTCCTTGAAAAGATTCAATAAACATGTGTTGAGCTGAACTGAATATTTTATATAGAGTTTCACTTTCTTGATACAGCTTTTTGACATGTATTCAAAAGGACGCAATTACTATATTTGCATTTGCCTGTGTAAAATGTGACTTCGAGACCCTTGTATAACTTAGCTGTCAGACATGTAAAAAATTGAACTCAAGAAATAAGTAGCTTTGAGCTCTTGGGAAAGAAAAGAAAAAGGATTTGGTTCTTCTTGAAGCATGATCTCTAGCCTTACTTATATTTTCTGTGATATTAATCAGTCTATGACTATATATAGCAAGCAGGTTTGCTGGATCCTTACATTTTCTAGAAAAACTTTTATTCCTACTTGTGCTTATACTTGACTTCTTTAGAGCATGACATTTGAATAAAATATACACCTTAGGAAAAATATTTTTCTTTTCAGTTATGTGTGGTTTCTGGTTATTGTACCGGCATAAAATTTAAAGCAGTAGCCAGCTGTGTCAAATTTTCTGAAGAAAGAAAATGTTCTTTAATAAACAAAGAACTTGATTTCTTTTTTTTTTTTTTAAGATTTTGTTTATTTATTTGACAGACAGACAGCCAGCGAGAGAGGGAACACAGGAGGGGAGTGGGAGAGGAAGAAGCAGGCTCCCAGCGGAGGAGCCCGAGGTGGGACTTGATCCCGGAACGCCGGGATCACACCCTGAGCCAAAGGCAGACGCTTAACGACTGCACTACCCAGGCACCCCAAGAACTTGATTTCTTAAAAGGTTTTCCTAAGCTCCCCAACCAGTGCCCCCCTAAAAAAATTCCAGCAAAATCTAATTCTCATGCTATAGAGAATCCAGCCTCCTTTAAAATAAATTAGTTGGAAGCAGTAAGACCTTGTTCTCTTTCAGTCCACTGCAGCAGGCTGTATCTTCCACCTGAATTTTTTCCTGAGAATGTCGTGAGTATAATCCTTGGCTTTCTTCTCATGTCAAGGAAATTCTCTGTAGAGTAGTGTATACTGGAAATAATTGTAGCAAACTATACTTCCAGTTTCCCATGTATAATGTTTAGTTCCATAATGTTCATGAACTGTAAGTCAGTTTCGTGATGACTGTTTTTTGGCCATAATTTAAGCAAACTGCTACTGAATGAAATTGTGTTTTCATTGAGAAAAACACAATGTAGTTTTTATAATATATTTTTTCCTAAAGGGGGGCCAATATTGTATGTTCAAATTGAAATCAATTAACCTATTAATGTTAGAAGCATTAGTATTACCTATCCTTATAGCCATGATCTTTGCCCACCAAATCACATTGAGTACTTAATATACACTAGGCTCTGTGTTCAGTGATAACATGTACTAAGTTACTTATCAAAGTAAAAGGCAACTATTATCTCCGTTTTATAGATAATAAACAGGGCCACGAGTTCATACTTACATAGCTTAAAAAAGTGGAAACAAGTTTCAATTCTACAGCATTAAGATCATAAACATTCATAACATAGGTTTGCATTTCCTGTTTGTATCTGAGGTTTTAGGTTGAGTAATTTTGGCTTCTAGACAGTGAAAATGAGGAAAATTATATTTTATCAATTTCCCAGCTATTTATTGCCTAATAGTGATGTGATTAATTTTTGTATCCCAGATTGAGAATATGGGCATATTTACATTGTTCAAGATTTGCAGCTCTGATTCTAAGTACTTTTCCATATTTATTTTACTTCACGCCATGGATATATACCTTCATTCTTAACACCGATCTTTCTTGTCCATGGTCCTGAAGTCCAGAAATTTGCATAAGGATTAACAATAGTAACAACAATGATAAAGAGCCATATTCATCAACCGTTGAGATGATTGATACTTATCATATGTGGTACCTAACACAGAGAGGTTTGTAATTCTTAAAATCTTACCCTAAATTCTCAGTTTAAAAGTTGGGAGAACTTGGTGTGCCTGGGTGGCTCAGTTGGTTAAGCATCCGACTCTTGGTTTTGGCTCAGGTCATGATCTCAGGATCATAAGATAAAGAGATAAAGCCTCACATTGGGCTCCATGTTCAGTGTGGAGTCTGCTTGAGAGTCTCTCCCTCTCCCTCGTCCCTCTGCCCTCCTGCCACTTGCAGGTTCTCTCTCTCAAATAAAATAAATACATCTTTAAAAGTTGGGAAAACTTAGTTATAAGAGAATAAAATAGCCTTATCTGTCATTAGCGAAATTTTGAGGCACAGAAAGTTAGAGGCAGACCAAAGTTGCGCAGTTGACTTGGAAATGATCTGGGAGGAAAACATAAGTATACTGTCTTATTCTCTTGCCTGTAATGATGCTACCTTGCTTTTTGGCTCTTACATTAACAAAGAAAAAAATTGTCATAAAACATTGTCATAAAAATATGAGTGGCTGAATTTTTTATCAGAATTTATCACCCATCATTGATAGCTAGATAGGTGTGACCAGTTAGCCCAACAGAATTAACTTGCTGTGGTAGAGTGATGGCAATGATGCCAATAATACCACCAATGACTCGTATTTATTGAGTGCTCACTGTGATCTTTATAAGCATCATCCACTTTAATCTTTAACCCATAGAATCTGAAGTTCCTATCATGTAGATGGAGATCCTGATACTCAGGGAGATTTAATTGCCCATTTCCTATGGCATTGTTGCAGGTTAAATATTTGAAGACAGGGTAGCACCATGGTCTGTACTCTAAGCCATTATTTTACATTGTCTTCTTTGTTCCATACCCCAATATAATCTGCTGGTAGCTAGCAAAATTGTGGGCATTATCACTACCAATGATTGATGTGAGTTCTTGTAAGACAATGATAAGAAAAAAAATAGTGGGGTCCCTGTGTGGCTCAGTCCAGTAAGCACCCTATTCTTGATCTCAGCTCAGGTCTTGATCTCAGGGTCATGAGTTCAAGCCCCACACTGGGCTCCATGCTGGGTGTGGTGCCTACTTTAAAAAAAATTCACATTTCCAATTTTTTTCCTTTGTGTAGATTTTTTCCATGTGATCTAATGAAGAACACCTTGAGTTTAATATTATTCTAAGAAAAATGCATTCAGGAAAAATTGTCATCCATTTGTAGGTGATTATGTATGGTATAGGCATAACTACTCCTTGATAGGGGAGCAATATGTCACTGACACAAATGAGCTTGAGAAATTATTAGGCCTGCCTTACCTGTGAGTTTATTTAATTGATAGTTCCAAAACCAAGACCAAACAATACACTGTGCCTTTGATGATTCTTGAGAAGTTCAAAAGGGGAATATAACAATTGCTCGCCACTCCTATACCAGATGCTGCATTATGTATTTCACATAACTTACTTTTAATTATCATATTCATTCTTCAAAAATACATATATAAATATACTTCATTTCTATGTAACTAAACTATTAATATACAGTTAGTGATTTAGAATTAAAACATACTGTTTATTTTGATTCTAAAACATCAAAAGGTATTAACTACATCAGAAGTTACAAATTTTCCCAATCTAGTCCGAATGAATTATGTGTTGTGTGTATACTCCAATATGTATAGGAGTATACATAAGAGTTCACAAAGAAGTCCGGATTTCAATCTTTTGAAATAATAGTAATCTAGAAAAATTGGCCTGCGCAACAATGTGTGTGTGTGGGGGGGCGGGTGGGTGGGTATCAGTATGCTTCTAGTTAGGCATCAAAATAGTACATTAGTCAGTGATTGTTTTAATAAAAATGTGTGGCACAGTGGACTCAAAAATATGCTATCAAAGTTTGAGGGGTGTCTGTGTGTATGTATAAATCTATTGTATTTTTAACAAATAGGCTTAGGGTAATACACAGTGTAACTTTGTCACAGTGTACTGGGGAGAGGTGCCAGGCCCAGTGAAAGAGCTAGAAAGCATGAGTTTAATTATGGCTGTGCCAGTTGCTTATTAAGGGGGTTTTGACAAGTAATTTCTGAATCCAGATAGATTCCTGAAAGTAGAAAAACTCGCAGTCCTAGGTGCAGACCGCCAAATACATAGGAAATTAAGAATTAGATAATGCTTATTATTTAGAGCAATTTGAAAAAAAAAATCGAGTAGTTTTAGTAGACTGTGTCCAAAATGATGGCTGAGTATCACATATGTCCCCCTGCAAGGCAGAAGAAGATTAAATGAAAAATAGGAAACCAAAAAGAAACTCATAAGAAAGAATGTAGTCTAGCAAGAGCAATATACTAGAAAGTTGGAGGAAACCCTGAGAAATGGAAAGCTGTTGGGATTCAGACTGATGGGTAAAAAATACTGAGGGGAAATTCTGAGACTTCTCTACAAAAATGATGTGAACAACATGCACAGAGATGCTCTACAGTGTTTATCACACCAGTGCTTGTCATAGAATTTGGAAACAAACTTCACTCTCATCAGAATGTGTTCTTTAATAAATCATGCCGTAAAAATACTTTGGGACATTCATGAAACCATTAAAATGATATTGCAGAATTGTATCCATTAATATAAAAGTTGAAAATCACATTGAATTTATTCAATAAGCATTTAGCCCCTACCAAGTATTAGCTAGTATTATGGGTGCTAAAGCGCCAATGATGATCCCAAACTAGCATGGGTTCAGCTCCTTTTGGGCTTATGGTCAGTTAAGTGAAAGACATTGATCAAGTAAATATGCAAATGGATGAATGTAAAGTTACAACTGTGAAAACGCTGTGAAAATAAAAGCGTGGTCTTAGCCAAGCATGCAAAAGGAGCACCTGATCTAACTGTCCTTCCTAAATCCTAAGGATGGGAGAATTAAGAGTTAACTATGCGTAAGTCAGGGGTTAACGATATAGGGAAGGGAAGAAGAAAAGCTATATAGCCTTTTTTTTTTCAACCTAGAAACTGAAATAAGGTATAGGTGGCTAGAGGTTAGAGAATAACAGTGAATTTGGGAGAAGTACAACTGGGGAAACTAGTATAAAAAATTGCTAGGTAACAAATACTGAATGGTTACTGTGTACCAAACACTATGCAATTATGATATAAAATACTCTCAATTTTGAGGTAGATGTGGCTATTTTCATTTCTACACATGACAACACTAAAATTAAAAATTGACCCCAGGTCACACACTCCTGGCAGAGATAGGCTTTGAATCCAGATTGAATCTTATTCACAACATCATACTCACCTTTTAGGTAGGAGACAGAACATAGTCTATTTATGATATTCCAGAATATTTATCCTAAAAATAAAATAAAGCTAGTGGCCCATTAGCATTTTAGATAAATCCCTCTGATGTTTGTGGGGACGAGTTTTCAAGAGAAGCAAGAAGGGCAGCAGGGAAACCAGTTAGAAGACTATAAAATATTGCACAAGACAGATCACTAAAGCTTGAACTAGGGAGAGGACAGTAAAGATGGGGCAAAGATCACAGAGGAAGAGATGTTTAACAAGCAAAATAGGTGGTCTTTGTGATGGATTTGTTGAGAAGTGAGAGGGAGGTGTTAAAGGGGCCTCAGATTTATGACGGATCAACTAGATGGAAGGTGAGACCCTTCTCTAAGTTGGGCACCACTGAACAAGGACCAAATGGGGACAGTGACCAAGTGCTTGATTTTCATCTTGAGTGCCTTCAAACATGTTAATGTTAAAAACAAGCAGATGAGTATATAGATCTGGAACTCTGGTGATAACTGGCTAGAGATGTATATTTGGGAGTCAACTGCGGATAGTTGACAGCTGAAACTGGGCTTGAATGAAGTTATGTACAGAGAGATATATTAATGGATATGGCCAAATGTAAATCAAACATTAACTAATTATTTCTCTGTTCCTGTAAGTATTCTATATGCTTTTTCCTTTAACTGTATTTTTTAAAGATTTTATTTATTTATTTATTTATTTATTTAATTTATTTATTTAAAGCAAGTAGGGGAGGAGGGATAGAGATGGAGACAGAGAATCTTAAGCAGACTCCCCACTGAGCCAGAGTCCTATGTGCGGCTTGATCTCACACCCCACCCTGCCCTCCCCTCTCCCAGATCATGAGCTGAGCGGAAATGAAGAGTCAAACACTTAACCAACTGAGCCACCCAGGTGCCCTGGAACCCACAACATTTTTTTTAAAAGATTTATTTATTTATTTGAGACAAAGAGAGAGTGCAGGAGGGAGAGAGGGAGAGAGAACCTAAAGCAGACTCTACACGTCCAACTCTTGATTTTGACTCAGGTCATGATCTCAGGGTCCTGGGATCAAGCTCTGCATGGGGCTCTGTGTCCAGTGGGGTAGTCTGCTTATCCCTGTCCTTCTGCTCCTTCCCCTTCTTGTGCTTGCTCTCTATCTCTTTCTCTCTCTCTCTCTTACAAATACATAAATAAATATCTTTTAAAGATTTCTCTCTCTCCCTCTTCCCCTGATTTCTCTCTCTAGTTATCTCTCTGTCAAAAAAGAAAAAAAAGAGAGAGATCTCTTTGAAAAAATGATTTAGTTTCTTTTGGTTATATATCCACAAGTGGGATTGCTGGATCAAATGGTAGTTTTATTTTAATTTTTTATTTTCCATAGTGACTATACCAGCTTACATTACTACCAACAGTGTATAGGGGTTCTCTTTTGCCACTTCTTTGCTAGAATTTGTTATATCCTTGCTTTTCAATAATAGATATCCTAACAGACATGAAGTGTAACTCATTGCGATTTTGCTTGGCATTTCCCTGATGATTAGTGATGTTGAGTACCATTTTACGTACTCATTTGCCGTTTGCCACTTGAATGTCTTTGGAAAATGTCTACTCAGATCCTTTGCCTTATTTATTTATTTATTTATTTATTTATTTATTTATTTATTTGTAATTGAGTTGTATGAGTAACCTGTGTCTTGGGTATTAACCCCTTGTCAGATATGTGCTTTGCAAATATTTCCCCCCATTCCACAGGAATGGCCACTTGGATGTCTTTGCAAGATGTCTACTCAGATCCTTTGCCTTATTTATTTATTTGTTCGTTTGTTTGTTTGTAATTGAGTTGTATGAGTTACCTGTGTCTTGGGTATTAACCCCTTGTCAGATATGTGCTTTGCAGATATTTTCCCCCATTCCACAGGAATGGGACATTGTTTTGTTGATGGTTTCCTTTGCTGTGCAGAAGCTTTTTAGTTTGATGTAGCCCTATTTTGTTTCTGCTTTTTCTGCCTTTGCTTTTGATATCAAATCTAAAATTCATTGCCAAGACCAGTAGCAAGGAACTTAACCCCAATTTTTTTTCTTCCAGGAGTTTTAGGTGTTAGGTTTTATGTTCAAGTCTTTAATCCACTTTGAGTTGATTTTTTTGCATGGCATAAGATGGTGGTCCATTTCCATTTTTTTGCTTGTGGCTCTCAGGTTTTCCCAGTACCATTTATTGGAGACTACGCTTTCCCTATTGTATATTTTCAGCTCCTTTATTGAAAATTAATTGAACATGCATACATGGGGTTCTTTCTGTACTCTCTATTTTGTTCTGTCAATCTATGCATCTGTGTTTTATGCCACTATCATACTATTTTGATTACTGTAGCCTGTAGCATAGTCTGAAATTAGGAAGTGTGATGTTTCAAGCTTTGTTCTTTCTCAAGGTTGCTTTGGGTATTTGGGGTCTTTTTTGATTTCACTCAAATTTTAGGATAGTTTTTTTTCTATTTCTGTAAAATATGTCACCAGAATTTTGAGAGATTTTGCATTGAATCTCTAGATTGTTTTGGGTAGTATGGACATTTTTTTTAAAGTAGGTTCCACACGCAACATGGGGATCGAACTCATGACTCTGAGATCAAGAGTCGCATGCTCTATAAACTGAGCCAGCCAGAAGCCCCAATATGGACATTTTTATATTAATTCTTCCAATCCTTAAACATGGAATATTTTTCCATTTATTTGTATCTCCTTCAATTCTCTCATCAATGCCGTATGAGTTTCAATGTACAGATTTTCATCCTTTTGGTTAACATTATTCCAAGTATTTTATTACTCTTGATGCTATTGTAAATGGGATTCTTAATTTCTGTTTTTGATGGCTTGTTGTTAGTGTATAGAAATGTAAATGCATTTTTTGTTGTTGTTGATTTTGTATCCAGCCACTTTTTTGAATTCATTTATTAGTCTAACAATTTTTTGGTGGAGTTTCTAGGGCTTTCTGCTTACAATATCATGTCATCTGCAACTGAAAATTATGCTTCTTTCTTCTGATTTGAATGCCTTTTATTTCTTTTTCTTTCCTTAATTGCTCTGACTAGGGTTTCTATACCATGTTGTATAAAAGTGGCAAGAAAGGGCATCCTTGGGGCGCCTGGGTGGCATAGTGGTTAAGCGTCTGCCTTCAGCTCAGGGCGTGATCCTGGCATTATGGGATCGAGCCCCACATCAGGCTCCTCTGATATGAGCCTGCTTCTTCCTCTCCCACTCCCCCTGCTTGTGTTCCCTCTCTCGCTGGCTGTCTCTATCTCTGTCGAATAAATAAATAAAATCTTTAAAAAAAAAAAAAAGAAAGAAAGGGCATCCTTGTCTTGTTTGGATCTTAGAGGAAAAGCTTTCATTTTTCACCATTGAGCATGATGCTGGCTGTGGGATGTCATTTATGGACTTTATTGTGTAGAGGTGTTTCCTCTATACCTGATTTGTTTTACTGTTTTTATCATTGAAGTGATGTTGAATTTTTAAATGCTTTTTCTGCATCTGTTTAGATGACCATATGGTTTTCATCTTTTATTTTGTTAATGTGGTGTACCACATTTATGGACTGTCATATGTTGAACCATCCTTGTACCCCAAGAATTAATCCCACTTGATCATAGTAGATATCATTTTAATGTACTGTTGAATTTTCTTCGTGAATATTTTTTTGAGGGTTTTGCATCTGTGTTCATCAGGGACATCAGCCTGTAGCTTCCTTTCCTTGCAGTATATCATCTACTTGGGTATGAGGGTAATACTGGCCTCATAAGATGAGTTTGGAAGTGTTCTCTCTTCTTGTGTTTTTTGGTAGAGCTGGAGAAGTTTGGGCATTAATTCTTCTTTAAATGCTTGGTAGAATTCACCAATGAAGCTATCCTGTCCTGGTCTTTTCATTGTTGAGAATTTTTTTGATTACTGATTGAATCTCCTTACTAGTAAGTGTTCTGCTCAGATTTTCTATTTCTTCATGATTCAGCCTTGGTAGTTTGTATGTTTTCAGGAATTCATACATTTCATCTAGGTAAATGAAGTTTAAGAAACACTGAGGAAAAAAGTTAAAATTTGTCATGATAGAATAAATATCATTGTACATGTTGCAGAGTGTAAAGGCAAGCATTCAAAGATGGGGCCAGGGTTTCATGTCTGGATTAAGAGGTTTTTCTCATCTCATTCTTTTGCCAGGCTCGTTCCACTTGGCTGATGACCACTTTCTCTGACTCTCTGATAGTATCATCTCCATCAAAATTCTTTGTCAAATATGTCATCTGACAGCAATGCAAGCTGGTGACAGAACTTGTCAACAAAGCTTGCATTCAGTTTTACTGGCTCTTCAACAAACAGAGTGTGTATGATAAGCATCTTGTCACTTAGAATGCTCTTGTCATCTGCCTCATTTGCAGATTTCGTTGTCATGATGCAGTGAGCAAATTCTGGGAGGTGAGCTAGACTAAGTATGATTTTCTGTCACTGTGTATCATACACTATTTGGTATGTTCTTTATTTAGAAATTTAATCACTACAGGTCTATATACATATCTTTATGAGTTGTACATATGTGTGAACGTATGCCAAACTGTTATGTTGAATTGGACACATTTCTGCAAAGACGCAAAGAGAAAAAGAAGTCAGTGAGATCCTCTGCTTCTGTTTTGAGTTAGAAAAGTTGCCACTTGGTCATCATGTGGTTCTGTTCTATATTTCTATGAAAATCATTTCAGACCTAGTAAACCCATATTTTGAAATTTCATACTTATAAGTATACTGTCATCTAATCTATATAGCAAAATAAAACTTAACAAGCATGAACAAAATCTTCAAACTGTCAATGTAGTGTTGTGTTAGGTAATCTTATTTGGCTTTGAAGTACTTAATACTTTTGAAATGACACTTCACTGAGCACTTCTATCTATAACAGAGTTTATTAAAATGCTCATTTTGACTACTTATAACTGTTGTATCAATTCAGTATTTCCAGTAGTAGTCAGAGGAAGCACAATTTGATTAAATATCTTGAAGTAGGAAATTGATTTCAGAGCAAAAGTTGCTATTTCAAATTACTTATTTGGACCTCAGATTTTGCTTGTTAATGGAGTTACCTTTGTATAACCAATTGTAATAGGTTAAACTTTCTATGTGGCATAATGGATGTTTTCCTGTCTAAAGAACTACATATTTCAAGTAAGTCAAAACACAAGAAATCACCAAAACAGGGCACATAAATATTGACTGTGGATACCAAGGTACATTTCATATTTATATTAAAGTCTGGAAACCCCATATAAATAGCCACGTTCCCAGGACATTCTTATACTCTGTGAATGCAGGAAGATACTACATCTTGCATTATTATGACATCAAGACACTTGGATTGGATTGATTTCTCTAGGTTAAATTTTAAATTGTTGCATAGAGTCATATCTGAAGTGCACATATGCTTTCCTTTTTTCAACTTACGTAAAATAAAATGTGTTCTGGATCATCTGAATTATCTACACATGTAAGATTCTAAGGATGTAATGAAATAAAGTGTATTTTTCATTTCAGTCCAGATTATTTTTAGCAAAAATTATTTATTAAAGTGAGGTTAGGCTTCAGAATACATGAAATCATTTAGAAATATTTATCTTGCAGTTAAGGTATATGCTGATTCTTATGTTTGAAATTCAAACTGTTTTTCTTTTTTCCTTTTGTTAAGTTTGTTGAGATATAATTTACATTCAGCAAAGTTCATTCTTGTCAGTGAACTGTTCTCAATTTTGACAAATGCATACACCATGTAACTACTATCAGAATTAAAATACATCAGAGTTCCCTAAAACTCTCTTGTGTCCCTCTTTGTGTCCCACCGTTCTTTGACTGTCAGTTCTTCACAGCTACTGACATGTTTCTGTCTATAGTTTTGTCCTTTCCAAATTGTCCTAAAAATAAAATCATACAATATGTAGCTTTTAGGGGCTGGCTTCTGTAACTTAACATAATGCATTTGATTTTTCCTTCATGCTGTTGGGTGTATCAGTAGTCCTTTCCTTTTATTGATAAACAGCATCCCATTGCATGGCTATACTGTGGTTTGCTCAGCCTTTTTCTCCTTTCTTTTGATTTTGTAGGTACTGTTCCTCCCATCAACACTTAGCATTCTATTAACACCCTAATTATAATTTTCTCTACTTTTATTTTCTTTTAGGATTTTTCTAATAAGCTTTCATTATTTAAGTCTTTGGAAACAGGAAGCTTTATCAACTTATATTTTTTGTATAATTTTTTTTTATTTCTTTTTTTTTTTTAAGATGTTATTTATTTATGCAACAGAGATAGAGACAGCCAGTGAGAGAGGGAACACAAACAGGGGGAGTGGGAGAGGAAGAAGCAGGCTCANTTTTGTTTACATTTTCATTTTAGTAAGTATTACATTTAATGAAAAATAAATCATATTAGAAAATATTCTTTTGAAACCCCCAAGATCTGGTAATAATTTATTGTACTTTTTAGGGGATACTTTTTTTGGTATCAAAATAATTGTAAAAATTTGAAACTATAGACACACAAAGACTATGAGGAGAAAAGTCTGTATTGCTTTAATACCGTTTATGGTTTGCTGGAATAGAAATACAATAAAGGGGCNATATTTTTTGTTTACATTTTCATTTTAGTAAGTATTACATTTAATGAAAAATAAACCATATTAGAAAATATTCTATTGAAACCCCCAAGATCTGGTAATAATTTATTGTACCTTTTAGGGGATACTTTTTTTGGTATCAAAATAATTGTAAAAATTTGAAACTATAGACACACGAACTATGAGGAGAAAAGTCTGTATTGCTTTAATACCGTTTATGGTTTGCTGGAATAGAAATACAATAAAGGGGCACCTGGGTGGCTCAGTCATTAAGCTTCTGCCTTCGGCTCAGGGCATGATCCAAGTGTCCTGGGATGGAGCCCCGCTTCAGGCTCCCTGTTCTGCTGGGAGCCTGCTTCTTCCTCTCCCACTCCCCCTGCTTGTTTTCCCTCTCTCTCTGGCTGTCTCTGACAAATAAATAAATAAAATCTTAAAAAAAATACAAAAATATTTTTTCAACCTCTAATGTCTGTAAACTCAATCTCAAGGACTGAGGACTAATGACTTACCTTGGAAGTTTTAAAAGTGAGACCAAAACTAGTTAATTTAGTTAACTTACTTAGGAGAAGCAAGCTGAAGCTATGGAGTATGGATGAGAAAGATGATTCAGTGTTCCAAGCATTAAAGAAAAAAAAAAGTGAACACTTTAATTTATATTTGAACTAGGACATATCCTTCCAGGGAGTTTTCTACTTTTATTAGACTATATGCTACTGTGTTTCATGTAGAGTTAAAACTGAGATATTTAAAATTCTCTAGGAGAAAAGTAGCATAGGTCTATAGACTAAAAAATAAATTACATACACATAATTACTGATCTAAGTTTTTGAAATACAGAAAAGTAATTCTAAACTCAGTAGCTTAAAACAAGAATATGCATATTATTTTACCTTTATTAAATCTATATGAAAATATCATAACATGCTTTCTGCTTATAAATGAGTATACCTGTCCTATGGCACATATATTTGTGATCTTTTTGTTGTTGTTGGTATACTCCTCACATTTTCCCATGAAGAATTTTTTTATACTGCAATTCGTAATAATATTTAATTTTTTGTACAATTTATACATCCATTTAGAATTGAAAGGGACTTTATCGCCCTAATCAAATACCTCATTCTTCTGAAGAAACCCTCTCTTGAATGGTTAGTGAACAGAAGTGTTCCAAGAATTATAAGAGCTCCAAGACTCAGTTCTGGAGAATGTCTCCTATTCCTCATTGCATCACTCAGATACAATGAAGTTAACCAGAAGTAATTTTCTATACTTTTGTTTGGAACAAGCTCTAGCCCCCAAATCTTTTCACTCAAGAAACAGACACATAGAAAGTAAATCTAGTCTCTTGGTTCACCTTTTTCTGTGATTCTTGCCTTGCTTCCTTGTCACATTCCAGGATCTGTACTCTGGGTCAGTCCCACCCTATTTTTCTCAGACTAGGGGTTCTCATAGTTTGGTGGGTAGAAAATCATCTGTAGAGTTGATAATGCACACAGAGGTCCAGGCTTGTATGGACTGGACCTTTAGATTTTTATAAATTCTGTGTGTGATTTTCACGCCCACTGAAGTTGAGAATCCCTGGTCTAGGGTCCTGCATGGACATCCACATGGGCCCTTCCAGTCTTTCTCACTCTAATCAAGAAAACATGCTTTGGTGAGCACAGTCTTCCTAAGGCCTACTCCATTTTTTTGTTCTAAATCTATGTCATTCGCCTCCATTGAACAGAATCACACTTTCTACCTTAATATTCAAGAACTTTGGCCTAACTTTCTAGCCTGTGTCCCTTTACTCTAACACCACTGAACTCCTTACCTTTGGGAGGCAATGCTAAAAGTGTGGTTTCTAACATAACATAATAAAACATTATTATTACAAAAAAAAAGTGTGGTTTCAGCTCTTAGAGACTTGAGTTAAAATCATAGTTATTCCTAATAGAAGTTTTCTGGGCTTTCCTTTTTTTCCTCTGGAAAAGCAACAATAGAGTTTTTATTAGTTTTAAATACAATATACATAACATGTTGAGCCTAGGGAAGACGGCACTGAATTAACCTAGGGATGCTTAAATGTCAGGCTAGTCCCCAGAAGTGCCACTCTGTCCCTTTTCTTATTAATTATTTTGCTTATGATGTTTCAGCTGATCCCCTGGTTTGAGCTTGCACATACTTTGATGTCCAGGTTTGATTTCACAAACTCCCCGAAGTCTTCTGTGGTTTCCCCAGTGTCATGTCCTCTCTTCCTCCTCTGCACATGTGCACTGCGGTCATGGGGCCGCTGTTGTGAAAGGAATGCTCACATATGTGAGTGTATTTCCTACAGTATCTTCACATGAGGCAAAGGAGCTAATTTTATTCCTTTTCAAAATCACTGCACATGACAAGCTCCCGAAAATGCTTATTGAATTCAATGAATACACTCATTTTGAGCTCTTAATCTGTACAGCATTAATATTTCCCAATAATCGTAATAACAGCTGCTGTTTATTCAGTAACTAATATGTACCAGCCTTGCTAATAATTTTATGCATGTTTCATCATTGGATAGCCTTAGAACAGCCACCCTGAGATGTAGGTTTCTTAACTCCATTTTATACATGGAGCAATTTGAGACTCAGAAAAGTTAAGTAACTTGAATTGTTACACTAGCTGTTAGGGACCAGAGCTGGGCCATAAATATAGATGCTTAGCAACTTCATTGATAGTGTCCATAATCATCTTAATCTTGACTGTAGATTATCTTTTCCAAAAAAATGAACTTAAAGTGGCAAAGCCGATGAGTGACTATCTTGTCCTATTTTCAAGGCTTACATTGACAGAATTTATTTTCTAATACAAAATCAAAGGCGATCTTGCAAACACATTAAAGAAGGTTTGTAATTGGGTTAGACCACGTGGGCCTATGTGCACACACACGTGTGTATGTAAAGTTTGTCTACATGTGGTTCAGCTGAGGTTAGTTAAGTGGTATTCTGTTCTCCAGTAACTGCTTCCACTGTGCTTTCTGGAAGCACAGCATGTGCACAGGATGCTAATCCCCATATAATTTCTTTAGCATCCTCTGACTCCAGCAAAACTTCTCTATCTCTGGCACACCAAATAAGGGGATGCAGCCTCTGCTTTTCTCTACCCTGCACACACCCACCCCACCTCTGTTTTCCTGCCTGTCTCTTGACACTTCTGCCCCAGCAGTAACAGGGGCTTTCACACAGAAAATTTCAGACACCAGATATCAGGTAATCCTCAAATTAGTAGGAAGTTTAGTGAAAGGAGTGGGGAAATGTTTTCATGTCACTTCAACCTTAAAAAAAGGGGTGGATTCTAGTAAGTGGTAGGATGAAGTTGAAGAAATGGCTATTTTCTCTCAAATTCAGTTATTCCCAGTTTTATTATCAAGATCAGTATTTATCATTTTTATCTCTGGCTTGAAGTAGGAAATTCATTTTGCATCACAATTAAGTTCTCTGCCTCTCTCCCTCTCTTATACTCACACACACCTCCAAAATACCTTAAAAAAAAAAAACTACAACCCAAACCTGATCCTTTTCTGAATTACACACCCTGCACTATAATTTCTCTTCTATTCAATCCTATCAGTTTTCAAGACATTTGTTTCATGACCCACTAAACTGATTAGATAACCTTTGAATGGGTCAAGTCCCACAGTTCATAAAACATGGTTGTAGAACGTAAAGACTAATAAACACATTGGCCTTTCTCTCCCCGGTACAGTGGATTCTAGATCAATAGCTGGACTTTCCTAAAATTGGTCCTGAAAATTTTGAACCTTAATTCTCAGCAAGAGTTTTCTCTGCCCTAATCCATGGACTACTGGGGAACATTAGGAGCCAAGAAAATAGCAGTTACTATGTCCTGGCAACTGCTCCTTAGGGCCACTTTAACTAGAGGATAGGGTGTGTGTGTGTGTGTGTGTGTGCGCGTGCGTGTATCTGCGTGTGTGTGCGCACACACTTATGTTTATTAATCCAATTTTATTGTTTTCCCTGAATATGACAATAATACATAATGCCGAATTATCCTGAAATATATAAATGAAAAAAAAATGTCCAGTCTTTCTCACTCCTGCAGACTAAGCACTATTTCAGATGTTTTTCAGACCCTAGACAATTCACAGACACACTCATGCACACTTGTATTTGGTAGTCTTCTCATTTCTGCCAGGGCTTTATTTATTCTAGAAGTTGATCATCATGGACAACATGACCTTGGCATAAAAGTCAGCTCTTGCTCTAAAGTTTAAACTAGCACCTCCCTATTGCCTTGAAGGGTAGATTTATGATATCTCTGGGATGAGAACATGATCTTTAGACTCTATTAGCCTTTCCTTACCTTCTCTCTCATTTAAGACGAAAATGCTTAGGCTTTTCTTTTTAACTTTTTTTTTTCTTAGCTTTTATTGTACACTTGCTAATTTTATTCTCAGTGTGACCTCTCAGATATCCACAGGGAAAAGCAAATTGCTCTAGAAAATCTCTGTGCAATGAAGTTCAGAAAACAGACTTCTCTTTGTGAGAATAATATGGGCTGGAAAATGGTTCACGGGGGCACAAAAACCCCTGTGCCTACCAAGAGTGAAGGAGACTAATGGTAATGATCTGGACAGTAAAAGTAGTAATAAAGGGGCCCTGGGTGGCTCAGATGGTCAAGCATCTGCCTTTGGCCCAGGTCATGATCCCATGGTCCTGAGATTGAGCCCCACGTCTGGCTCCCTGCTCCCTTGGGAAATCTGCTTCTCTCTTGCCCTCTGTCCCTGCCCTCATTCCTGCTCTCTCACTCTCTCTCAAATAAATAAAATATTTAAAAAAATAGTAATAAAAACTTCACCTCAATTTTTTTTTAAGAATTTGTCATTTGAGTTATTAGGGTGTAGGTGTCTGCTTTCGAATTTCCAGGAAAAGAAAAAAAAAACAAAAATGGAAACTACAGATGGAGGGAAACTGTTTGGTACAGACTCCTTTAAAGCATTATAATTCTATTTTAAAATCAAGTTGCCTTACTTGATTATTTCAAAGAAAAGTATATGATGTCATTTTCTGAGATGCTATAGTTTATCCTAAAGTTGAAATTTGATGCTATGACCCCAAAAGTACATATTGTGGGATGGCTTTCTCAGTGCTTAAGTCAGTTTCATGGGTGATTTACAGTGGAATGTTCAAATTGCTAAGTCCCCACCATCATTCCTTATCTCATGACTAAACCTAAAATCTCACTCTTTTTTTTTTTTTAAGATTTATTGATTTATTTGAGAGAGATAGTGAGCAAGAGAGAGTAGAAGCCATGGGGGGCGGTGGCAGAGGGAGAAGGAGGAGCAGACTCCCTGCTGAGCAGGGAGCCTGATTTGGGACTCAATCCCAGGAACTTCCCAGGAACCAGGGATCATGATCTGAGCTAAAGGCAGACCCTTAACTGACTGAGCTACCCAAGTGCCCTAAAGCTTCACTCTTGACAAAGAAGTGCAGGGAAACAACCAAAAGAAAGTCCGTACACGTTCTTCCCTTTAAACACACACACACAAACACACACACACACAAACATACACACACACACACACACACAGGTCTCTCAATGTCTGTGATGATGATCGTAACCATGTATCAAGAGTTTTTTGTGTGTCTTCCTGATACAAGGTTAAACATTGTTGTTAAATCCTCAAAGCAAAACATTGAGATAAATATTCTCAGTGTTTTACAAATAAAAAAGTTTCAAGAAGTTTCTTACCGCTTTAACATCATGCTGGTAGAGCTTTTAACCCAAGTTCTCAAGAATATCCTCTGGACATGGTTGTCAGGCATATGTGTTCATGTCCAGTTGCCCTTTGTTAGTTAATCGTGGATGCCTTTCAGGCATCTGGTGGGAATCCAGTAGTTGCTTAATAATAATGAAGATGAAGATGGTGAGTCGTGATTTCTTCGGTCCTCTTATTTCCAGGCAACGTGTTTGTGTTATTAATAACTCCCTAAACAAGCATCAGGGGTTCTCATTTGCTTTCTTTTTCCATGGCAGACTTTACTGACAGATCCCATCTTTCTCTCCAGGACAGTCCCCTCACACACAGCACTTCAGCCAGCCGTCGCCATCAGTTGTTAATGACATAAAAAATTGAGACCATTGTGCCATTCTGCCTTTCTCCCATGCAATGACTCTTCTACTCTGATGATTGAAAGGATAGTTTTGAGTTTTTAACTCCAGTCTCTAAGAGATGTGTTGATTGGCAAGAGACACTTAATAGGCATTGTGTAGAATAAGCTGGTTAACTCATAGGAGACCCTTTGTCATGGAGGGTAAGTTAAGTCAGCTTTGTCCATTAATGAGAACAACTGTAACATCTTAGTGTTAATGGTGAGTTAAGAATTTGAGGGAAGGACCTTACATTTATACTCTCGATGTTAGGATTGGACATGAACAACATGAGTTCAAGATAAAGATCTCATTGTTTTCCTGGCAGCCCCTTAATGGATAATATCTAGCACAACCACCACAATAATAATAAAACTTTCCTGCCTTCCTTCTATGAAGCTAAGGTCTTTACTAGCGACTCCCTACACACTCAAATGCAATTTTCACAAAAACCTTATAAAAAAATCTTATGAATAGAGCCACAATAACTATGATTTACTCTTCAGTAACATACTAATAACTGGCAAATCCTGCACTAAATAGCAGTTCTGGTTCTCCATCTCTAAAGCTTATTATGATACAACAGAGAACTTGATGATAGCAGTGCCTTTTCATAGCAAACAGAAAATGAGCAGTTTTTCTAGTATCTCCAAGACTAACTTTTTACAAACTGCATGTTTAAACATTTCATTAGGCCGTGACATTTTGATTATCCTTGGTAGCTGTGAGTTTTCTCTATCTTTTTCTTAACTTTTTCTCTGAAGAACACAACCCACCTCATTTCTGACATCCTCAGAATCTTGCTTTGTGTAGATTTTGATATAAAACAGTAATGTACTTATTCATAAAATATGTTCTTAGGTATTGTGATTTACAACGCATCAGTAATAGCTCATTGAACTCCCTGTGCTCCCCATCAGCACTGGTGATGTTTGTGCTGGGAATTGTGTAGTCATGGCATCATAATGAGAGAGATGTTGCGAGTTAGCCTTCTGCTGTCAGCAAGCCACTTCCAGCTCTCCCTGACTTTTTGTTGGACTTATTTGGGCTTCCTATGACAGAGGAACACTTTATACTTTGGTCTAGAACTGTCCTTATGTCTATTTTTTCTGTTAATTGTTTGACTTCAAATCAACCAACCCTTCTGTGCCTTAAACTGTATCTTGAAAATAGGGAT